>NC_084605.1:7185653-7540058 GCF_033807715.1 Cololabis saira | reverse complement strand
GAAAAGTGCAAAATATACTCCTGATTCTGCATAAATCTGTGAATGTACAGGACTGTCTCAGAAAATTAGAATATTGTGATTTTCTGTAATGCAATTACAAAAATAATTAAAGCTGCAAGCAGCGATGAACGGGCCCTCGCACTCACGGCCACCGCCCCCCATAAGCATATCAGAAAAGACACCACCCACGACTTCCTATGTCAAACCATTCAAAAGTTATAGCAGAAAAAAGGGACAACCAATCAGAAGAAGGGGCGGGGCTAATTCAGGCCAATGAAGGTCAAGGACTCCATAAAGAATCTGATGACACCACCCACGACTCTCTATGTCAAACCATTCCAAAGTTATAGCAGAAAATCGGGACAACCAATCAGAAGAAGGGGCGGGGCTAATTAAGGCCAACGAAGCTTAAGGACTCATTACAGAGTCCCATGACACCACCCACAACTTCCTATGTCAAACCATTCAAAAGTTATGGCAGATAAAAGTATTCTAGGGGGCGCTGTTGAGCCGTTAGGCCACGCCCATTAATGCAAACCATTAAATATCAAATTTATCCAAGTCTGGCTTGCGTGCAAAATTTGGTGACTTTTGGAGAACTATCAAATATGGACCAATCACATGAAGGGGGGGCACGCCTTTTGGCGTCTAGCGTCGCCACGGTAACACTTCTGAAAGAGAAAAGTAATGCGTGGTGTCGCAGGATGTAGACGCACATTTTGATGTATAACACACCTGGGTGCACGTTACGGTTCGGGCTGAATTAACTGCCGAAGGAATGGCATAAATTTCGCCAAAATGACACAATTTATTCAAAATGGCCGACATCCTGTTCGGTTTCGGCCATGGCTCCAAGAGACTTTTCTTTAAGTTGTGCCATGATACAGGTGTGTAGCGATTTTCGTGCATGTACGTCAAACCGTATTGTGGGGCTTGAGGCACAAAGTTTTCCGGGGGGCGCTGTTGAGCCATTTTGCCACGCCCATTAATGCAAACCATGAAATATCAAATTTATCGCCAGGCCTGCCATGCATGCAAAATATGGTGACTTTTGGGGAACTATCAAATATGGACCAATCAGATGAAGGGGGGGTGCGCTTGGTGGCGTCTAGCGTCGCCACGGTAACATTTTTGAAAGAGAAAAGTAATGCGTGTAGTCGCAGGATGGAGACGCACATTTTTATGTATAACACATCTGGGTTCACGATACGGTTCGGGCTGAATTAACTCTCGAAGGAATGGCTCATATTGCTCCAAAATTACGCGATTAATTCAGAATGTTCAAAATGGCCGACTTCCTGTTCGGTTTCGGCCATGGCGCCAAGAGACTTTTCTTTTAGATGCGACATGATACAGGTGTGTACCGATTTTCGTTCATGTACGTCAAACCGTATTCTGGGGCTTGAGGCGCAAAGTTTTTTCTGTCTGAACCAACCAGATGAAGGGTGGGGCGCGCTTTTTGGCGTCTAGCGTCTCCACGGTAACGCTTTTGAAAGAGAAAAGTAATGCGTGTGGTCGCAGGAGGGAGACACACATTTTGATGTATAACACACCTGGGTGCACGTTACGGTTCGGGCTGAATTAACTGCCGAAGGAATGGCATAAATTGCGCCAAAGTGACACGATTAATTCAAAATGGCCGACTTCCTGTTCGGTTTCGGGCATGACGCCAAGAGACTTTTCTTTAAGTTGTGCCATGATACAGGTGTGTACCGATTTTCGTGCATGTACGTCAAACCGTATCGTGGGGCTTGAGGCACAAAGTTTTCAAGGGGGCGCTGTTGAGCCATTTTGCCACGCCCATTAATGCAAACCATTAAATATCAAATTTTCGCAAGGCCTGACTTGCATGCAAAATTTGGTGACTTTTTGGGGACGTTTAGGGGGGCAAAAAGGCCCTCCTTTCGTCAGAAGAAATAAAGAAAAAAAAAAATTCCTACAGATACAATAGGGCCTTCGCACTGCAAGTGCTCGGGCCCTAAAAATGTCATACATTCTGGATTCATAACAAATCAACTGAAATATTGCAAGCCTTTTATTATTTTAATATTGCTGATCATGGCTTACAGCTTAAGAAAACTCAAATATCCCATATCAAAAAATTTTAATATTCTGGAATCTTAATCTTAATCTGTAAAATTGGACATTTGAACCACGTCCATTTGAGGAGCATTAAAGAACTAAACATTTTTTCCAGTTCCCTGCTTGGGACAGTTGAGCAGCATCATGTCAGCGGCTTATAGCTCCAGTTTGAGTTGAAACAATAACGAAGAAGGTTTGTTTTTTAATTTAGCGCTGCTTCATGTAGATCAATAGACAAGCTGCAACTGAGGTCTGCTGAGAAACTGAGGAAGATGCCTCTCGTGTTGAACCTGCCCAGCATAATCAACAACTGGATGTTTTAAATCAGCTTGATTCAGAGATCAGAGTCCTGGTGTATCTGCGCTGCGGTGAAGTGTTTTTACCTCAACGCGGTTCTTGGAGGCGGCTTCGTGAAGAGGCGTGAACTGCCACAGGTCCCTGGCGTTGACGCAGGCGCCATGCTGAACACAGAGACGCGTGTCATTACTCTGCACGTCAAACACCATCAAGTGTTTCTCTTCTGCAGGGGAACGAAGTGAAAACATACCTTCATCAGCAACTCGGTGACCTCATAGTGGCCGTACGAGCAGGCGTTGTGAAGAGGAACCAGGTCCCTGAAAAACAGAGAGCTTTTCATTCTGACTTCCTTCCTGGAAAACAGTCTATACACTTATAACCAAACATCCATCCATTATCTTACAATATATTCAGATTAAGGGTTGTGGGGATCTGCTGGAATCTATCTCATCTATCTTTGAGAAAACACACAAGTGCTCCTTGGGGAAGCTGCCGTACATACAACCCACAAAAGCAGAGGGAGCATAGAACATGCAAACTCCACACGGAGAGACCCCTGTTAAGATACATAGTGGTACAAGAGAGAAAAAAATGGGAATGTATCTCTGAACTGAACTGGACCTCAGTGTTGCAGTTTACACCATTGACCACAATGTTTTATTACAAAGACTGTGCTTTAGGATGCCAGAGTTAGGTATGGTGTTCCACAGGGTTCTGGATGCTGCCTTTAGGTGCCATCATTAGAAATCATTATGCTTATTTTTCATCGCTATTCTGATGACAACCAACTCTGTTTATCTAACAAGTTATTGAAGAAACAGGTCCTTCTCAATAAAATAAATAAATACAAATAAAAAATGGGTATGAGCCATAATTTTCTCCATTTTCTTTATAATTTTCAAGATTTATAATCAAACAAAACCATTGTTTTTGCCTTCAGAAACCTCAGATATTCACTATCCAATTATGTTTTTACTCTCAAGAGATGGAGCTAGAACAGTCTCATAATTCGCAAATGCACACACCGATTTGCAAATACACACACCATTTCACACATGCACAGAACAATTCCCACGTGCGTAGGACAAGATATACAAATGTATTTTTAATGCACACACAAATATAACCTGATTTACAAATGGTTTTTTGTCTGTGAGCTGCGCTGGATTTGCGTGTGACTTTTGAAACTCCCCTGACATCCCTCGATCCACAAATATGTTTTTTTTTAACACAGAAGGATCTGCAACCAATCAGATGTCTTCCTTTGTTTCAGCCAATAATAAGAGCGCACCCCACGTGGGCGCCGATTTACTCGTAAACCAATCAGATTAAAGTGGCGGATACACCTGCTGTTTGAGCTGCGTTAGCGCCGTTCGCTTAGAAAAGTGATTAAATATTTCGAGTTGGTGGAGTAAAGATAAATAAACAAGACAGCAACACGGGATGGAGAGGAGATCACTGCTCTGCTTTTCTTGTGATCTCGGTAAAGAAAACAGCGTGATCAGAGATGGTTTGTGAATTTTGTCCTGTGCATTTGTGAAACGGTGTGTGCATTTGCGAATTATGAGACTGTTCTAGCTCCATACAAGAGAGCTGTGTATAAACAAATGTATGAAAACTCAAATGAACTGAACCAACATTTATAAGAACAATCAACCAAAATTCCAGAAAAATGTGAGACAATATTAAAGTCATTAAAAAAAAAACAACAGTAGAAAAACATGGGATTTAAAGAGACTTTACACTCTTGAACATGACAGCTGGACACATTTAAGCCTTATTTTTAAAGGCAGAGCTTGAAGACAGTAATTCATGCCTTTTTCACCAGTGCGCTGGATTTATGGGATGCACTGGATGTTGGATTAACGGGTCGTCCATCGCCGTCTCCAGAGGCCACACATCTTTTGACTGGGACTCATCACACTGGCTCCACAGACATTTTAAGATCCATTTTTAAATTCTTATATTTGCTTTTAAGTCTCTCAGTGGTCCATCCCTGCCTCTCGTCTCCCGTTTCTGGAGTGATTTGCCTTTGGGATCTGTTTTAATCTTCAAACCCATCCCTTTTTCTTCGCCTTTTGCACTGGTTTTGTTTATTTTTTGTCTTTTGTCTTATATTATTTCCTTTCTAAAGTTTTGCTTCACAACTTGTTTTATTTATATTTCATTTGGATTTTTTTGTGACTTCATGTGAAGTCTATTGTATTTCGTGTTAATGTATTCTTTTATGAAGCAGTTTGTTCCACTGTGGTTGTTTTTAAAGTGCTTTATGAATGAAGTTGGTACAGTGTGACTGTAAATCACTCCATATACATACAGTATAGGGCTGGAGATTCCGATTCTTAAGATTCAGAATCGATTATCACGATCCGATTCAATCCGATTCGATTTGATCCGATATTGATTTTGGTTACTGTTAATAAAACTGTTTTTTCAGCTGTTGCATGAATTATATGACTGTAGTTATGCAACATATTAATACTAGTATTATATTGAGATTCAACAGCAAGTATTAGCAGCTAATGATGCTGTAAGGACCAATCAGCTCCCAGAATGCTGATAGAACTGCTTTCAGAAACATCATGTGGGTCAGAATTACCAAACAGATCCAGGGAGGAAACAGAGGACGAAAGAAATGGCTTTTATTTTTTCCCCATTTTTGAGAATTTGGTTTTTAACATTTATGCAAATGTAACCCCAAGACCGTATATAAAGCAAAGAAATATAGACAATTTATGCAATTATAACTGAAAAACTTAATGTTTTCATACCTTTAAACATATTTAAAGGCAAAAACATGGCACCAGTCATTCTCGTGTCCAACAAAATATTCCTTTTTTGGGGATAAACAAAAAAGTACCAAAAGTTGTAATGTAATGATGAATTTTTTATTTTTTTTTAAATCGATCTTTAGACATATGAATCGATTTTTAGGAATTAATATGAGAATCGATTTAAAATCGGAGAATCAATGCAAATGTTTCACACATGATCCTGAGATGTGTGCAGTTGGAGGATCAGACTTTCTCTGAAGTTTCCAGTCAGAGTCAGAGTTGAGATTGTAATGAACCCGCCCCAAAAGTCCATCCCCCCTTAGTTACTTTTGCTAACTCAGGCAAAGACTTCACATATAGCGCTACACAGAAAGTAGTTTTTGGAGTTATAGTACTGCATAACTTTAGATCTAGTATCAGCTACTTAACACTAGATTTAAAGTTATAACTTTGCACCGGTAACTTCATTTCAGGTAAACTCATGACAGGCTCCAGATGTCTGAGGTCTGGTTCCTTGTACAACTGATACTCAACTGCTATTGGCCCATCTCTGTTTGAGGGGCAGGTCTTACAGATAGCTCAATTATTTTCTAGCCTCAAGTCGTCACCTTCTCCTGAGGTTCAAGGTACAAACTCTACGCTGTTGAGCCTTGCAGATATCACAGAATCACCTACCCCTTGTCCTTGGCGTGCACATCAGCGCCGTGCTGCAGCAGCAGCTGCACCGTCTTCACACGGTTGTAACCAGCCGCCAGGTGCAAAGGCGTTGACTGAAAGGACAAACACAAACCACTGATCATTACGTCTTCTATGAAGCTCCAGTAGAGCAACGTTAGAGCACAGTGCCTCTGAATAAGCAGACCGGGGTGGCGGTTCTGCTTGTTAAAATCATGTTTTTCATTTCGGGTCCAGAAACATTTGATCAAAACAACTTTTTTACCCTTGTTGGACTATGGCGATCTGCTTTTTATGAACGCTCCTGAGCAGTATTGAAGTATGAATGAATGAAGCATGAATGAAGAAAACACATGCTGCATGTTTCTGTATTCGTTATAACTGGGGGGATTGTTTTTTTCATTACGCACTTCGAGAAAAAAGTCGAAATGTGGAGAAAAAAAGTCAAAATGTCGAAAAAAGTTGAAATGTTGACAAATGTGTCAAAATGTTGAGAAAAAAGTCGAAATGTCGAGGAAATAGTCAAAATTTCGAGAAAAAAGTTGAAATGTTGAGCAAAAAGTTGAAATGTCGAGGAAATAGTCAAAATTTCGAGGAAAAAGTCGAAATCATGAGAAAAAAGTAAAAATTTTGAGAAAAAGTCAAATGTTGAGAAAAAAGACGAAATGTCGAGAAAAACGTCAAGATTTCGTGAAACAAGTCAAAATGTTGAGAAAAGGAAAAAAAGAAGAAAGGAAAAAAAAGGAGAAAAAAGAAAAAAAGGAAAAAGGTCAAACATTTTTGAAAAAGCTCCAGGAGCCACTAGGGCGGCGCTAAAGAGCCGCATGCGGCTCTGGAGCCGCGGGTTGCTGATCCCTGTTCTAAGAGAAACTAGTTGATGGCTGGACTTCAGATTCCTCCTGAATCTGAAGTGGTTTCCATCGTGGCCGCGGAACACTAGACCAGCTCTAATCTCCGACAGCGCCAGAGTCCTCGAGGGGGCATGGGAGTTTTCCCAACAACATGTGCTTGGTGGACCTGGTGGAGGACAAGCATCTGACCGTATCCCTCAGGTTCTCCTGTCAGTCGCTGCACAAACGGAGTGAGAGTTTGCTCTCCATCGCAGGTATTCGTTCCAGGGAGTTGGACTCCACCACGACTTTCTCACTAATTATGTTCATAACTTTTGTGGACAGTGGGTGGATGGATGTAGTGATTTAAAGTACCGTATTTTCCCCACTATAAGGCGCACCTAAAAGCCTTTAATTTTCTAAAAACCGGCAGTGCGCCTTATATATGATCATTACGGTAATTTCTGTTACTGTAGTCAGGGGGATTGTGGGTAATGTAGTTGGTGTCGCCGAAGTAACGGCGCTAAAAACGTCAGGAATCGTCACAGACGTTCAAAACAGCAGCGACGCTGACTCACATAATGGCGACTTTGAAGAGACGGAGCAAAGCTGGTTTTTATTTTGTTAATAAAGTTTGACATACGGTACTTTTCTTCTTGTTTTTTTTTTTTGCATTTGCTGTAGGATTTTGTAGCATTTCCTGTAGCGCAGCTCCATCAGGTAGATACGTAACTAACCCCAGCCACTATAATATGGTATTTTGCCATATATTTAGTGCGTCTTATAATGCAGTGCGCCTTATATATGGAAAACGTTTTAAAATACGTCATTCATTGAAGGTGCGCCTTATACTGCAGTGCGCCTTATAGTGGTACTATAAGGCATATAATATGGTATTATATAAATGTCTCATAAAATCTTTCCACACAAGGTGGAAGATGTCATTTTTGGGGATTTTCTTTGAAACAACTGCTTCAGAGGACGGGTATGGTGCAGGTCTGAGCTGCAGACTGTGAAGCTACAAGTGAAAAGTGACATAAAACTGAAACATTTCAAACCCAAAGTTAGCAGATGTTATGACCTGAACTAGAAACAGACCCTTCAGATGGCAAAGAGGTGACGATGAGTGGCTACTGTAACCTCACCAATGAGATATTTACAGTTCCTCAATCAATGGTCCCATCGCTTTTAGGGGGTAAACATCTCTCTGGTGCTTTGCTTAACTTCCAGGTTATGTGATACAGATAAGAGATTGGTATCAAGAATTCCCTAGTCCCTGATGAACATTACTGCAGCTGAAAACAGACTTCTGAGTCATAAAAAATGTTCAGACAACTCTCGTCACCTTTCGCCCGTCGCTGGCGTGACAGTTGACGTTGAGCGGCGTCAGCAGAGCCATGAGCTTCACCTCGTTTCCATTCCTGTCGGAAAACACCAGCATCATGGTCAACAAACAGATGGAGTTTGTTAAAATGATGCACAACTTTTACTAGAAATGATCATGTTTTTATTTGATCTGATCTGCCACATAATTAGTCGCTAGTTTTGAAACTGTCTGCTGTGTTTGGTTGCAAAGCAATCCCATCAATACCTTTCATATCATGCAATTCCTCACCCGGATCATATTGATCAGCACCAACATGGAGTCGTTTTACCTTGATCATACCTGCAGACTAAATCTTGTATTTCTCTTTGTTCGGTCTCCTGCCCCCCCTGCTCACCGCTGACTATGCTGTTATTTGTTACCTTACCAAACCCCTTAGAGACGTTACTGCCAGTCAGGTCCCACAGCCACGCACACAGTTGGAGGACGTTGCTTAAGTTTAGAGCTTACAGGCTTTATTTGCAGATGCAATTAATGCAGGAAGTCATTTAGAGAAAGGAGTTCTCTGGAAGCTCCAAGTATGACTCCTTTATTTATTGCTTAATCTATCATGGACCTCTATTATTGGCTTATAGATTTCCTTAAAACTGGGTATACGGTTTTTTAAGAAATATTTGAACCTTTGAAAGTCAGGAAGAGTATAATACAGGCATTTTTACATGTGAATTTTCGAACAAATTAAGGAAATACTATTTACATAATCTGGGAACTCCAGTAAGTCAAAAGAAAAGTATCACAAAACTGTTTACAATAAACTCTCTAAAACAACTGTAGTGAAATTAAAATGAATGACTTTACCTTGCACTTTCAAGAAGCTCATCCTTTCTATATTCCCCTAAAAAAAGAAAAGAAAGATAATTAGATCTGAATCTGTATCATCAGCTACATCTTTTCCATGTTTTAACTAGTAACAATGTAAAATATGTAAAAAATAAATGTAAAGCTGTACAAAACAAGGGTCATCAACATCATTGGCGATAGATGTAGTGGGGTAAATGTTAAAAAGTGCAAAGATGGCTTTGGATGAAAAAGTACTTCAGCGGTTTTCAAGAGACACTTGATCATCTCAACGATCCAAACACATTTCATCTATTCGTGTCACCTGTAAGGACCGCTTTGGCGGAGGGTTCGGCCAAATCCAGAGCGGTTCGACCGTCTGTGTTCCTGGTGTTCGGTTCAGCGCCGTGCTGCAACAGCACTACGAAAGACGAGACGGAAACGGCACATTTTCATCCGCGTAAAATATGAAAAATAAGCTCACAAAGCTCACTGGGAAATCTAAACACTGCTAGAAGTGAACCACGCAGGGGTCGTTTGCAGTACTCGAGTTGTAAGAAAAAATCAGGGGGGATGGTGGATTTGATCATATGGGGACAGATAATTTGTGCTGATTACAAATAATATAATATATTACAAATAATAGCAGTGACCAAAACAGCTGCAGAAATACTGCAGGAATGACATAGCAGCAGTTAAATGCAGCCTTCTGTAAGCTTTAAATATCCACTGGGCTTACATCAAATACATCAAAACACAACAATAAAAAACACTTTTCTGAACTTATCAATATGACTCTGTCCTTCACAGGATAAGTAAAATGGATCACTGTAAAAACTCAAAATCTTAACAAGAATATTTGTCTTATTTCTAGTTAAAATGTCCCATTTTAGTAAAAAAAATCTCATTACACTTAAAACAAGACTCATCACTGGAAAAAACAACAATTTTCACCTGTTTCAAGTAGATTTTCACTTGAAATAAGTAGAAAAATCTGCCAGTGTTGGGTGTTTTTAATACTCGCTATATTCCTGGTGAGAGGAGTCAACACCCGCACTTTTTTCTGTAATTTTGCACAAATGCCTTCCAGCAGTCGCTCACTTTCTTTGCCCTCTCTGTGTCTGCACTGCATCTTCCTCCCCTTGCTCCCTGAAACATGACCCCGGCTTTGAGTGCATCGATGATTGGCTGTTATTCATTTTGCCCTCTGGAGTTGAACGGATGCACCGGCGGGTCCAGAGCACATGATCACTTTAGCAGTGAAAGTTTTCAACTTGTGCTGAGAGAGCAGACTTAAATCGTGTTAATAGACTGAGTCAAATCCGAGTTATAATATATGATATACACCATGCTTTATTCTGAAAATTGTCATCATGTTTTTGGTGTGTTGCAGGAACATAAACATGTTGTATCAGATATTATATAACTCAACCAGTTTGAAGAAATTTGGTGTCAAATAAATATTTACCTTGGTGTTCACCTGCACAGCAGATACAACAATGATGCCGTTCATAAGAAAGGACAGAGCAGAATTGACGTATTAAGGAGGCTGAATATCTTCTATACTGTAAGTCTGTTGTGGAGGGTTCAGTCTCATCTCCAGTCATCTGTTGGGGGACCAGCATCAGAACCAGTGACTTAGGCCGCGTTCAGACTGCTAGCCAATATCCGATTTTTAGCCCATCCAGATTCTTTTGACTCTTTTGAAGTCTGAACAGTCCCAAACCGCATGAGATCCGATTTTTGCAAACCAGGTCGAAACCACCTCCGGGAGGTAGTTTCATATCGCATTCATATCGCATTTGGGCAGATGCGTGTCAGTCTGAACAGCTCCAAACACTCAGATCGGATATGACTGTCCCAGACCCATGCTCCAAACCACCACCCATTTCCAGTTGTGGAGCTACTCATCCTTTCACAGAGAGCATGTACAATCTCTGATGTCACGTCAAAAACTATTATTTGTAGTTTGAGTGTTGCAAATTCACATTACAAATTATGTTTTAATAGCAGAAAAAAAGACCGCATTTCCACGTACGGTGCAGGTCGCCGCGTACCCTACACCGTAGGTCTGCGTTGGTGTAACGCGGAACCATAAATCAGCCTTCAGTCGCGCTGTGAGCCTGAACCTGCAGCCCGTCAGCTCATCAGGAGGAGAGGTTAAAGAGCGGGGCTGCCAGTTGTTCATTGCTGGTTCGTTTTGTTAACTCTGAGCTTTGTTGGTTGGTTTGTTAGTTTGCTGGTGGTTTTGTTCTGAACACTTTTCTCTGTTTCTCATTTTGCTGGTACGCCGGGTCCCTCCGCCGAGACACAACTTTTGCGGTATGCGTTCATTGTCATGTCTAAAAATGATGCGCAGTGCCGACCCAATCAGGGACGGTACAGATATTTTGGGATTTTTTTATATATAAAAAAAATACATGACTTCACACAATACACGCGCTGGGTGACGCCTCCGCTCCGACGTCGTTGCTACGGCAACCCGTCAGATCAGTCAATGATGTGGCCCAGTCTGAACAGAGCCATATCCGATATGGACACTTGCTAAAAACAGTGTGGACAGTCAGCCCTGAAAATCGGATATGAGAAGGAATCAGATATGAATCAGATTTGCCTGCAGTCTGAACGCGGCCTTAAAGGAACTGAATGAACTGATAAAGAAGGCTTGGATCTATTTTGGGGACTCTGGAGAGGATTATGCAGGAGGACACTTCATAAAATGAAGAATCTCATCTGCAACATCCTCTTCACAAAACAGTGGTTCAGCAAGAGTACACAGACCGCCGCGGGAGATCCCTCCCGCCTGCAGGAATAAATCTCTACAATGAATCTTTGAAGGGAGTTCAATCATTAAATCACGACTACTGGTACAATTAACTTCTCTTTATTTTTGAATTAAATTATCTTTGTTCCGCCCATTTGCATCCCAGTGTATGGATAACGGCTAGAATACCATAAACTGAAGATGTGTGATGTGATATCAGTGTGAAGTGATTCCTCTCGTCTTACTGCCTGCACCCATTTGTGTCGCTGAAGTTTCTTTCCTACCTATACACACGTCGATCTTGCCCTTGATAGCTGCCTCGTGAAGTGGAGTGTAGTTCCAGTTGTCTCTGACGTTTGCGTCCGCCCCGCAGCGAAGCAACAAGCTCACCACCTACGTAAAACAAGTGAATACAATGCTACAAATCTCTATTAAAACGAGAATAACTTGTTTAAAAGTGCATCCGAACGGCCAGGAGAACCTGGGCGTGTCCAAAGGAGCAGGCGTTGTGCAGGGATACAAGGCCTCCGTCGTCCCTGGCGTGGACATTGGCTCCTTTCTGCAGGAGGAGGTCCACTACTTCTTTACGGCCAAAACCTGGAGACAATTCACGGCAGTTTAGACTCCATATGATGTCTTTGTGTCTCATTTTGTTCCATCCTTATGAATTATTCAGCACATCTACAACATCTATAACGATTGAGTGTAAAATGAGGCTTCACATGAAAGATGAAGGTTAAACTAGGGCTGGGCGATATATCGAGATTTTAATATATATTGATATATTTTCAAACGCGATATGGTACGAGACAATATCGTTTATATCGATTATTTATTTATTTTTTTTACGATTTTGATATAGCTTATTTTGTGACAAATTGACTTGAATGTTTTATTTTAGATTTTCACAAATGTTTTGTTATTTGCACAACTGTCAACCTCAGTGGAAAAGTCTGCCTGTTACTGTCTACATTGTATTAATTGCACAGTGTATTTGAATTTAATTGTTATGCAGGAAAGGGATATTTGTTTTATTTTATTCAAGGAGCATTTTTATTGTATATATGCAGGCACGAGGCTTTGTATTAAAACTGACTGTTTTTTTAAGGGTTTGCCTCAGAAAAAATGAAGCTAACAGAGATGCTAACAGAGATGCTAACAGAGATGCTATGCTATAATGCTTTGGGGGAAACCCCAATTATGGCACAGAAAAAATATCGATATATATCGAGTATCGACATTCAGCTAGAAAATATCTAGATATGACTTTTGGTCCATATCGCCCAGCCCTAGGTTAAACAATACATTTTTTGCAGATGTGTTGATCAAATTCCTTGAAAAAGGATTTTAATGTCAGTACCAGCAGAAAGAATAAATAAATAAATAACTTTCATGAAGTTTATTTGTAATTGTTGTGGCGATCTGCCGGGACGTGCGTCTGCGAGCGGGTGCATGTGTATGCGCGTGTCCGAGCGAGGCGCCGCAGCTCAGCGCAACAGGTGAGCGCAATTGGACTGATAACAGCTTGCGGCAGAGACGTGAGATGACACGAGTTGTTCATGGCGCCGACGGCAACAGAGGCAAAATGATACAGAAATCACTAGTGATCACTAGAAAAAACGCATGGGAAAGAGGAAAAAAGAGCAAAGAGGCTACCGGTGAGCTCACGTTCCTTTCTAAATAATCTCCATTTCTACCTGCGTGAGGACTTATATTATGGCTGCCAATGCGGTCTGCTTAATTATTTAATTATTTGTTTGTTTTTCTGCTGAAAGTAAGCGTTCTTTTACTCATAAATCAATTCCTTTGTTTTGATTTGGCTTAAATAAAACAAACTCTGTTATTTATTTCATTTATTTATTTCACTTAAAAGGATTAAGATGATGATGAAATGATTGTGAATGCTAAAATCATTTGAAATATTTGATTTTATTAAAATTAAGCGTGATTTAAATGTCATAAAATGTGTAAAATAATCTTGGTTAAAACAAGGTCAAATGTTAACTTAAAAGTTGGCCTACAGTTTAAAATTAAGTAATGGATCATTAATATAGGCCATTTACATTTACGTCAAGTTTAATTTGATCATTCGCTTTAAATGTTTAAACTGAAACAATGATTAATGCATGTTTAATATAGGCTATTTATTTTGCCTAGTTAGATGTGGGTTTTGTTTGAAAGTCTGAGTGATTTACATTGTATTTGATACTGCTTTAATTTCATTATTTTCTTTGTCCCTTTTTAAAGGTTTTTCACCTAAATGACTAACTAACTGACAAAGACTTAAGCAAGTGAAATCCTGAGTCTGGTCCAAATCCTTCCTTTTTCAAGTGTGGGAAACCCATGCCATTCGAGATACACTTGACAGTAATTGTTCTAATACCAGTATATAAAATGAAAGCCTTAACATTTTTATGTCCCACCTACAGTATCTTGGGTGGGGTAAAAAAAAACAGAATAACGTCATCAGCGTAGAGTGAAACTCTGAGTTTGGTCCGGTTCTTTTCGTTCTCCAGAAAATTCACTGATAATTCATGTCCAGACAGCAAAACGTTCGGCAGAAGAAAGGATGGATCCTGTTAAGACTGTCTTACCTGCTGCGAAGTGCAGCGGCGTGGATTTCCTCCCCGCCATGTCACGGCTGTTCACATTCTCAGCCGTCACCAGGTTCCGGACTCGCTCCAGGTCTCCGCTCCGGCAGGCCTCAAACAGCTCCCTGTTGGGTTCGTCTGACCCTCCCCCGCCGGGCTCCGACATCTTGGCCATCACGGGCCCCGGAGACACGGCTCCACCAGCGACATCTGACTTTCCTGAACATTTCCGACCGGACAGCATGGACGAAGGGGAACAGGCTCTTTTCAGTTTCAGACTGACGGTTCTGGAGAGTTTGGAGTGTGAGCAGCAAGCTGCCGAGCCCCAGAAACCTGCAGGCACGGAGGCCATTCAGAAAGGTGGGTACCTGCAGGGACAGAAGCCATGAAAACCATTAACAAAACGTTTCAAAAACACCATCATGCACTTTTGTCTCCCATAAATCTCTCATGTTTTGGTCAAAAACATGGTGGGTAAATGTGCTACCTGGGACAGAACCAGCTGCCGGCTGCAATTTCACTGAATGGACATTAATTTTAATGTATAGCTGTCAGCAAGAGAGCAAATGAGTGACTTCCTCAAAACAATTCCTGAAAAACAAGAGGTAATAAAATTGTAGTGCACAGTGTGTTTAATGCAGAGGTGTCAAGTAACAAAGTACAAATACTTCGTTACCTTACTTAAGTAGAAATTTTGGTTATCTATACTTCACTGGAGTAATTATTTTTTCCGACGACTTTTTACTTTTACTCCTTACATTTTCACGCAATTATCTGTACTTTTTACTCCTTACATTTTAAAAACAGCCTCGTTACTCTATTTCATTTCGGCCTTTAAAAAAAAACTATCCAGTTAAATTGCTCCATCCGGATAGAGTGAATTTGGTTGTGGTTGTTTCAGATGTTCTTGTCCAGTTTTGTTCTTACATCCGTTCCCTCAGATTCCTGCAACTAAACTTGGATGTACATTCCAATAAAGGTTAGGATAAATGATAACATGCCTCTGAAGTTTGACTTTTTGCACCATTACAATACTTATAGGCAACTAGTCATCATATCTGCTGCTCTCTGAAACACATGTTAATGCTCAATAGTACACATATATGCTTCTTTAATATATTTGCATTATACTAAGATGCATTCATTTTCAATGGCTTTTGTCCTTAATGGCTTTTTCCCCCCTTACATTACTTTTATTTTTATACTTTAAGTAGTTTTGAAACCAGTACTTTTATACTTTTACTTGAGTAAAAACTTGAGTTGATACTTCAACTTCTACAGGAGTATTTTTAAACTCTAGTATCTATACTTCTACCTGAGTAATGAATGTAAATACTTTTGACACCTCTGGTTTAATGACGATCAAACACAGCACAACAACACAAACATTACATGCCAACTGTCGGGCTCAGAGATGAAAGGTTCATGATGTGAGGCCACAGTTACCAGACACCTTTCAGGCATGGAGATGATCGTGAACGCATCTGTATAACCAAATATTCTAAAGTCAAATGTGAGGCCATCAATCTGACAATAAAAGTTTGCCTGAGTTTAGTCACGCAGTGAAGACAGAGCAGCAAATCTACAGCAGAACGACTAAAAACGACAAAAGAATCAAGGTGTTGCAAAGTCCTGACCTCAACCTGAAAAAGCATGGGATGTGTTTACCAGTCACTGCTTTTGCATGTTTGGTTTAGTTTTTTTTTTTCTTTTTTACCTTGTCTGCACATATATTAATGGTTAATATCATGCTGGTAAGAACCTAAAGCATATATATGTGCATTTTTGATATAAAATATATATTATATATTTTTAAATGTCACATATATTTATAAATATATGTTAATATGTATGTATGTTAGGAATGGGTGATATTTTACGTTCACGATAAACCGTCAAAAAAATTCCCCACAGTAAGAATTTGTCATCTCGCGGTAAAAACGATAAATTCCTGTTGATGATGTTTTTATGTAAAGCTGATTTATGGTTCTGCGTTAAATCGACGAAAGAAAGAAAGAAAGAAAGAAAGAAAGAAAGAAAGAAAGAAAGAAAGAAAGAAAGAAAGAAAGAAAGAAAGAAAGAAAGAAAGAAAGAAAGAAAGAAAGAAAGAAAGAAAGAAAGAAAGAAAGAAAGAAAGAAGGAAGGATAAATTGTTGATACGTGTTTGTGTAACAAACATGGCGGATCTGAGTCATTACAGTTTTTCAGTACAGGTGTAATTCATTTAATTGGTTTTTATTAATTCAATTTAATTGGTGTAGTTTAGTAGTATTTATTATTCTTTTAGAGCAGTGTTTTGGGGGCTCCAAAGACTGAATGTGGTGATAGATTTAAAGTTAAAAACGTGGAGTTGAATTGGTATTTTTTTATCGCCATTTTTATCGTTATCAGGATAAATGCCAGAAATTATCGTGATACATTTTTTAGTCCATACCGCCCATCCCTAATGTATGTATATATATATATATATATATATATATATATATATATATATATATATATATATATATATATATATATATATATATATATACATTTATTTTTTATTTTTTTTGGGGGGGGGTTTATTTTTTATTTCATTTTATTGGTTTGAAGGGAGCTTTTTCTATCTCCTGATACACTAAAAGAGTGTGTATTTTCTTTTTCACATGATGTGCATCTGCTCACGTCTAGGAGGGGTGATGACTGCTTTTCTCCTCTACATCACCTGCACACAGAGCAGTAACCAGGTATTACAGTATTTCCTCGGAGACATTTTTTCCCTTTTGCATCACTTGCTGAAAAAAGACCTCCAGCTTACGTGCAATCAGACACGTGTGGGATTTGAAACGTATTAACATATTTCTGTTCGTGGAAATGCTCTTGTATGTCCATTACCACATGCAACAATAAGTTGCATAATTTCCACAAATTAAATAATTTAAGGTGAGTACACTGGAACATATTCAAGGTACTATATGAGTTCTAAGGCGCTAAAAATGAAGATTTTAATAAAAAAGAGGCTGTGAGCACCGGAGGAGCAGAACATATCAGGAATCACGGAGGAGCAAAAATAATTAAAAAATAAAAAACGCCTTAACGAAAATTGCTACTAGTAACGTCACAGATTAAGAAAATAATGAATCTGTGCAATAAAGACAAAAGGCCACTCACCGTGGACTCGTGCAGTTACTGACACATGATTGGAGGATGTGAGCGCTTTATGGGATGGAAAGGAGCAGCAGACTCGGCTCCTCCATCCTCCTCCTGCTGCGTCTGCTCCTCCTGCAGGAGCGCCTTTGTCGGCACAAGCCTGGACACGGAGACCGAGCGACGGCTGGAAACACTTAAAAACACGTATCTTTGCGCAGAGATGATGGTGAAGCGAACCCGCTTGTATCCAAATCCAGGATACAAAAACAAGCACGGGGGGAGGGGTGGCTTCGTTTCCCAGCCCGACTGCGCCCGAGCGGGCGGAGACTAACAGCATCTGAAAGGCTTGTGGTGCCCTCCATTTACCTAGGACAGGGATATTCAATTGGCGGCCCGCCAGGAGCTTTTATGTGGCCCCTGGTCATATTTCAAAAAAGGGGGTGTTTGTTGAATTTTTTTTTTTTTTTTTTTTTTTTTTAATAATATTTTTATAACTGGCTACTATGGACTAAAATGGTTGTGCTCAATGCTTAATAAAATATTCAAATAAGTAAATCTTGGTGGAAAGTGGTGCTTTGTCATTATGGCGTGTTTCATTAAAAGTAGGTCAATATCAATTTCATTAAGTTTGCACAATGCATGGTTTCAAAATGAACTTGCATTCAAAATAATATTTCTTTATCTGAATATTATATTTAACATTCACAATGACTAAATCTGGAGACAATAATACATAATTCATATGTAAAATAGATATATTCAAATGTATAATACAAATGTATTATATTTACATAAGTCTTCGTCTTTGAGTGCAAAATACATTTTGAAAACCACTACATTTTCAAATTGTGCGGCCTTCTCCATACAGTCCTTTTGCAGATGTGGCCCCCGGCCGAATCTAGTTGAATACCCCTGACCTAGGAAGTCTCAAGTCTGAATCAAAGACTGTATAATTGCTGGTAACAAATACCTTTTCTGAAGAGTGTATTTGAAGCCTTTGATTCCCCGCCTTGGAAGCTAACCGTACACTGCAAAAACTCAAAATCTTAACAAAAATATTTGTCTTATTTCTAGTTAAAATGTCTCATTTTAGTCAAAAAATCTCATTACACTTAAAACAAGACTCATCACTGGAAAAAACACTACAATTTTCACCTGTTTCAATTAGATTTTCACTTGAAATAAGTAGAAAAATCTGCCAGTGGGACAAGATTTTTTTGCTTGTAATGAGAAGATAAATCTTGTCCCACTGGCAGATTTTTCTACTTATTTCAAGTGAAAATTTACTTGAAACAGGTGAAAATTGTCAAATAAATTATTTTTCTGGTGTTATTTTTCTGGTGATGACTCTAAATGTTGAAATAGCAGTAAAACCACATTCATTGATGAAATGACATAAGGGATGGAAAGGAGGGATGGCAGTTTTACAGGGGGGATGATTTGGACCGTTTTTATTTCAGGGGGTGATGCCATCCCCCCTTATCCCCCCTCAACTCCAGTACTGGTCATTTGACATTTGAAACAGAAGATCCTGGTGCAAATGTTCCCCAGTAGCTCCACAGTAACTCCAGCATGGATGGGCTGAAGGATCATTTCAGGATCCTCCCACCGTCGCCGGGCCCTGCCATAAAGCCTAGCTCCAAAAAGTAAAAAAAATCTCATTACACTTAAAACAAGACTCATCACTGGAAAAAACAACAATTTTCACCTGTTTCAAGTACATTTTCACTTAAAATAAGTGGAAAAATCTGCCAGTGGAACAAGATTTTTTTGCTTGTAATGAGAAGATAAATCTTGTCCCACTGGCAGATTTTTCTACTTATTTCAAGTGAATATTTACTTGAAACAGGTGAGAATTGTCAAATAACAAGTTATTTTTCTGGTAATGACTCTTGTTTTAAGTGTAATGAGATTTTTTTTACTAAAAATTAAACATTTTAACTAGAAATAAGACAAATATTCCTGGTAAGATTTTGAGTTTTTGCAGTGTATGTCAATCACAGCAGAGCATTTTAGCTTAGCTCACTCATGCCAATCATGTGATGCCAATGAACATTACTTTACATTCTTTCTTGCCAAATGTGTCCAAAGATCATTATTTAAGCAAAACTGCCATCAACTCAATGTCACTAAAACAGTGTGTATGTTTTTTTAGTAAAACTAAAACTCATTCTCCAGAGCCCGATGGTTGTAGATGGGGAGCGACTATGTGTTGTCTCAGATTTTAAATACCTCGGGGTGGTCATTGATAGTAATCTTAAATTTAAAGAACATATCAAAAAGGTTTCTAAGTGCATCAAATTCAATCGGGCAAACTTTAGACATGTTCGCAGTTGCATGTCAACCAAAGCTGCACTAATGTACATGCACTCAATGATCTTCACCCATATAACGTACTGCTTGACAACCTGGTCTCAAGCTAGTAACACTGCACTTAAACCACTACTTTATTTATATAAAAAAAAACATTAAGGTACTGGGCAAGAAATCCAATGACTATCATCACTCCTATATTTTATTGAAATATAAGTTGTTACATCTGGAAAATCTCATCAAATACTCACACTTATGTCTAATGTATAAAATCATTCATGGACTTGCTCCTCCTGTACTGAACCAGTTTATAAAGGAGCAGCTAGAGGAGATTGTGTGGTCCAGTTTAGGAAAAATGCTTTCAGCCAGTCTGCATTTTCTATCAGGGCTGCTCGTGAGTGGAACTTCATACCAACTGAGATTAGAAACCAATCAAATTATTCTTCTTTTAAATTTTATCTAAAAAAGTGGTTAATTAGTGGTCAAGGCTGTCAACATTACATTTTAGTGCTTCATTTTCCAGGCTTGCTGCCCTGCCTGTCGGTGTTTGTCTGATCCACCTGTCATGTTGCCTATTAGTTTGTCTAGTTATAATGTTGCTTTTTGTGCATGGCTTTTTATTCTGTGTTTAGTGCTTTTGTCTTGTTTGTTTTTGACCTGTTAGTGTGTTACTGTGTCTTGTGTTATTAATGTTGATGTTACTGTTGCTGCTTCATGTTGTTTCTGTAGCAATTGTCTGTTGTTGAGCTTATGTTAACCTGTGTGTGTATGTATTTTAGCTTAGTTTCTTACCTTTTAATCTTTATTATAATATAGCCTTTTTATTCGGAAGTGTTTTATTGATTGTATCTTAATAATTTTTCTTTTAGGTTGACTATTTTACACCAGTCCAGGGACAGCAGATGCAAAATAGCCTTTTTGACTAATTCTGGCACATTTTACATTTGTTTAAATGTGTTATTAATGTGCATTGTCCCTGATAACTAAACCTTTAAATAAATAAATATATAAAATTATTTCAAGAGTAGTTTCAACGAAATGAAATCCAAACCAAGTGCTGCCAGAGCTGAAATGAGGACTTGAAGATCTACTCTTGGACCTGTGGTTCCTTGACCTGGCGGTAGCATTCAACATGTGGAAAATCAATCGTTGGACTACAGTAGCTGTAGCCATTGTGTTATCAATATATATTCATAAAAAGGGGGGTGTGGGCTCATCAGCATCATTGCAAAAACACTCGACAGGCCCTGACATGCTTTTGTTCCACCATAAACCACATTTTTCCTGTTTGTAATACAAATAAACCAGATTCTATGAAAATGTCCTGCCCTCATGTTCAACCTACGCATGGTCTTTTTTTAACTCAGTATATGAACCATGTGGCTGTGCTGTTTGTGCTAAATGCAACATACATAAATTAGATGAATTAGATTTACCCACAATGACTAACAGCAGCAGCAGCTGGTCTGACATTTGAAAAGGTTCATTTTCTGCCTTCACTGGAACATAGTTGAAGTACCGACTTCCAAGACCCGAACTGATGGTAAAAAAGTCGATTTTATCTCCTGGGGCCTAAATTACCACTTCTGAACACACAGCTGAAAACCAAAATGTTTGAACGTGACAGTAGGAATATGGAATAAAATAATAATTTCAAATGGAAATTCAAATACTTATGTGACTTTTTTTTGTTATAAATCAGGGTACAAAACTGTGTTTTTTCCTTCAGAAGTTGCAACTGATAAAGAAACTTTAGCTTTTCCTGGCCCTGCATGGAAGCTCCACCCCGTGGTGCACTGCAGAGACGAACATCAAACGCACCCCCAGCCTCTGCCTGCTGCATAAGCACATTCATACGTTGGCAGCAGGGGGTGGTGTGGTGTATGTTTGACAATATGTGTGTCTTGTGAGCTGATCTCCACAGTCTGTTTCATACGGAGGTTTGGAAAAGGTAGACAATTACCCCTTATTTAAGACTTGTAGCACCCTATAATGTAATAATTTCCTGAAAATGTAATAAAATTTGCACTTAACTCAATCGAAAATGTAATAAAACCGAATAATGTAATAACTTCACCAATAATGTAATAACATATCCTGACTGATATTGTTATAACATTTTTACCGATAATGTAATACCTTATTCCATTATTGGGAATTTATTACATGGTACTCAAAGTCTGCAATTTAACTCAATAGTCATTCTGGTGTTTCAAATCTAGTGTATATAACATTCTTAGATACTTAAAACACAAAATGCAGAACTCTGGACTGAAAATAAACATACATATTATTCCAGAAAACATTACATTATCTGTCAAGTATTATATTATCAGTTTTGAAAAAAATAAAGACCCACCTACAAATGTAATGTTTACACACAACACCCCATAATGACAATGTGAAAAAAGTTTTTGAGATTTTTGCAAATTTATTAAAAATAAAAAACAAAGAAATCATATGCCATCCATCCATCCATCCATCCATCATCCATCCATCCATCATCCATCATCCATCCATCCATCCATCCATCCATCCATCCATCCATCCATCCATCCATCCATCCATCCATCCATCCATCCATCCATCCATCCGCCGCTTATCCGTTCCCGGGTCGCGGGGGCAGCAGTCTCAACAGAGATGCCCAGACTTCCTTCACCCCAGACACTTCCTCCAGCTCTTTCGAGGGGAGTCCGAGTCGTTCCCAGGGCAGCCGAGAGACATAGACTACGTTTACATGCAGTCAAAATTCGGGTTATTGCTAATATTCCGGTTACTGAAACATTCGGAATATTCCGTTTACATGCGTGAGCAAACAGGGTTATCCCTGTTTACATGGTAATTAATCATTCGGGATATCTGGATCAAACCAGCGACGCACGGAGAACGTGATGACGCAATTAGAGTCATTTCTGCTTCTTCTTCCTGTATCCAAATTCAAAACAAATGCTGCTTCGCGCAACTTTTCTCTCACCTTCTTGTAAATATCGCTATCCCGGTACTTTCTACCGTCCACAAATGCCAAAATGTTCAAAAAGGGCTGGATGGATGAAGGGATGATGATCAAGTGGCTGAGGCAGGTCTATGTGCGGCGACCCGGTGGTTTTTTCCACACATCACCATCGCTGTTGATCTGTGACTCTATGCGCGCCCATCTCACAGACAATGTAAAAAAAGAAGTGAAAAATATGAACGCTGTGCTTGCTGTTATTCCGGGAGGTTTGACAAAGGAACTCCAACGGCTGGACGTCGGTGTGAACAGGCTCTGCGTTGGTGTAACGCGGAACCATAAATCAGCCTTAAGGCTGCGAGCGGTGTGGGAGCGATGGATGACTGAGGGAGAACACAGTTTCACCGAGAGTGGAAGGCAGCGCCGGGCAAGTTATGCCACAGTTTGCAGATAGATTGTTTATCCGTGGGCTAACGTCTCTGCTGGGACTATTTTGCGAGCTTTCGCAAAAGCCGGCAAGTCCGAGGCGCCGCACGGCACGGAATAAGTGACTCTGACAGCGAGGAATTCGGACTGGCACAGCTGATTTAGCGGAGCTCTTTAATGCAGAAACAGAGGATGAGGACTTCGATGGGGTTGATTAATGTAAAAACTGAAATAAAGTACAATCAAACAAAGTTTTACTCCCGCTCTATTTTTAAATAGAGCGGGACCCTCCCCCGTCCAGTACGAGCGGAGGGGGCAAAGGCGGCTAGAGAGCCAGAGGACGGCGACTAATCAAAATCTGCATTGACACACGCACCTCCATTGCAAAGTGGATTGCATGCAAAAAGAGGCTTGGACATAAAAATAACTGAACAGTGGACACAGTAGTAAATCACAGGAACGGTGATCAGGATGAGTGGACTGGACACGTGTACAAACATACATGCTATCTGGACTGTGAAGGATGAAATTAGACAAATTGCTATGTGGTAAACTATGTATCTTACTGAATTCTGTTGTTGATGTGATCATGAATCTTACATAGAACGGGGCGGGACTTTGATAAGCGTCAGCTTCTCCCGTACCCTTTTCGTCATGTGCTGAGTATGCAATGTATAATGTTCTGGAGATGAAATGTGTCTATATAAACATGCCGAAATAAACGAAATAAAAAAAAATAAATAAATAAATAAAAAAAATAAATAAAAAAAATACGCACACTTGTGTGCTTGTGTGTGTGTTCCGCGGCGCGTGTGTGTGATAAGTGTGTGTAGACGGCGCCTTTACGGTCGGTGTGCCGTGTGTGTCAGGGTTTGACACTTCCCCCCAGTTTGTAACTTTCAGTTTCTGTCTTGCCCCGCCTGTGTCCCATCTGCCCTGATTGTGTCTGCACCTGTGTCTCGTCATGTCTCGTTATCCCTTCAGTATATCTTGTCTTGTCATTCCTTGGTTCCCTGTCGGTCCGTACTGTTCTCTCCTCCATGTCTCCCCGTCGTTTTTCCCTGTTCCTGTTTTTTGGTTAATCCTGCTCTGCAGCGCTTTGCTTTTGCCTTTTTTGGATTAAAACCCTTGTTTTTGAGAACTCCTGCCTCCAGCCTCCCTCTGTCTCCTGCACTTGGGTCCTTAAAAAACCAAACCATGACAGTGTGTGTGTTTTAAATACAGAAATGACACAAAAATGAGGGTATGCCTTTCCACACAGCGCGCCGAATGGTCGCGAAAATACTGTATTTATATATGAAATGTCAGAATAGGTCATTTTTTGACGACACCCCTGAAGCAGTCAGACGACACCCCAGGGTGCCGCGACACCCCGGTCGAGAAAGGCTGGTTTAGAAGTACGTCCTGGACTCAAAAAAACAGGATTCCTTGTGAACAGACAGTGTTGCCAACTCCTCAGTAAGGAAAGTCGCTATTGGCTCTCCCAAAAGTCGCTAGAAGTCGCTAAATGACGTCATCGCCTAATTTGCATAATTGGCAACTGTAATGGACGCTGTAGGAGAGAGGAATAACGTCGTGGGAGCGTTTATTTAATACATCCATGCGTGGGAGAGACAAAAGTGAGTAAAAAACACCCTAAATATGTTTAGAACTACAAATGTACAAAAATAATTTCAACATTAACAACATTTAATGATTTTAATACTTTGTCTAGATCCACATTACACACATCAGTTTTGTCCTGTATTATTAAATGTTTTAACAGCAAATTTAATCAAAAGATTGTTATGTAGGGTGAAATTGCTAGCTCTACAACCAACCCTCCTCCTTTATCCGGGCTTGGGACCGGCAAAGTGACCCAAAAGACACACTCTGGCAGAGTTACTTAGGTTTTTTTTTTTTTTAGTTTTTTTTTTTTTCATAGTTTTTTTTTTTTTAATAGTTTTTTTTTTTTTTTTTTTTTTAGTTTTTTTTTTTCATAGTTTTTTTTTTATAGTTTTTTTTTTTTTTTTTTTTTTTTTTTGTATAGACGGTTTTAACTTGACAACATTAACAATCTAAATGGACCAAAAAGAGACAACAGAAAAAAAACACCTCACGAGGGAGGCGTCCAGGGGGCATCCTATACAGGTGCCCGAGCCACCTCAGCTGGCTCCTCTCGATGTGGAGGAGCAGCGGCTCTACTCCGAGCTCCTCCCAGGTGACAGAGCTCCTCACCCTATCTCTAAGGGAGCGCCCCGCCACCCTGCGGAGGAAACTCATTTCGGCCGCTTGTATCCGGGATCCTGTTCTTTCGGTCATGACCCAGAGTTCATGACCATAGGTGAGGGTGGGAACGTAGATCGACCGGTAAATCGAGAGCTTTGCCTTTCGGCTCAGCTCCTTCTTCACCACGACGGACCGATACAATGACCGCATTACTGCGGCCGCCGCACCGATCCGCCTGTCGATCTCGCGCTCCGTTCTCCCCTCACTCGTGAACAAGACCCCAAGATACTTAAACTCCTCCACCTGAGGCAGGAACTCTCCCCCAACCTGGAGGGTGCAAGCCACCTTTTTCCGGTCGAGAACCATGGCCTCAGACTTAGAGGTGCTGATTCTCATCCCAGCTGCTTCACACTCGGCTGCAAACCGCCCCAGTGCATGCTGAAGGTCCTGGCTCGAGGGAGCCAACAAGACCACATCATCTGCAAAAAGCAGAGATGAAATCAAGTGGCTCCCGAACCGTACCCCCTCCGGCACTTGGCTGCGCCTAGAAATTCTGTCCATAAATATAATGAACAGAACCGGTGACAAAGGGCAGCCCTGCCGGAGTCCAACACGCACCGGGAACAGGTCTGACTTACTGCCGGCAATGCGAACCAAGCTCCTGCTCCAGTCATACAGGGACCGTACAGCCCTCAGCAGAGGGCCTCCGACCCCATACTCTCGGAGCACCCCCCACAGGATGCCACGAGGGACACGGTCGAAAGCCTTCTCCAGGTCCACAAAACACATGTGGACTGGTTGGGCAAACTCCCATGCGCCTTCGAGCACACTGCGGAGGGTGTAGAGCTGGTCCAGCGTTCCACGGCCAGGGCGAAAACCGCATTGTTCCTCTTGAATCCGAGGTTCGACTATCGGCCGAATTCTCCTCTCCAGCACCCTGGAATAGACTTTCCCCGGGAGGCTGAGGAGTGTGATTCCCCGGTAGTTGGAACACACCCTCCGGTCCCCCTTTTTGAAGAGAGGGACCACCACCCCGGTCTGCCAGTCCAGAGGCACTGTCCCCGACTGCAACGCGATGCTGCAGAGGCGTGTCAGCCACGACAGCCCCGCAACATCCAGAGACTTGAGGTACTCAGGGCGGATCTCATCCACCCCCGGTGCCTTGCCACCGAGGAGCTTCCGAACTACCTCGGTGACTTCAGCTTGGGTGATGAATGAATCAACCTCTGAATCCTCAGCCTCTGCTTCCTCGACGGAAGGCGTGTCAGTGGGATTGAGGAGATCCTCGAAGTATTCCTTCCACCGCCCAACGATGTCCCCAGTCGAGGTCAACAGCTCCCCTCCTCCACTGTAAACAGTGTTGGCGGAGCACTGCTTCCCCCTCCTGAGGCGCCGGATGGTTTGCCAGAATTTCCTCGAGGCTGACCGGTAGTCCTCCTCCATGGCCTCCCCAAACTTTTCCCAGACCCGAGTTTTTGCTTCCGCGACCGCCCGGGCTGCAGTCCGCTTGGCCTGCCGGTACCCGTCAGCTGCCTCGGGAGTCCGCCGAGCTAGCCAGGCTCGGTAGGACTCCTTCTTCAGCTTGACGGCATCCCTTACTTCCGGTGTCCACCACCGGGTTCGGGGATTGCCGCCGCGACAGGCGCCGGAGACCTTACGGCCGCAGCTCCGGATGGCCGCGTCAACAATGGAAGTGGAGAACATGGTCCATTCGGACTCAATGTCTCCGGCCTCCCTCGGAATCCGGTCAAAGCTCTCCCGGAGGTGGGAGTTGAAGACCTCCCTGACAGGGGAATCTGCCAGACGTTCCCAGCAGACCCTCACGATACGCTTGGGTCTTCCAGGTCTGACCAGCTTCCTCCCCTGCCAGCGGATCCAACTCACCACCAGGTGGTGATCAGTTGACAGCTCAGCCCCTCTCTTCAACCGAGTGTCCAAGACATACGGCCGGAGGTCAGATGACACGACTACAAAGTCGATCATTGACCTCCGGCCTAGGGTGTCCTGGTGCCACGTGCACTGATGGACACCCTTATGCCTGAACATGGTGTTCGTGAT
Source organism: Cololabis saira (assembly GCF_033807715.1). Classification (NCBI taxonomy): domain Eukaryota; kingdom Metazoa; phylum Chordata; class Actinopteri; order Beloniformes; family Belonidae; genus Cololabis; species Cololabis saira. The sequence goes on along the minus strand of NC_084605.1, from coordinate 7,512,797 downwards.
GGACAAACTGTGACTCGCACAGAAGTCCAACAACAAAACACAGCTCGGGTTCAGATCGGGGAGGCCGTTCCTCCCAATCACACCTCTCCAGGTAACACTGTCGCTGCCCACGTGAGCGTTGAAGTCCCCCAACAGAACGATGGAGTCCCCAGTTGGGGCACTTTCCAGCACCCCTCCCAGAGCCTCCAGGAAGGCCGGGTACTCTGCACTGCCGTTCAGCCCATAGGCCGAAACGACAGTGAGAGACCTATCCCCGACCCGAAGGCGCAGGGAAGCGACCCTCTCGTTAAGTGGGGAGAACTCCAACACATGGCGGCTGAGCTGGGGAGCTATGAGCAAGCCCACACCAGCTCGCCGCCTCTCACCATGGGCAGCTCCAGAGTGGAAGAGAGTCCAACCTCTCTCAAGGAGTTGGGTTCCAGAGCCCAGGCTGTGCGTGGAGGTGAGCCCGACTATCTCTAGTCGATACCTCTCAGCCTCCCGCACAAGCTCAGGCTCTTTCTCCCCCAGCGAGGTGACATTCCATGTCCCTAAAGCCAGAGTCGTCAAAACAGTCAGTTTTGGAGGTGCTGATTCTTATCCCCGCCACGTCGCACTCCGCCTCAAACCGCCCCATGCTCAGAAATCATATGTATTCACAGCCTTTGCTCAATGCTTAGGCACACCTATCTTTGGGCAGTTTTGCCCATTCGTCTTTGCAGCACCTCTCAAGGTCCATCAGGTTGGATGGGAAGCATCGGTGCACAGCCATTTTCAGATCTCTCCAGAGATGTTCAATCGGATTCAAGTCTGGGCTCTGGCTGGGCCACTCAAGGACATTCAGAGTTGTCCTGAAGCCACTGCTTTGAAATCTTGGCTGTGTGCTTAGGGTCGTTGTCTGAGGTCAAGGGGCACTCTGGTGTTGTGTGTAGAATTTTGAGGAGAAATGGATGCACTGTAATTTTAATTAAAAAATTTGAAGAATGGTCTCTTGGAGAATTTTCTAAGGTATTTTGTCACAGAGGAAACAATTATTCTCTCTTGATTTGGGTGGTTTATAGTCAGTAAACTCAGCAATTGTTGCTCTGAACAGTTGAATTTCTTGCAAAGGCTCTTAAAGATTTTCTTGTGCAGTTTTTTCATGATTTTTTCTGGAATATCAAAATGTTCCCCTTCAACTTCAGCAAAGACTTTAGAAACGAGCCAATCCTGGAGTTCCAAACAAATGGTTGGACAATGAATTACACCTGATGTTACGAATGCCCGTGCAATCAGCAACTCAACAAGGTGAAGAAGAGATCTTTTGAACTGTTCATGCTTGTCAAATTTGATGTCATCTTCTTCAGATATAATATCTTGTACAGATGAGACCTCCATCATATCTTCAGGTGTAAAATCGTCTACATATGTGACCTCCGTCATATCTTCAGGTGTAAAATCGTCTACATATGTGACCTCCGTCATATCTTCAGGTGTAAAATCTTCTACAGATGTGACCTCCGTCATATCTTCAGGTGTAAAATCGTCTACATATGTGACCTCCGTCATATCTTCAGGTGTAAAATCTTCTACAGATGTGACCTCCATCATATCTTCTTCTGATGTGAAACTTTCTACAGATGTGACCTCCATCATATCTTCTTCTAATGTGAAACTTTCTACAGATGTGACCTCCATCATATCTTCTTCTAATGTGAAACTTTCTACAGATGTGACCTCCATCATATCTTCTTCTAATGTGAAACTTTCTACAGATGTGACCTCCATCATATCTTCTTCTAATGTGAAACTTTCTACAGATGTGACCTCCATCATATCTTCTTCTAATGTGAAACTTTCTACAGATGTGACCTCCATCATATCTTCTTCTGATATGAAACTTTTTATAGATGTGACCTCCATCATATCTTCTTCTGATATGAAACTTTTTATAGATGTGACCTCCATATCATCTTCTTCTGATAGGAAACTTTCTATAGATGCGACCTCCGTCATATCTTCTTCTGATAGGAAACTTTCTATAGATGTGACCTCTGAGAGATCTTCTTCTGGTATGGAATAATCTGAAACGTGTTCTTGTGGTACCAAATCGGCCTCAGTTTTAACCTGTGAAAGAGGTTCTACATGGACCTCGACAAGCTTGGATCTGGTGGCTGAGGGAAGATTTGACTCGAAACTCTTGACAATTTTATTGTGAAGGTTTTCCAGGATTTCTTCAGCAGTGTCCAAATCCTTTCCTTGCACTTGAGCCCAGGCTTTCTCACAGAGACGATCATGAATGTCCTGGGCTTCTTCCATGGAGCAAACGATATATGAGTTTTCTACAGCCCATAAAATCAGCTCTGTAAAACGTTCACTAAGAGTTGTTTTGAATTTTTCTTCCCTTTCATCTGCAAGCCGTTGACCTGTTTCAACACTTTTTTCAGAGACAAAATATTCTCCAGATGTGACGTTAGGGGCTGCCTGAAGCTCAGTATGTTGAATGCAGGTTGGTTCCTCCTCAGAGGACCGAGATGATTTTTCTTTTTTGGCCCTGAAAGGTTTGCGTATGGCCTGACCCACATGTGAAAAGAACCCTCTAATGGGTGAAGGTTTCTTGTTTGGTTTCCTGAGTTGTTTTCCAATACAGGAGGCAATAATGTCGTATACATACGAGTTTTTTAACTCTAACATTATAGGCAACACTATTTCTTTTTTACATTTATTCTCCTTGCAAAAAGTTTTAAAAACTTTCTTGGGTAGTTTTTCCATGGTATGTTCAGCAATGTCAAAATATTGTCCTTTTATTTCGGCCCAGACTTTCTCAAAAATAATTTTTTTAATGTCCCTGAAGCATTTCGCAGAACATGTTACACCTGACTTCTTTTCAGCATATAAGATCAGCTTTTCAACAAGTTGATTAAGTGATGTTTTGAAATCGTCCAGGTTTCTATTTACATCTTGTGTAGACTTTCCCACACATTGGGGGGCATCACCTGAATCCCTCGCTTTAGAAACCATCGCTTCATGAGTGGCATGTGGCATGACTTTCTTTTTCTTACCAATGACTTGTTTTTTTGCAGTAACAAAGTCTGGGGTAAGATTCTGGAGCTTTCCTTCTTGTGGATATTTTACTCTTCTGGTAGGTTTAAAAACCATTGTGAAATAAGTTTGTTTGCTTTCGCAGTGAAACCTCAAATAGTTCTGTCAACGTAGCGTGTACAAAGAGAGTAACTGAAAATTGGAACGGAAGCTCGCTTTTATAGACTGTCTTCATGACGTCATTCAGGAATATCACAGCGCCGACGCAGAACTGCATTGACGTCATTCCCCACTGGCCACGCCCCCTTACCGTTGATTTATGGTTCCGCGTTAAATCGACGCGGAGCCTACGCGAATTTATGCTGCGTTCCATTTACCTCGGAAGGCGGAACTGGGAATGACGTCACAGCCGAGTTATCAGCGTTCCAGTTACAAAGTAGGTAAACAAGTTTGTAGTTCGCATATACCACATGAAAAATGTAAATTACACTATAGCAGCATATATATCCCGAACAATACTTGTATACGACTGATTTAGTGTGACCAAAACTAGAATGAAGTGCTACGAATTTTTACAGAGCTCTCTTCTACTGTTTACAACCGGGGCAGCCATCTTGGAATGGTAACTCGGGGGTGGTGAAGACTCTCCCACTTTCCCAGTGGGAAATCCCACTTCGAGGGGCGTTCCAGTTGAAAATTCCAACTAGGAACTGGGAAATCCCCACTTCCGAGGACAAATGGAACGCGGCATAAAGTAATAATGAGGACACCGAACTTTATGATTTGACTATTTAACGTTAGCTACCCAAAAATCCAACAGTACCTGATACAAAATGGGAACCGCAAATCCACGTTTCGGTGCCTGGAATCCAGTTGTTTCTGCAGCGATCCACTTGTCTCTCTTAAACTTATTTTTCGGCAGTCTGTACAATAACTCTGATTTCTTTCTAAATCTATGAGTACAGTTGATCGCACAACAGCTCTTTCCCATTTTAGATGTTTTCGAGTTGCTCAAACTAAAAAGTTTACGCTGGCACTCAGTCTTTCTGCCACTCAGAATAAGAATAATAAGAATAAAGCTTTATTGGCAAAGTATGAACATGCCAGGGAATTTGTTTCGTTTTTTTTTTTCTCCGCTCACTGAACCCAGATTTAAATAGTTACAAACAGTAATAGACAAATGTCTCTTATTAACATATAGCCTATAAAATTTAAAAGTGAAAGGTGCAGCAGTATGAAGTGGTCATGGTTATTGAAAGGTGCATTGTTACAGCATATGAATGTGGTAATTATTATTTTTAGTATTATTATTGTTATTATTATTGCACAGCGGTTGATTACTCTCATCGAGGTAAACAAAAGTGTATTTCTACTCCAGTTAAAAAAAAAATATAAAATAAAGAAAAAAAATAAAATCCTGCTCCAGTTTTACAGTAAAAAACTAGCAAATGAGATCCATTAATTTTTTTTAGTCATGTTGACAGATCAATTCTGGGTTGTAACCAGTACTCGAGTTGTAAAAATAAATCAGGGGGGACGGTGGATTTGATCATATGGGGACAGATAATTTGTGCTGATTACAAATAATATAATATTACTCTCAATGCAGGAGCACATACTGGTTTGTAGGACTAGCCTGTTTAGCTGAGTTCTTCTTTAGGCGTAGACAAAGAAGAGAATAGACATTTTAAAACTGATAGGTTCCATCCGGTTTTTCTCAAAATTGTAGTGATCTTAAGTAAGAAACAATCAGCAGGATATATATGGCTGAAGGTTTGACACATTAGGTTTCTTTCCCCACAGATGTTTCCACAGATACGGTTCAACATCCGCACCTATAACCAGTACTGGAGTTGAGGGGGGATGAGGGGGAGTGGCATCCCTCCTGAAATAAAAACGGTAAAAATCATCCCCCCTGTAAAACTGCCATCCCCCCTTTCCATCCCTTATGTCATTTCATCAATGAATGTGGTTTTACTGCTATTTCAACATTTAGAGTCTTCACCAGAAAAATAACACCAGAAAAATAACTTATTTGACAATTTTCACCTGTTTCAAGTCAATTTTCACTTGAAATAAGTAGGAAAAATCTGCCAATGGGACAAGATTTATCTTCTCATGCAAGCAATAAAATCTTGTTCCACTGGCAGATTTTTCTACTTATTTTAAGTGAAAATCTACTTGAAACAGGTGAAAATTGTTGTTATTTCCAGTGATGAGTCTTGTTTTAACTGTAATGAGATTTTTTTTACTAAAATGAGAAATTTTAACTAAAAATAAGACAAATATTCTTGTTAAGATTTTGAGTTTTTGCAGTGATCCATTTTACTTATCCTGTGAAGGACAGAGTCATATTGATAAGTTCAGAAAAGTGTTTTTTATTGTTGTGTTTTGATGTATTTGATGTAAGCCCAGTGGATATTTAAAGCTTACAGAAGGCTGCATTTAACTGCTGCTATGTCATTCCTGCAGTATTTCTGCAGCTGTTTTGGTCACTGCTATTATTTGTAATATATTATATTATTTGTAATCAGCACAAATTATCTGTCCCCATATGATCAAATCCACCATCCCCCCTGATTTTTTTTTACAACTCGAGTACTGCTTATAACGTACAAAACACCTCCATTTTCAGTATAAATAGGGCTGGATTGATGACCACAGTGTGCATTTCTCTCCTACCTGTGTAATTTGAGAAAGGTGTACCCAGGGGCGTCAATTGGGTATGAAGGTACGGCAGTTGCCACACCTCGGCTTCAGGGGGAAATGTAAATGTTTGTTTTTTAAATACATTTATGGAATTACTCTGTGTCTATTTGTATTGATTATTCTATTACTTAATACATATAGAATAACTACAAATGCAAATCAGAACAACATGATCGATTTCACTAGTTATTATACACTGCAAAAACTCAAAATCTTAACAAGAATATTTGTCTTATTTCTAGTTAAAATGTCTAATTTTTAGTCAAAAAAATCTCGTTACATTTAAGACAAGACTCAAAAACAACAATTTTCACCTGTTTCAAGTAGATTTTCACTTAAAATAAGTGGAAAAATCTGCCAGTGGAACAAGATTTTTTTGCTTGTAATGAGAAGATAAATATTGTTCCACTGGCAGATTTTTCTACTTATTTCAAGTGAAAATCTACTTGAAACAGGTCAAAATGGTCAAATAAGTTATTTTTCTGGTAATGACTCTTTCATTTCGGCCTTTAAAAAAAAAACTATCCAGTTAAATTGCTCCATCCGGATAGAGTGAATTTGGTTGTGGTTGTTTCAGCTGTTCTTGTCCAGTTTTGTTCTTACATCCGTTCCCTCAGATTCCTGCAACTAAACTTGGATGTACATTCCAATAAAGGTTAGGATAAATGATAACATGCCTCTGAAGTTTGACTTTTTGCACCATTACAATACTTATAGGCAACTAGTCATCATATCTCCTGCTCTCTGAAACACATGTTAATGCTCAATAGTACACATATATAGTTCTTTAATATATTTGCATTATACTAAGATACATTCATTTTCAATGGCTTTTGTCCTTAATGACTTTTTTCCCCCTTACATTACTTTTACTTTTATACTTTAAGTAGTTTTGAAACCAGTACTTTTATACTTTTACTTGAGTAAAAAACTTGAGTTGATACTTCAACTTCTACAGGAGTATTTTTAAACTCTAGTATCTATACTTCTACCTGAGTAATGAATGTGAATACTGAAGACACCTCTGCTAAATCAGAATATAAGGAGGAGGTGGAGAGACTGGTGTCAACATGCTGCAGCGACAACAGCTTTGTCCTTAACACACACACAAAAAAAGAGGACCTTCAGGTTTCTGGCTCTCCATCTGGAAAACTAACACCACTAGAGGACACAGCAGCCAATCTTCTCCCAGAGGCTTCTCGGGAAACACAATCTATCTCAAAAACTGCTGGCGTTCTTCTGCAGGTGCTCCATCGAGAGCGTCGTGGCAAACGACATCTCAGCTGTCCAGAAGGTCAAACACACCGCTCAGGAAATCACTGGCTGCTCACTGCTGGACTGCTCCATGCAGGACATGTGTCTCAGTAAAGTAACAAACTACAAGACTCTTCCCACTAGGAATGGGCGATATTTTACCGTTCACGATATACCGTCAAAAAAATTCCCCACGATAAGAATTTGTCATCTAGCGGGAAAAATAAAATGAATAAAGATAAATTCCCGTTGGTGACGTTTTTGTGTAAAGCCGGATTTATGGAAGGAAGGAAGGAAGGAAGGAAGGAAGGAAGGAAGGAAGGAAATGAGCCTGAAAGAAAGAAAGGAAGGAAGGAAGGAAGGAAGGAAGAAAGAAAGAAAGATAGATAAATTCACGTTGACGTTTTTATGTAACAAACATGGCGGATCTGAGAGCGAGATAAATTTAATTGGTATTTTTTTAATCGTCATTTTCATCGTTATCGGGATAAGTGCCAGAAATTATCGTGATACATTTTTTTAGTCCATACTGCCCATCCCTACTTCCCACCCTGCTCATCGTTTGTTTGGGCTGCAGCCTTTTGGGAAACACTACAGGTCCTACCAGCTCATACAAATAGACGTAAAAACACCAAGCGCCACACGTCTACTTAATAATAATCACAATTTCTTCAGTAGTAACTTTAACAATTTTTTCTTTTTTACATTTGTACATGATATGGTTTATATATACAGTATATGTTATTTAATATATTTATACTTTTTACTTTGCATGTGTCTGGACTTCTGGAAATTCTGTTGTATTTCTTTAAACATGACAATTCAAGAAATCTGAAAAACAACAACATAATTCAATATTTAGGAGCAATTAGGTGAAAAAGCACAAAGAGTTAACGAAGTCAAAGAGGAGGATGGATGAATCAGAGCAGCCAGCTTTCCAGAAACAAGACATATTCCCCCAAGAATGCCCGCAAGTCGCAAAAATATAACTGATTTGTGGATTTTATTCTGCTGGATAACCAGCTCCTGACGGCCGTTGAAAATGTCGGATTTTACTGCTTGACCTCCTCAGATCTGTAATGTGTGGACACCACATGTTGGGGCGTCGATACAATTATATTTCACTATGCTTACGGGGGAGAAATGAAAATGTCCAACAAGAACTTGGGTCTTAGGAGGTTGATTTTTGGGAACACATTTCTCTCACCAGCCTTTATGAAAAGTGCAGGCAGTGAACCCTTGATCTCCTACACGACATCTGACTGGCGTCGGCTCTAGGGTTGCCACCCGTCCCGTAAAATACGGAATTGTCCTTTATATGAGAAAAAAATGTTGCGTCCCGTATTGAACTAATACGGGACACGATTTGTACCGTATTTTCATTAACTTTTACACCATATTCTAGTTGAATTATTGAAATTAATTAACTTTTACACCATATTCTAGTTGAATTATTGAAATAAGTTAACTTTTACACCATATTCTAGTTGAATTAGTGAAATAAGTTAACTTTTACACCATATTCTAGTTGAATTATTGAAATAAATTAACTTTTACACCATATTCTAGTTGAATTATTGAAATAAATTAACTTTTACACCATATTCTAGTTGAATTATTGAAATAAATTAACTTTTACACCATATTCTAGTTGAATTATTGAAATAAGTTAACTTTTACACCATATTCTAGTTGAATTATTGAAATAAATTAACTTTTACACCATATTCTAGTTGAATTATTGAAATAAGTTAACTTTTACACCATATTCTAGTTGAATTATTGAAATAAATTAACTTTTACACCATATTCTAGTTGAATTAGTGAAATAAGTTAACTTTTACACCATATTCTAGTTGAATTATTGAAATAAATTAACTTTTACACCATATTCTAGTTGAATTATTGAAATAAATTAACTTTTACACCATATTCTAGTTGAATTATTGAAATAAATTAACTTTTACACCATATTCTAGTTGAATTATTGAAATAAGTTAACTTTTACACCATATTCTAGTTGAATTATTGAAATAAATTAACTTTTACACCATATTCTAGTTGAATTATTGAAATAAGTTAACTTTTACACCATATTCTAGTTGAATTATTGAAATAAATTAACTTTTACACCATATTCTAGTTGAATTATTTAAATAAATTAACTTTTACACCATATTCTAGTTGAATTATTGAAATAAGTTAACTTTTACACCATATTCTAGTTGAATTATTGAAATAAATTAACTTTTACACCATATTCTTCACCTGTAGGTTATATTATACATCTGGGCTGATGTGGACATACATAGCATAGGAGGATATTTCAGTTGCTAGTATGGTTGGCTGTCTATACAGTCATGCAAGTTCAATGCTATTAAAGCACTTTAAACTTTAAATCAAAGCATTTTGTTTTTTCATATAAAATAAACACATTTTTATTCAGTTTAGAAGTTTTGGGGCTTTTTTTTGGCTCCTGCGCTGCTGAAATCAGGGCGTCCCTTATTTCTATTTCTGAAAGGTGGCAACCCTAGTCGGCTCGGTAAAGAAAAGGAAAAAGTAACATCTCCATCTAGAAACAGTTTCTAGATTAGGGGCTGTCTCCGAACACGCACTGGAACTGTCGGACTAAGTCCTCACCCCAAACAACAGAACCAAACGTTTTATCTCCGCCGTGGACTCTCATGTGTTTCTGCAGATTTCCCTGCCGTCTATAATTTTTACCGCACTCAAAGCACGAGAAAGGTTTGTGTCTCGTGTGAATTTCTGCATGTCTCTTTAAGTGCGTCATCTCCTTGAATCCTTTGCCGCAGACTTTACACGAGAGCGGCTTTTCTCCTGTGTGTATCCTGGAATGTCTCTTCAAATGCGTCTTCTGCAGGAAGGTTTTTCCGCAGACGGTGCAGCTGAAAGGTTTCTCTCCCGTGTGGACCTTCTTGTGTCGCTGCAGACTGGCCTGTTGCCTGAATGTTTTCCCACAAACGTCGCAGCTGAAGGGCTTCTCCCCCGTGTGGATGTTTCCATGTCTGAGCAGCGTTGACTGATGTTTAAATCTTTGACCGCACAAGCAACAAACGAAGCGCTTCTCTCCCGTGTGGACCAGCGAGTGTATCTTTAGACCTTGTTGCCGTAGAAAGGTCTTTCCACAAACGCTGCAACTGAACGGCTTCACCCCCGTGTGGACTTTTACGTGAGACTTCAGCGCGGAATCGTATCTGAATCTTTTCCCACAGACTTTACAGCTAAACGCTTGCTCCTCTGTGTGGATTCTCATGTGCGTGTGCAGGATTCCCTTTTGTCTGAAGCTTTTACCGCAAACGTCACATCGGAAGGGCTTTTCTCCAGAGTGGATTTTCACACGTCTTTGCAGAACTCCCCGGTGGTTATGCATCTTACCGCATTCATTGCAATTAAACAGTTCCCCACCTGCATGGGCTTTAGTCTGTGAATATTTATCATCTGCCAGACAACTAGAGGAGCCTTTTCCTGGATGCTGACTCATGTGTCTCCACATTTTTTTGACAAACTGTCCACCACATCTGGAGCAGCTGTTACATCCTACATCATAATGCACACCCGACTTCTTTGCATCTCCGTTTTCAGATCCACAGTCGGACAAAGGGTCCTGCCAATAATCGTCGTCGCTGACTTCAGTCTCAGAGGAGTCTGGATATGGTCCAGAGTTCTCTCCATCCGTCTCTGTCTTCATCTGTTCAGCGGAGCTGCTGGGTGGAGGTCCTGCCTCTCTGGTGTCTCTGATCTGGTGAAGCTGCGAGGATGGAGGTTTCTCCTCATTATCGTCACACTTCACAGTGATTACAGTTAATGGGAGCGAGGAGATACCAGCCTCCTCTCCATGAACCTCGTCTCCCTCCGGATCTATCCAGAGTTCCTGTTTTTCCTCTTTTATGCGGTTGGGTTCTGGGTCCTTCTGGTCCGGACTGGGGATCCATTCACGAGGAGCCTCTTCTTTAATCACCACCAGCTGCTGGACATCTGAAGCCAACTCTGAAACACATGAAGACACTTCATACGTACATTTCTGAGGATTATAGTCAGTACTCGAGTTGTAAAAAAAAATATCAGGGGGGATGGTGGATTTGATCATATGGGGACAGATAATTTGTGCTGATTACAAATAATATAATATATTACAAATAATAGCAGTGACCAAAACACCTGCAGAAATACTGCAGGAATGACATAGCAGCAGTTAAATGCAGCCTTCTGTAAGCTTTAAATATCCACTGGGCTTACATCAAATACATCAAAACACAACAATAAAAAACACTTTTCTGAACTTATCAATATGACTCTGTCCTTCACAGGATAAGTAAAATGGATCACTGCAAAAACTCTCAATCTTAACAAGAATATTTGTCTTATTTCTAGTTAAAATGTCTCATTTTAGTAAAGAAATTTCATTACACTTAAAACAAGACTCATCACTGGAAAAAACAACAATTTTCACCTGTTTCAAGTAGATTTTCACTTGAAATAAGTAGAAAAATCTGCCAGTGGAACAAGATTTTTTTTTTGCTTGTAATGAGAAGATAAATCTTGTCCCACTGGCAGATTTTTCTACTTATTTCAAGTGAAAATTTACTTGAAACAGGTGAAAATTGTCAAATAAGTGTTATTTTTCTGGTGATGACTCTAAATGTTGAAATAGCAGTAAAACCACATTCATTGATGAAATGACATAAGGGATGGAAAGGGGGGATGGCAGTTTTACAGGGGGGATGATTTGGACCGTTTTTATTTCAGGGGGGATGCCATCCACCCTCATCCCCCCTCAACTCCAGTACTGATTATAGTGTAGATTAATGTTCACAAGTTAATACATCCTCTTCTAATTCTGTTTTATCTGCATAAAAAAAAAACATACTGTAATAAAGATCAACTGGAATAAAAATGATTGAATGAGGGAGTTCTACCTTTTCTACCTTGTACCTTTTTCCAGAGACTGTCAGCTGGAAAAAAAGCACCATGAATGAGCTTCACCTAATTTAAAAAAAAATCAATAATGTTAAAGAAAAAAAATCTGTGTCAATTAGAGACTATATTTTCTTAATCTTATTCTACAGAAACATGTTATATACAGCATTTGATTGAGAATCAGAGTATTTGAAAAAAGCTTGACTTAACATGGAAAGTTTCTGAGATAAATTGTCTTGTCATTTTATAAATTTAAGTATGATTTGGTTAGTGGATTTATTAAATCAAAGGAACTGTACTTGAACTTGAGCATCTTTCTGTGGAAAAGTAACACGACTGCAGCAGTGAAGGGAGTTGATGTTGCAGAAACAGCACTGTGACCTAATGAGTCATTTAATTATTTAATGACTTTTATAATATTGCAGGAGTGACGACTGCATGGATGTTATCATACACATGCCTGAGGTTCATTTTTTACAAAGCTCCGATCATTCTGGTTTAAACTGGAAAAAAACTTGAAAGAAGTTGAAATTGAAGTATAAAAATATCATTCAGACACGTAACTCGAACATCATAGGCTCGTGGTTGTCAGTGACTTTTACTTCGTAAGGAAAATTCCTGTCAGGAGCTCTGATGGGACCAAAGAGATTCAGCTGAGATTAACCAACAATCAACTTTCTTTTAAAAAGCACTTTAAAAACAACACAATTTTGTCAAAAGGGTGAACACAAACATGGGTACAAATAACAGAGGCAGGACCAGGATGCTATTTTTAACCGTTAATTTCTAAATCATCCTGTGAAATTCTTCCTTTCTGGCCCTGGTCGGGCTTGTAGTCAGATTAACTCAATTAACTCAAGTTTCTTCTATTAAATTCTTAAGTGTCATAGTTGATGAAAAATGAACATGGAAGTGCCAAACTGAACTGGTCTGTAAAAAAACTATGAGGTCAATCGGTATTTTGAGTAGAATACGATCACTGGTGAATCAATCTTGTATTTTAACTTGTTATTATAGTTTAATTTATCCATATATTGTGTATTGTAATTCTGTATGGGCAGCTACATGTCCTACCTTTCTCAATAAGATCCTGCTAGCCCAAAAGAAATTTTTGAGAGGTTACTTTTGCCAAAAAAACAGAATCTTCCATTTTTCTTTTTAGAAAATTTAATTTGTTATCTGTCTTCAATGTGAACACCTATCAAACCTGTGTGTTTATGTATAAGTTTGTATATTCATCTCATGACCTGCCACTCAGCTTCCAGAATGTTTTTAAGTTTTCCTCAGACATCCATTCATATCAGACACGACACTCAAAGAACTTTCACCTTCCTTTATGCCGGACTTCACACAATCAACGCACTTTAAAATACAGAGGACCGTCGCTATGGAACAATTTCCTACATCACTAAAATCAATATCTTCACTGGCTTTGTTCAAAAAACACTTGAAAAAAAATCATTTTTTAGTTAAGATCAGAAACACATCTGGAGTTTTTAAATTGTACTTTTTTTCACGCAATTATACTACACTTCCTTCATCTTTCAATAATTCAGTAGTGTTTTTCTTTTTCATGTTAAATTGTCTTTTTCTGTCTTATATTATTTATTTCTATATTGTGTTTTTACTTTTGCTGTTGTTATTGTTGTTTATGTTTGTTTTATAAAAGGGGAGGCATTTTCATAAGCCTTTTTGACTTCCACCTCTCCTGCACAATGCTTCATTTGACCTTTGGCTTTTTACTGTTATGTTTTATGTGCAAAATTACGACGGAGTATTAGGGCCAAACTAAGACAAAAAAAATTGGAAATTATGAGAATAAAGTCATAATATAATGAGAATAAAGTCGTAAAATTACGAGAATAAAGTCGTAATGTTGCGAGAATAAAGTCGTAATAGAATAAAGTCGTAATATTATGAGAATAAAGTCGTAATATTACGAGAATAAAGTCGTAAAATTACGAGAATAAAGTCGTAACATTACGAGAATAAAGTCGTAATGTTGCGAGAATAAAGTCGTAATATTATGAGAATATAATTTATGAGAACTCTAACAGGAAGAGCTTCTTCTCCCTGTGTTAAAATGAGGAATATTAAGCATCTTGTGAAGTTATATTTATATATTTACAATATATTACGACTTTATTCTCGTAATATTATGACTTTATTCTCGTAATTTTACAACTTTATTCTCGTAATATTATGACTTTATTCTCGTAATTTTACGACTTTATTCTCGTAATATTATGACTTTATTCTCGTAATTTTACGACTTTATTCTCATTACATTATGAGTTTACTCTCGTAATTTCCTTTTTTTGTTTTTTTGTTTGGCCCTAATACTCCGTCATACAAAATAAACTAAACTAAAACAAAAAAAATAAAGGGGAGAAGAAAAAAAAGAAAGCAAGAGAGGAACTCTGGGGTAACCTGCTCTCAACCAAGTTACCATGGTAACAGACTGAGTACCAGTATAAGTCACCTCAGTCTCTAAAACGGGCCTGAGTTAACCCTCTTTCTCAGGTTTAAGTTAGATCGTTGTCTGAAACAGAAATGGCAGAGTTTCACTCATTTCAGATTCAACACAGGCAGGGGTTACACAAAACCAGCTTCCTGAAAGAAGCTCCCGGGAGCTTCCAGAGGAGACAAAACCTTCGTAAAAGATGTGTGAACACGGACGTGACAAGGTGTGTGACCTACCGAGGTCTTTCCTGTCCTGTTTCTGCAGCAACGCTGACGTGGACGGTGCCGGTGTGGGAGGCACCAAACTGACTCCACCTTGGTCCCTGGGTGGAAGGATCCCCCCTCCCTGCATCCCCGCGTTCTGTGTTTAAAACTCAGAGATGGATCTGAGAGGTTTTCCAGTTTCCTGCCGTTTCCCGGGTACAGATGTCTGAAACTGCAATCAGACAAAGTCCAGAGGTTCAGAATCAGTCATTTATAAAAAAAAATAAATAAAAAAAAACTTGAATAAATAAATGTTTTTTTTATATTTTATTTTAAAATCATTCATTGTTTTGGGTTTTTTATTGATAAATTAAATAAAAATCAAAGATATTACTGGTATTAGTAACTCCGACTAGTCAATACCTGATACTAGGGATGGGCGATTTTGGACAAAAATAAAATCCAGATTTTCGATTTCGATTTTTTTTTGGTAAAACTACAAAAGACAATGGAATAAATAGTTTCAAATATTTTATCTTTATTTTTAAAGAAAAATAGCAAACTAATTTCCCTATTGAGAATGAAGTGCAATTGAAAGATACTGTAAATCCTCCTTGAGTTTATTAAAGTGACAACATTTACAATTTTCTTGACCAAACAAAGATGACTAGACGAGCTCTGTCTGTAATGCAGCCAGCTGCAAAAAAGGAAAATCGATTTTCATTTTTTTAACATCGATTGTGATTAATAAATGCGATTTAGATTTAACATCGATTAATTGCACAGCCCTACCTGATACAGATCAGGACCAGGAACCA
The DNA here is from genome assembly GCF_033807715.1 of Cololabis saira. Classification (NCBI taxonomy): domain Eukaryota; kingdom Metazoa; phylum Chordata; class Actinopteri; order Beloniformes; family Belonidae; genus Cololabis; species Cololabis saira. The sequence goes on along the minus strand of NC_084605.1, from coordinate 7,497,411 downwards.
GAACCAGCTCGTCACCTCTGAGCACCATCGGGTTCATTAAATCAGAACAATTGTAGCTGCCACTCAGGGATAAAACCTTCAACGTTAACCTGAAATGAAGAAGAAATTAACCTGAAGAAGTTTCATTATTCAGATAATAACACAATACACTTATACACACAGTGTCTGTGTGATTAAAACTAGAGGTAGAAAATAGTAAAATATACTATTATTATAGTAAAATATATAAAACAGTTTGTCATTTTGGGAAAACTTTATTGTATTAAAATAAAACTAAAATAAGTTTTTAAAAAGAGCAGACCAGAACAGTTAGACCAGTCTTACAACCACAATACTTACACTTTTCAAACCTGGATTCATTTATATCTTTGATGGTGGAGATTATATACAGAATAAAGTAGACTATACAATAATATATTATATAAAACCAGAGCGTCAAAGCGCTAACTACGTTTCCAGATGTGGTTCAAACAGCTGTTCAGCAGAAATAAGCTCCGTGAATGAAACATCCTCGGCTCTTACCTGGAGTTTTCATCCACGCCGTCACATTCCCCCTCCTTTAGTCTCAGCTGTCCTTTCAGAAGATCTACTTAGATCAAATTAAACTCTGAAAACCTTCAAAACAAAAACACCAGCTGCAAGCCAGTCAGTCCGACCTTTATTTTGGTCCCCGTGAAACACAGTGGAGTCAAGGTTCCTACCCTGTGTGTTAATGGCTATAGATCCATGGTTAATTGATACCACATCCCAGAGTTCTTTCAGTGGTGAATATATTATATACAAGAACATTTCAATAAAAATGTTGTCTACTGGCAAGTCTATCCTTCTGAAAATGCTTAGCATTATCATACTCTTGGAGCATTTTACAAACGTTTGTGTATATTTGACAACTCCAGGACATCCTTGTGTAATTGGATGAAAATCTATTCGTTATTCTGGATGCTTTCATTTTGCAACTGGAGTTACTTTAAATCTTTATTTTTCTGATTAAAAAAGTAAGAAAAAAACAGATGTGGCCCACATTTCATCAGCTAGTTAGGACACGGGACAGGGCAAGTGTTTTGAAGGTTTTATCTCATTTTCTGATTTGGTGAGGATCAACCTCTGGGAGTTTTGTTGACGTCAAAACGTCAACTCAGGAACCAACAGGAGACGCTCTGTTAATTTGAAGGAAGAAACTCTTTATTACAGCAAGTTTCTGTGCGTACAGAGGTGACACATGTCCAGTTCCTTCATATCAACTACACAAAGTAACGCTTGGCGTCATCCAGCTGATGGACGCATCACATCTTTTAGTGTCATACTCTCCGGACTCCACTGGCCAAACCTCCATCAACCTAGTCACATATTTGTCTTAGTCCCACGTAGGGCTGTGCAATTAATCGATTTTAAATCTAAATCGGATTTATTAATCAAGACGATGTTAAAAAAAGGAAAATCGGAAAATGTATTTTCCTTTTTTGCAGCTGGCTGCATTACAGACAGAGCTCGTCTAGTCATCTTTGTTTGGTCAAGAAAATTGTAAATGTTGTCACTTTACTAAACCCAAGGAGGATTTACAGTATCTTTCAATTGCACTTCATTCCCAATAGGGAAATTTGTTCGCTATTTTTCTTTAAAAATAAAGATAAAATATTTGAAACAATTTATTCCATTGTCTTTTGTAGTTTTACCAAAAAAAAAATCGAAATCGAAATCGAAAATCAGGTTTTCAGAGAAAAAAAAAAAATCAGGATTTTATTTTTGTCCAAAATCGCCCAGCCCTAGTCCCACGTTGTTTTCTCAGACTTGGCTGGATCCCTCATCAAGTGCTGTGGGTTAATGTCGTGTAATCTCCAGCCACTGCTCATCTCAAGGTTCTGAAAAGTAATGTGCCGCTTTTTATCTCACTATTTTCTGAGATTTACGGAGTCTTAATGACAACGTCTGTGTCTTGTATTCAAGCAACAGTATTTCAGTGACCTATGGCACCGTAAAATAAACAGACAATTACAGATCAATAATTATTTCAACATTCTTTTATAGTGACGGCCCTGCGATAGTGATTATGATGTAACAAAACTACGAATCTTCTCTGGTTCATGCTGGAAAGTGTTAACATAGATGTCCCAACAGCCCCGTAAAGATCAGCGTGGCATGTTTATTTTCCTCTTCATTACCAAAAAAGAGTCTGGTTCCTTGTTGGTGGCAGCAACTGGAGATCAGATGCTGAACTGCGTCTGGACACATCTGATAGAACTGTAGCCAGTCTCAATTAGGAATGGGTGATATTTTACCGTTCACGATATACCGTCAAAAAAATTCCTCACGGTAAGAATTTGTCATCTCGCGGTAAAAATGATAAATTCCCATTGATGACGTTTTTGTGTAAAACTGATTTATGGTTCTGTGTTAAATCCATGCACAACGTACGTGAAGGAAGGAAGGAAGGAAGGAAGGAAATGAGCCAGAAAGAAAGAAAGAAAGGAAGAAAGAAAGAAAGTAAGATGAGCCTGAAAGAAAGAAAGAAAGAAAGATGAGCCAGAAAGAAAGAAAGAAAGAAAGAAAGAAAGAAATGAGCCAGAAAGAAAGAAAGAAAGAAAGAAAGAAATGAGCCAGAAAGAAAGAAATGAGCCAGAAAGAAAGAAAGAAAGAAAGAAAGAAAGAAAGATGAGCCAGAAAGAAAGAAAGAAAGAAAGAAAGAAAGAAAGATGAGCCAGAAAGAAAGAAAGAAAGAAAGAAAGAAAGAAAGATGAGCCTGAAAGAAAGAAAGAAAGAAAGAAAGATGAGCCTGAAAGAAAGAAAGAAAGAAAGAAAGAAAGAAAGAAAGAAAGAAAGAAAGAAAGAAAGAAAGAAAGAAAGAAAGAAAGAAAGAAAGAAAGAAAGAAAGAAAGAAAGAAAGAAAGAAAGAAAGAAAGAAAGAAAGAAAGAAAGAAAGAAAGAAAGAAAGAAAGAAAAATTCCCATTGATGACGTTTAGCATCATTTAGTATTCTTTTAGAGCAGTGATTTGGCTCCAAAGACTGAATGTGGTGATAGATTTATAGTTAAAAAGGTGGAGTTGAATTGGTATTTTTTTTTATCGTCATTTTTATCGTTATCGGGATAAATGCCAGAAATTATCGTGATACATTTTTTAGTCCATACCGCCCATCCCTAGTCTCAATATAGTCAACCTACAGATACTCCACTGCTGACTCGTCCGTCTGTCCCTCCATCCATCTGTCTTAAACAGGTAAACAGGGGCAGCAGAGAGGTCCTGACCTCCCTCTCCCTGGACGTCTCCTCCAGCTCTTCCGGGGAATACCGAGGCGTTCCCGGGTCAGATAAGAGCCGTGTCCTGGCTCTGCCGTGGGTCTTCCTCCTGGTTGGACATGCCCAAAGCCACACCTCCCCTAAGGGAGCGTGCAGCAGGGAGACGACCAGATCCCCAAACCACCTCGGCTGGCTGTCTCTCGTCTGTGATTCTAACCGCGCTGTTTACACGTAAAAAGGTTCCTCTCTCGCGTGGATATTGGTGTGTCTCTTTACATTTTTCATGTCCTTAAATCTTTTTCCACAGATGCTGCAGGAGAACAGTTTTTCCCCCGTGTGAACCCTTTTGTGCCGCTGCAGGAAGGCCTGTTGCCGGAAGGATTTGGCGCAGACGTCGCAGCTGAACGGCTTCTCTCCCGTGTGGATGTTCACGTGCTTCAGCAGAGTCGACTGGTGTTTAAACTTCTGACCGCACAGATTACACACGAACGACTTCTCCTCCGTGTGGACGAGCGAGTGTATCTTCAAACCTTGCTGGCGCAAAAAGCTCTTACCGCAGACGCTACAAATGAACGGCTTGACCCCTGAATGGACGATGACGTGGGACTTGAGAGCCACGTCGTGTTTGAATGTTTTTCCACATTCGCCGCAGCTGAAGGGCTGCTCCTCCGAGTGGACTTTAACGTGCTTGCGCAGGAAGCCCTTCTGTTTGAAGCTTTTACCGCACAGCTCGCAGCTGAACGGCTTTTCTTCCGTGTGGACGAGGGAGTGGAGCTTCAAGTCGTGCCTACGTAGAAAGTTTTTGCCACAGACGCCACAGTTGAAAGGCTTCACCCCCGTGTGGATTTTTGTGTGAGACTTCAGGGCGCCGTCGTGTTTAAACCCTTTCCCACAGACGCTGCAGCTGAACGCCCGCTCCTCCGTGTGGACGCTCATGTGCGTGTGCAGGATTCCCTTTTGTATGAAGCTTTTCCCGCAGACTTCACAGCTGAACGGCTTCTCTCCCGTGTGGACTCTCATGTGCCTCTGTAGGATCCCCGGATGGTAGAACCTTTTACCGCACTGGTCGCATCTGCACGGTTTCTCCCCCGTGTGGATCCTCATGTGCAACTTCAGGTTTATCAGCCTGCTGAATATCTTGCCACATTCTTCACAGCTAAACAGCTTTTCTCCGGCGAGGACTCTTCTCTGAGACTCTACATTTTGCTCCGGCGTCTTATTTCTCTCGGAGTGATGAGTCATGATGTGCCGCTGAATATCAGCTTCCCCGATTAACTGCTCACCACATTCAGAGCAGCTGAGGAGGTTTGAGTCCAAGTCACATCCAACGTCACGGTTTACATCCGACTCAGGTGTCCCAGTCTCCTGTCTCTCATCGTCGCCGTTTCCAGTTTCAGGTCCACCATCCGATAAAGAGTCCTGCCAAACTTCGTCATCGCTGACCTCAGTGTGAGAAGAGTCTGACGTGATTTCGTCACAACTTTGCTGTGACTGATTCTCCAGGCTCCTCGGTGCGTCTGGTCCTCCACAGTCCTCACCATCACTTTCTGCAGAGCTGCTGGTTAGAGTTTCTGCCTCTCTGCTGTTTTCAGTTTTGATTTGATGGGGCTGTGATGCCTGCGGTTTCTCCTCGTCGTCATCTTCGCTCTTCACCGTAACAACAGCGTAAGGGAATGGAGCGATGTCCGTCTCTTCTCCATGAAGATGCTCTCCTTCTCGATTTGTCCCACGTTCCTCATCTTTCTCTTCTGTGTGGACGGGTTCTGGGCTCTGCTGGTCTGGAGTGGAGCTCCATTCATGGGGAACCTCTTCTTTTATCACCCCCAGCTCCTGGACATCTGCAGGCAACTCTGAACACAAATCATGGACAACAGTGAGTTTATGAGCAATCACACTTATTTTCTTGGTAACATATTGACTAGGAATGGGCGGTATGGACTAAAAAGTTTATCATTTATCCCGATAACGATAAAAATGCAGATTAAAAAAAACCAATTCAACTCCACCTTTTTAACTATAAATCTATCACCACATTCAGTCTTTGGAGCAAAATCACTGCTCTAAAAGATACTAAATACTACTAAAAACTACACCAATTGAATTAATAAAAACCAATTAAATTAGTACACCTGTACTGCAAAACTGTAATGACTCAAATGAAACAAGTTTGAAATGTAAGAACATTTATTCAAACTGTTTGAACAGTGGGATAACAGTGCAAACAGCAAAAGTACCATTGTCCTCCAAGTTTTCTTAGCTTATAAAATTACAAAGTAGAAAAGAATACAACCTGATAAATAAAGAATAAAAGATAAAAAATATAAAAATAAAAGAATATTTTACCGTTCACGATATACCGTCAAAAAAAATCCCCACGGTAAAAATGTGTCATCTCGCGGTAAAAACGATAAATTCCCATTGAGGACGTTTTTGTGTAAAGCTGATTTATGGATGGAAGAAAGAAAGAAAGAAAAAGAAATGAGCCTGAAAGTAAGAAAGAAAGAAAGAAAGAAAGAAAGAAAGAAAGAAAGAAAGAAAGAAAGAAAGAAAGAAAGAAAGAAAGAAAGAAAGAAAGAAAGAAAGAAAGAAAGAAAGAAAGAAAGAAAGAAAGAAAGAAAGAAAGAAAGAAAGAAAGAAAGAAAGAAAGAAAGAAAGAAAGAAAGAAAGAAAGAAAGAAAGAAAGAAAGAAAGAAAGAAAGAAAGAAAGAAAGAAAGACATGGCAGATCTGAGTCATTCCAGTTTTGCAGTACAGGTGTAACTCATTTAATTGGTTTTTATTAATTCAATTTAATTGGTGTAGTTTAGTAGTATTTAGTATCTTTTAGAGCAGTGTTTTGGGGGCTCCAAAGACTGAATGTGGTGATAGATTTATAGTTACAAAGGTGGAGTTGAATTGGTATTTTTTTTAGCGCTATCCGGATAAATGCCAGAAATTATCGTGATACATTTTTTAGTCCATACCGCCCATCCCTACTGCTGTTCGCTGGCTGCAGCTCTGCATGCAACATCACAGTCCCCTGGAAACTGGTCACAAACCCCAGGGATCTGGGGCTGAACTCCTCACTCTGACACAGGAACTCTGACACAGTTTCACAGAAAATCACACCTTCTGCACCCTCAACATCGGCGCGCCTCAAGGCTGTGTCCTGAGCCCGCAGCTCGACTCCCTCTCCAGCCGTGACTGTAAACCCTCACCACTCCAACCTCATCATGAGGTTTTCTGATGACACGATGCTGGTAGGCCTGATATCCAGCAACGAGGAGACAGCTTATCTGGAGTGGGTGGAAGTACCGTTAGCGTGGTGTTAGCGTGGTGTGACGACAACAACCTGGATTCGAATGTGCCTGAGACAGGAGAGACAGTTGCTGACTGCAGAAGGGAGAAGCAAGGGGGCCGTTACTGGATATGCTCCATCCACATCTCCACCCAGCACCTGTACCACCTCAGACAGCGGAGGAAATTCCACCTTTCTACACTGCAACATTTGAGTCTGTGTTCACAGGAAGTAAGACTACCAAACCTCAACAAGTCTGCAGACTTTTGCAGGAGATCTCACGACCAGAGCCAGAAAAATGACACAAGACTTTTAACAAACGTTTTCGGTGGCACTCCTACCTCACACATACAGTATTTATCTAAATCTCTATATTGGCTTTATTTTTCTTTTAGATAAGAATGTGGGGGGATCTAGGGGATTAACTGACCGACCCTCATGGTGCAAAGGGACCATCGGAGCTCCTACAACTGCAGTTTTGCTTCACGGGCATCTGGTTTTAACATTCTTTAAGGACAGTTTAACACAAACACATCTGGCAAAGTCCAGAGGTGAAAGAAGTGCTGCGAAGGATGCTACGACACAAACAGATGTGCCACTTACTCAGGTGTTTCCTGCCGTGCGACTTCAGCAGCTCCGGTGTGGGTGTTGAAGCTGTGAAGGTCTCCAAGCTGATCACGCTGTGTTCCTCCGGTCCAAGGTTCATCCCTGCAGGGACCTTTATCTGCAGCTCAGGGATGACTTGTTGAGGTTTTCCACTTTTCAGAGGACTTCAGTTGTTTCTTCTGCCATTTCATTATCAGAACCTGCAGTTACACCGATTCCAGTTAATTATCATCAGTTCTTAAAACGACTGAGACCCTGAGAGAACAAGAAAATAAACAACCACGAGGTCCGTGAGAAAAACACAGAATGGAATCATGTACAAATATCATAAATTCATATTTTTATTCACAATATAACAAGAAACATACTTAATGTTTTGAATGAAGAAATGTTCATATTAAGAAAAAAAATAAGGCTAATTTTAAATGCGATGGCCTAAACATGCGCAAAAAAAGTAAGTGGGTTAAAGAACAGAAACACCTAGAGGAATATCGATAACTGATCAGGTTCATTATCAACCAGTCAGTGGAGCGATCGGGTGTAAAAAGAAGTACAAGACTGATTGGCTCTAACCTTATGTGAGACAACAACAAAAAAGACATTTTTGTCCTAAAACCCCCTTAAGCTGGTCTCCTCCCAGACGTTTATGGGCTGTTAGAGACATATTTTTTCTTAAAACGGGACATTTCCTCAGCATTTTCTGTCTTCTACTGTGCATAAAAATGAGTATGAGACCTTTTACACCTTAACTATATAGTTTCTGAAGTTTTTATTTAGTCAGCTTGTAAAGATAAGTGAAACTAAGGAATTTTCAGTAGGTTGGATTATTGCAATGGCATCTTTACAGGCCTTAACAAGAAATCAATCAGGCAGCTGCAGCTGATCCAGAACGCTGCCGCCAGAGTCCTTACAAACACCAGGAAACTGGACCACATTACACCGGTCATGAAATCACTACACTGGCTTCCAGTGAGTCAAAGGTTAGAGTAGGGCTGGGCGATATGGACCAAAAGTCATATCTTAATATTTTCTAGCTGAATGGCGATACTCGATATATATCGATATTTTTTCTGTGACATAATTGGGGTTTCCCCCAAAGCATTATAGCATAGCATCTCTGTTAGCTTCATTTTTTTCTGAGGCAAACCCTTAAAAAAACTGTCAGTTTTAATACAATTGTGCCAAATGTCACACAGGTTCCTTTATTAACAGAGGTCTGCACAATATCAAAATGTATAAAACAAATGAAATAAAAATAAACTGCCTGCATATATAGAATAAAAATGCTTCTTGAATAAAATAAAACAAATATCCCTTTCCTGCATAACAATTAAATTAAAATACACTGTGCAATTAATACAATGTAGACAGTAACAGGCAGACTTTTCCACTGAGGTTGACAGTTGTGCAATAACATTACATTTGTGCAAATCTCAAATAAAACATTCAAGTCAATTTGTGACAAAATAAGTTATATCAAAATCCTAAAAAAAAAAAAATGTAATAATCGATATAAACGATATTGTCTCGTACCATATCGCGTTTGAAAATATATCGATATATATTAAAATCTCGATATATCGCCCAGTCCTAGGTTAGAGTTTAAAATCTTACTGCTGGTCTACAAAGACCTGAATGGTCTTGGACCAAAATACATGGTTGATCTGTTAGTTCCCTATGAAGCCTCAAACATTCTGTAAGTCTGTATATTGTTTTTATATTGTTTTATATATTTATTGTTAATATTGCACTCTGTTTTTTGTTGTACTGAAGGACTGCACCCTACCCTTCGTTGCACTTGAAAGAACCAAGCAAGGTGAGGCAGTTCAGTTATTCTGCTCCTCACCGGTGGAACAAACTTTCCTGTAGACCTGAGGTCTGCTCCAACTGTCAGCTCCTTTAAATCAGGCCTAAACACATATATAAGCTGGATATAAGCTTCTGAAACTTACTGAGTGTAACATTTTCCACAATGCCTGTGTAATGTATAATGTAGTTTTTAGACTCAATGACAGACTCTGTCCCCATTTATGCTCCCACTCATGAACACACCACAAGGGGAAAACAACTTTTAAAGGGAAAGAAAAGGAAACTGAAATGTACAAGTTTCAGTGTAACCTGTAAAAGGTCCAAAAATTGGAATGAGATTGATAGTTGCTATAAAAGAGTCTGGATCTCTCTCAATTTAAAAAAAAAAGACTAAAACAAAAATTGTTATTAAATTATGTCTCGTTATTAATTTTTTTATGTACCAATACCTGATGTATTATTTTTATAAGAATATATTTGTATCTAGGAAATCTGAGGAGGTCTCAGGGTTTTTTTTTTCTTCCTTATTAAGGTTATAGGGTTATATATTGTATGTGTATGTATTATATGTGTAATTTATAGTTGTTCTGCTGTGTGACTGGACCCATATTCATAATCTACAGTAGCTTCTGGGGAGTCCCATTTTACAAACCTCAATTGATTATTATCTGTATTTGTGTTTTTTTTTTATTATTTGTAAAATAAACTCTATACTTAAACTAAAAACATTGTTTACTGAAGTGTACTCTTAAATTAAATTCTTACCTGCTGTACTTTACTGCCCTTACTTTTTAACAACTTGTGCTTTTTATTATTTTACCTCTTTTCTTTTTTTTTTACCTTTTTATTTCATTATATTGTATCATCATTTCTTATTTCTATTTCCCTTTTTAATTGACTTTTTACTGTCTGTGTCTTGCTGCTTTTAATGTTGATGTAAAGCACTTTGAAGTGTTGAATTGTGCTATACAAATAAACTTGCCTTGCCGAAGGAAGTGAATTATTAAAAATAAATAAATAAAATGAATGGATGAACGATCAATAAGGACGTTAAATGTGAATTGTGGTTGAACTCACCAGTCCAGCAGACATCTGCACACATCTGCACACATCTGGCTCACAGCACTCCCGCTGCTCTTCCTCCGCCGCGACGATCCCCGTCTCTGCGTCAGCTTTTCCGTTTGTCTTAGATGTCTACCTGCTGTCTGTAAAGTCGACCTTTAATCGGAAAACTCGTCTAAATCCGTCAAAACAACAAAATCACAGCATCCAACCGCAGGTAAGTGAGTCCGACCTTTATTTTGTTCCTCCTCGGAACACAAGGCATCCTTTAAAAGGTTCCTACTCCGGTCTTCTGATAACACATTTCTCTTTCCGCATAAAACAGTTCTTCTACAACATTCTACATCGAAATAAATGGCTATATTTGCCAAATGGAGTCACTTACTTAAAATCACACCAATGAAGTGAAAGCTTAATGCATTAAAACAACACACAATGTATTACTTTAGTTACATTTTATTTAAATAATTTGAATCTGCGCTTTATTTATAAATAGAATGTGCGTCCAAAATACTGAGGAGTAGAAGTAAACACTAATAAAGTACCTTAGGTTTCTTACGGTCCAAAAGTGATCAGGTACATAAAAAAAAACGGATTAAAAATAACCAAAACAATAAAACTCATTTGATTATTTATGTTTTATTGATTAATTGATTGATTGCCGAGACAAAAAAAGATCAAGAAAACAAATGCATTCATCAATTGCGTTTTTTTTAACTTTAAATATAAAAATAAATTAACAAATCGAAAAAAAAAGAAAAGAAAAAGATGTAATTATGACTTTAAAACAATTTATTTTGAAATAAATAATACTGAAGAGGTGTTTAAGTTGCATTGGATTTTAGGCAGACTTTTCAACTTGAAGCACTTTATATTTATTTTCTGAGGCAATGTAAAGGCCCAACGTAGGCCAAAGTGCCAGAGCCAAAGTGTCTGGAAGGACATCAGTCATAAAAGCTGTCAAATCAATATTAGGTGCATTAGGTGCATTGTCCTGCAGGTTACTGCAGGCATTTTAAAGCTGCATAAACAGGACTTTTGTTCACTTTTATATATCAATAATAATTCAATGAGTGTTTCATTACCTTTTGGCGAGTTGAGTTTATTTGTAGCACATTTCAGCTAAGGTGCTTTACATGATAAAAACATAGAAAGTAAGGAGGAAGTTGCAGTGCAGTTGCAGAATAAAAAAACAGAATAAACTACAGTTAAAGTTTAGTACTGAAATGAACATTATTCTAAATTCAGATGGTTTCCTAATTCAGTCAAAGGCAGCTGGAAACAATTAGTTTTTAACCTTGATTTAACGGAACTGAGGATTTCAGCGTTCCTGCAGTTTCCTAGAAGTTTGTTCTAGATCTGTGGGGCATAGAAGCTGAAAGCTGATGTATTTTGGTCCTGAACCATTCAGTGATTTATAAACGAACAGAAGTATTTTATTTAAAGTCTGTTCTCTGAGGTGCAGGGAGCCAGTGTAAGGACCTCAGAACTGGACTGATGTGGTCCACTTTCTAAGTTCTGGTGAGAACTCGGGCAGCGGGATTCTGGGTCAGCTGTAGTTGTCTGAGTTTTTAGGGAGACCTGTAGTCTTGAAGGGTGAGGTAAAATCACTGCTTGAGTCCTTGCAAACACTTTGACGACAGGATCCAACAGATCACACACTAATATATTATATATATTTAGTTTAGTTGTTTTCTGTACACAAATTGGCACACTTCTGGGCAGAACTTGAAATGATGTGATTGAGGCAATGCCGCTTTGTTACGTGTCTCTTTTCCCCAAACAAACGGAGGAACATTTTCCTTTCACGTGCCTCTGAAAAGATTCCCAGTTTTTAAACATTTTGTCACATCTGGTACACGTAAATGTTTTCTCTCCGTTGTGGACGTTCATGTGTTTCTTCAGATGTCCCTTTTGGTTAAAAGTTCTGCTGCAAACGCCACAAGTGAACGGTTTCTCTGATCTGTGGCCGACCATGTGCGTCCTCAGGCTTCCTGGAAAGGCGAACCTTTTACCGCAGACGTTACAGCTGAAGGGCTTTTCCCCCGTGTGGACGCTCATGTGCTCCTGCAGGACGTGTTTGCGGTTGTATCTTTTACCGCAGTGGTCACAGACAAACGGCTTGTCTCCCGTGTGGACTCTCATGTGGACCTTCAGATTTTCCTTTCGGTCATACCTCTTTCCACAAACCTCACAGCTGAACGGTTTGTCTCCCGTATGGACCCGTAGGTGCACGTTTAGATTTCCCTTTTGGTTAAACCTTTTGCCGCAGACGTGGCAGCTGAACGGCTTCTCTCCGGTGTGGACTCGCATGTGTTCCTTCAGACTTCCCTCTCGGTCGTATCTTTTGCCGCAGACGTCGCAGACGAACGGTTTGTCCCCCGAGTGAGTTCTTACGTGCACATTCAGATTTCCCTTTTGGTAAAATCTTTTACTGCATATCTCACAGCTGAAGGGTTTGTCCCCCGTATGGAGCCTCGAGTGTACGTTTAAATTCCCCTTGCGTTTGTATTTTTTGCCACAAACGTCACAGCCGAAGCGTTTCTCTGCCGCGCGGCCTCTCCTCTGCGGGTCCTCGTGTTGCTTCAGCCTACAGCAGCCGGACGACTCCAGTCCTGAACTCTGCTGCACGTGTCTTTTAAGCGAATGCTTATAGAGAAATGTTTTACCACACTCAGAGCAGCTGAAGGATTGTTTGGCAGTTTTACATCCGTCGTCACCCGACTCAGGCGCTCCGGTCTCTGTCCAATCAGGATCGACGTCTTCACTTTCAGGTCCAGAATCTGAAAAGGGTTCCTGCCAAACATCCTCTTCTTCATCTTTATCGATAATAACTTCAGTTTCAAAGCACTCTTCCATTCTTTCACCACTTGGTTGTGAAGCACCGTTTGGATCTTCTGCACCTCCGCAGTCTTCTTCATCAGCTTCTGCCTTCATCTGTTCAGCTGAGCTGCTGGTGGGAGACTCTTTGTCCGTGTTGTCCTCAGCTTTGATTTGATGAAGCCCCAAGGACTCGGGTTCCTCTTCACCATCCTCACTCTTCACAGAGACATCGACAGAAGATACCCTGATGATTTCAGTCTCCTCCTGCCCATGAAGCCGCTCGTCCTCCTCACTGCTCCAGAGTTCATCCTGTTCCTCTTTTATGTGGAAGGGCTCGGGGTCCTGCGGGTCCAGGCTGCAGCTCCACGTGACCTCGTCTTTAATCACCAACTGGTGAACATCTGTGGGGAACACTGACACACACAGGTGCTGTCAACAACCGGGAGTCTTGTATTTAAACAAATCCACACCTTCAAAACTACATCGACAAAAGTATGTGAATGGTAGGAATGGGCGATATTTTACCGTTCACGATAAACCGTCAAAAGAATTCCCCACGGTAAGAATTTGTCATCTTGCTGTAAAAATGATAAATTCCCCTTGATGACGTTTTTGTGCAAAGCTGATTTATGGTTCTGCATTAAATCGACGCACAACATATGTGAAGGAAGGAAGGAAGGAAGGAAGGAAGGAAGGAAGGAAGGAAGGAAGGAAGGAAGGAAGGAAGGAAGGAAGGAAGGAAGGAAGGAAGGAAGGAAGGAAGGAAGGAAGGAAGGAAGGAAATGAGCCAGAAAGAAAGAAAGAAATGAGCCAGAAAGAAAGAAAGAAAGAAAGAAAGAAAGAAAGAAAGAAAGAAAGAAAGAAAGAAAGAAAGAAAGAAAGAAAGAAAGAAAGAAAGAAAGAAAGAAAGAAAGAAAAAGAAATTAATTAGCCTGAAAGAAAGGCGGAAGGCGGATCTGAGAACGAGGAGTCATTCAAATTTTGCAGTACAGGTGTAACTCATTTAATTGGTTTTTATCAATTCAACTTAATTGGTGTAGTATAGTAGCATTTAGTATTCTTTTAGAGCAGTGTTTTGGTGGAGTTGAATTGGTATTTTTTTTATCGTCATTTTTATCGTTATCGGGATAAATGCCAGAAATTATCGTGATAAATTTTTTAGTCCATACCGCCCATCCCTAGTGAATGGCCCGGTTGATTTATCAGTGGACTTGAATTATCAGACATCATCAGTCCTTTAGCAGTTTCTCGTTATATCTGCATCGTGAAGGCCGATAATTATATCCTGAAGGAGATATATTATATTATATATTATATTATACCCCTGGAGAAGACATCCTGCCTCCATGCTGTGAGGGATGGTGTCGACTAGTTTGTCCACCAAAGTATTTGGACAGTTACATTCTTTATGATTTTGTCTTCCTACGGTGGATCAGAATATTGTATTTTTGTTTTAGCCATTTCATAATATTTATTTCTTGCATCTCATTTGTTTTATTCTTTTTAACTTATGTCTGTCTGTCTGTAATTTCTGCTTTTAAACCCTTTTACTTTTTAATGCATTCTTAAAAGTGTTTTTATGTAAACTTTGAATTGTCTCGTACATGAAATGTGCCGTACAAATAAAGCTGAGCTGGAAAATAAGTGTTTCCATAAAGTCTTGTTACGGAGAAACTCTGTTTTTTTTTTTTTATTTTCTCTCGTGGTAAGTCCCTCCGGGTCTGAGCAGAATTGGTTCCTCTGGATTCAGCGATAATTTGAAGGAACCAGGAGCCGCGGCCGATCATTTCAGGATCCTGCCAAGTCTGCTAGGACAACATCCCGAGTTTTGGGCGCCAGCACGGATTTGATCAGATTAAGTATAAAGTAACATATATTAGTATTTATTTATTTATTTACTTAAAAAGGGACAACACACATTGATTGACATGAGTTCATCATGTAAATGTCCCAGATTTAGCCACACAGGCTAATTTACATCTGCAGTCCCTGCATCATAAGCATCATAAGTTAACATAAAAAAAAGCTAACTGTGATTGACATAAGGTGGGCAAACTTAATGCTTTGTCCATTGTTTTTTTTACAGTCTATGGGTTGTAAACTACTTTTCACAATGCATTGTGGGTTATACCCAGTGAGATATTCATCGATATCATGTGACGTCACACAGTACTCGCAGCGCCATCTTGAGGACCGATTTCCAACATGCCGTCTATCTGTTGTGCCGTGGGATGCGACAACAATATGTCTAAAAAAACGGGATTGAACTTTTATAATGTCCCCAAAAACACTGAGCGTCGAGAGAAATGGTTTGCTGCTATCAGGAGGGACCACTGGACTCCTACAGAGCACTCCAGACTTTGCAGTGAGCACTTTGTTTCGGGTAAATAACCAGGCTACCCACCCGTCCCTTGAAATACAGAATAGTTACGGGAATTAAAAGTTGCGTTCCGTATTGAACCAAAACGGAACGCAGTTTATTCTGTATTTCACAATTGTCCCATGCACGTCTGTCACACACAGGAACAACGAACTAACAGTAATAAACAAAATAAAGGAGAGGATATATTAAAGACAGCAACATGTGTTGGTTCGCTCTGTTATTTATTAATGTCATGTCACTTCATTCGTTTCAGTAAATTCAACTAAGGTGAAAACATATTAGATATATTATTTCCCACTGCATGCAAAGTGATATATTCCAAGCCTTTATTTATTATATTTTTGATGATTATGGCTCACAGTTTATGAAAACCCCAAATAAAAAATCTCAAAAAATTAGAATATTTTATAAAATCATGAAACAATTCAATCATCAAAATGATAACAGATAAAGGCTTAATATATCTTGCTTTGCATGTAATGAGACTATGTAATATATTAGTTTCACCTTGTAAGTCTAATTATTGAAATAAATTAACTTTTACACCATATTCTAATTTTTCTAATTTCACAGCCTGATGTGAAGTAGCGGTAAGCTTCGGTACTTTTAAAAGCTTTGAGAGCTTCGCCGGTGTATGGAGAAGGATTGTGGACCAGGTAGATATATATGTCCGCAAACGACAAATCTGGCAGGTTTTGGCAGACTGGAGTGGAGTCAGTAATTGATTAGATATTAGATACGGATCGAAACTTAAAGTGTCAATTTTCTGTAGATACCGTTGCTGTTCTTCGGGAGTTAAGTGAGTTATTAGGTGAGACGTCATATTGGCTGCGCGACGTGAAGGTTCCCGGTCGGTCCTCAAGATGGCGCTGACAACAAAAAATGTCACGTGACTGATACCCATGAATACTGAATATTTCACTGAAAGTTGGGATACGACAACAAAACAGCAGATCTTTGTGGACTATAAAGACATCAGGTTTAGTCTCTATTGAACAAACCCAGTGAACATTCATGAAGGTGAAATAAGTAAGTGAACACGAATGACTTTGGACTAATTCTTACTAATTAGTAAGATTATGACTAATTCTGATTAGTTATGAGTGTCATAATTGAGCTGCTTCAGTTTAATCTATGTGGCAGGTTTGGAAGCTGAAATACAGACGGCTGCGTCACTCACTGAGATCTTTCCTGTCTCGTGTCTGCAGCAGCTCTGACGTGAACGCTGCAGGTCTGGAGGCGTCCAGGCCGACTTCATCCGGTCTCCTCCATCTCTCCTCCATCCCTGCTTCACCCTGGATTTTCCTCAATCCTTGAATGAAACTCGGAGATGGAACTGCAGGTTTGTCAGAGTTTACAGCGTGTACGCTGCATCTTCTGCTGGTTCTTCTAGTTCAACTGGAAACACACAAATTTCAAACATTCAGTATGAACATGTATGTTAATTACAGTTAACACCTTAAACTAAAACCTTTAGCTGCTTAACAAGACGGTTTTTACATGCTTAGTTTATGTTTGACATGTGAAGCTGCTGCCTGACACGTCAGTGACACTCATTATCTGAAAGCTGCCGTGTTTGTCATTAAAAGTGGAAACAACTCAAACTGCAAGTCATTAACTCGACAGACTGCCCTGACTGTTCAGGGTCGACCGCTACACTAAAAAAGCTGGAGAATGCTGGAGTTCAAACAAATCTCTGGCTATTATCAAAGATTGTAAACCTTTGTTAAGCACCAAAACAACGAAAATGAAAAGTAATTATTTGCACAGGGGGCAATGGAGCTATGTCAATGTAAAGAGCTTTTTTAATCCTCTGACAAGAATCAGAATCATCATTCCGCTTCAGTTCGATTGTGGACAGGACCCCTCCAGACAAAAGGAGATCCTTTTGACTTTGTATATGAATAAAAAGATCATAAAAAGGAAACTTTGTCTGGTGTCTGCACTTGATTGAAAGTCTGTAAAAGTTGATCACCGATGTTGAGATGGCAGGTAAGGCACCACCTGTACCAACAGTCCTTTTTATAGACTTTTCTATACCCTTAAAACGGGAAAGTTACCATCTTTGATCTGTAGCAACCTTATTCACATCACCACTGAAGTGGTATGACGTTTTTAAGCCTTTCCAGAGGCTGAAAAGAGCAATGTGTTTTAACGTAGGTCGACTTCCCCAGGTGTTAATGTTAATTCCCATTTTTGTCTTCAAAAGCATCCTCCACTCACACTCCAAACTGTTTTTATTGATGTCGTTTTGGTCCCTAATCCAAGTATACAGTCTGAATCAGTTTTTCAGAGACTGTCATCGCTGATTTATTTTATAGACAAGTTTGCAAATTCCTCCAAACACACAACCTGACTCAGCTGTGATGTGTACTTTCCTAATAGTTCTGGCTTTAAAGACCAATTGTATTTAAAAATATATAGATTTGAGCTGCTTTGACGAACAAACAATGCAACTCTGAAAGACTTGAATCCTGGAACCCGCACTTGGAAGTCTGGCTGCCTTGAATCACGACTTTTAAAGACTTACCTGGATTACTGAGTCTAAACTAGCAGATAAACTACACAGTAGCTCCATGTACAAACGAGCTACAGTAAGAGTACAACGAGCATCTTTTTTATTTTACGTTTTAAAATCATTCATAACAGACTTTTTCCAGTGAGGTCCACATTTGAAGGAAATAACTTAATATTTGGGCAGTTTTAAGGGATAAAATATACCTGGTCAAAGTTTCTTTTAGCCTGAAGAAACAACTCTACACGTCCCTGGTTCCTGAAGTGTGACTCAGATTGTGGCATCATGATTGAAACCAGGGCTGGGCGATATATCGAGATTTTAATATATATCGATATATTTTCAAACGCGATATGGTACGAGACAATATCGTTTATATCGATATAGCTTATTTTGTGACAAATTGACTGTACATCAACGCTGACCCCTCACGCTGGCAAAAAAGTACCTTTGTGTGCTGAAACCTGACAGTGTTGACAGGTTAGTTTTCCTGGCACAAAATCTGTAAAATGTACGGTAGTTGACTTGTTGTAATTATTTGAGATTTGCTCAAAGAGATGCAATATCTGTTTACATGTTTTATTTGAGATTTGCACAAATGTTTTGTTATTTGCATAACTGTCAGCCTCAGTGGAAAAGTCTGCCTGTTACTGTCTACATTGTATTAATTACACAGTGTATTTTAATGTAATTGTTATGCAGGAAAGGGATATTTGTTTTATTTTATTCAAGGAGCATTTATATTCTATATATGCAGGCAGTTTATTTTTGTTTTATACATTTTGATATTGTGCAGACCTCTGTTAATAAAGGAACCTGTGTGACATTTGGCATGTGGCTTTGTATTAAGACTGTTTTTTTTTAAGGGTTTGCCTCAGAAAAAAATGAAGCTAACAGAGATGCTATGCTATAATGCTTTGGGGGAAACCCCAATTATGGCACAGAAAAAATATCGATATATATCGAGTATCGCCATTCAGCTAGAAAATATCGAGATATGACTTTTGGTCCATATCGCCCAGCCCTAATTGAAACTAGTATTTAATCATTAGTAGCAGCTCAATCTCCAAAGTGAAGAGGTGGATGATGCGAGTAAGTAGTGTTTCTGGGAGAAACACGTGTCCAGATGTCCAGATGTCCAGATGTCCCATCAGTCCTAGCTTATTCTATTTGTCTCATCACCTTTTTAGTGTGTCTCGGTGCAAAATAACAGTAATTCCCCCCTTTTCTTTTTTTTTTTTTTTTTTTTTTACAATCTTCCCTACAAAGTACTGCTTATTACCTGTATGTCATTCAATGTTATATGAGTTTAAAAAAGGTCCCCAATGTAAACAAGTGTAATGCTTTCTTGGAATTACCGTTCTTTCATCGAATCTGTCATCACTTTTTCTTTCATTTGTTGGTTTCAATCTTTAAAAGTCAAAGACAGAAACTTGCTCAATAAGGTTGTCAGTCTAAGCAGTAAAATCATCGGGTCGGCTCAACAAACATTACAAGATCTTTATAACAAACAGCTGATCAAGAAGGCAAATCCATATTGTCTGATTCTCACATCCCTTACACCAACAGTTTCAGTTTCTACCATCAGTTACTGCTTACACTCCCTTTTGCAAAGACAAACCGATATAAACACTCCTTTGTTCCCTCCGCTATTGTTCTTTTAAATGCCGGAAGGAAAAGGTAGTGGGTGAAAAGGTAGTGGGGGAAGCTTAGTTCTATACTACTATTGTAATTTATTATGTATATTTTATGTATATTTAACATTGTGTGCTTCTCCTGTCGCAAAACTAATCGCCCCCTTGGGGACAAATAAAGTCATTGATTGATTAATGCCTTTTAGTTGACTTTGTATCAGCGAATCTGTACTGTCATGAAACTGTACCTGATCCTATGCAATTCTTCTAATAAATTCTTCAATCAATCAATAAATCCACTTCTGGTGAAGACCAACGTCTTCCAACCAGCATTTCATCCAATAACCTCTAGTAACATTCTCCAGCTGGTCTGAAAACAGCAAAGATCATCAATTGTTGTCTGAAATGGGGTCCAGAAAGGAATTGATTTATTTTGAATATTTAACTTTTATTGATATTTAACTTTCAGCATCAGTTGTGGGTCAACCTCAGTGACGTCACCAGCTTGTTTGGGACTAAAACAACAAACATAAACTGCCTGTACACAAAAAAACTGTGGAGTAAATTGTCCCGCTTTATTGTAGATCACATCTACCCCCAATTTAATTTGTGCTGGAAAAATGTGTTGTTTGGATATATTGAATTTGACAGGAATCTCAACTGTAAATTTTATTTGACCAATTTGCTCGTTATTTTAACTAAATTCTATATCCACAGATCCAAATTTTTAAATAAAAAGCCGAATTTTCCGGAGCTGTCCGCATATATCAAACAATACATATTCTCCATATCTGATTCTGTAAATAAAAAAGCTGTTAAAACTTATGACCTTTGTAAGCTATATAAGATATTTGTAAAAAAAAAATTTCTTTGTCAATGACTAATTCCCCTGGCGTATTTGTGACTGTATAATTGTGTAGTTTATGTTGTATACACATATGTCTGATGTTGCTCTCAATTCTGTGTATACTTATGTCTTTTGCTTCAATAAAGTTGGGAAAAAAAGAAAAAGAAAAAAAAGAAACATAAACTGTAGTTTTGGTTGAATTTTAATCCTGATGTGAACCTTCAGACAGACGTAAGGAAAAAAACAAGATTTGCGGTGTTCATAAATACGCTCAGCAACGCTGTCAAACAGCTAATTACATTTATATCGGTGGTTAAATTACCTGTCCAGGTGAAAAACGACCACAAACACAGTGTTTATCTTCTTTCCTTCTTCTCTTCGGTGCTGCTATAATCCTCTATTTCGTCACATTTCTTCTTCTAAAACGTCTCGAAATGTTATTTTGGCGGCTGCTCTTCAGAAATAAAGAGAAATAAACTCTTTAGCAGACTCCAAAATAGCAGCTGCGCTGTAGCTTCAGTCCCGCCTTTATTTTGTTCCCCCTAGCAACGGAACGTAATAAACTAAGGTTCCTATGACATTTTGTATTGTAATAAATTGTCAAATTGCTAATGCGAACACGCGGTCTGTGGCTTACCTCAGACGCCCTTAGTTCAGCCCATTTGTGTATTTCTTATGCAAAATGTACTGTATATCTACGTGGTTATGTTTGAATATAAATGTCACTGTCTCTGCTGATGATTTGCATGTTCATGTTCATGTTTGTGGTCTTAGGGCGCCATCTAGTGGCTTTTTCATGTTATTGCTAACTGAATTACATCACGCTGTAAACGCATTATATTCTGTAGAATAGTTTGGTTGTGTACAGCATAGGTGTCAAGTAACAAAGTAATACAAATACTTCGTTACCTTACTTAAGTAGAAATTTTGGTTATCTATACTTCACTGGAGTAATTATTTTTCAGACGACTTTTTACTTTTACTCCTTACATTTTCACGCAATTATCTGTACTTTTAACTCCTTACATTTTAAAAACAGCCTCGTTACTCTATTTCATTTCGGCCTTTAAAAAAAAACTATCCAGTTTAATTGCTCCATCGGATAGAGTGAATTTGGTTGTGGTTGTTTCGGATGTTCTTGTCCAGTTTTGTTCTTACATCCGTTCCCTCAGATTCCTGCAACTAAACTTGGATGTACATTCCAATAAAGGTTAGGATAAAAGATAACATGCCTCTGAAGTTTGACTTTTTGCACCATTACAATACTTATAGGCAAACTAGTCATCATATCTTCTGCTCTCTGAAACACATGTTAATGCTCAATAGTACACATATATGCTTCTTTAATATATTTGCATTATACTAAGATGCATTCATTTTCAAAGGCTTTTGTCCTTAATGGCTTTTTTTCCCCTTACATTACTTTTACTTTTATACTTTAAGTAGTTTTGAAACCAGTACTTTTATACTTTTACTTGAGTAAAAAACTTGAGTTGATACTTCAACTTCTACAGGAGTATTTTTAAACTCTAGTATCTATACTTCTACCTAAGTAATGAATGTGAATACTTTTGACACCTCTGGTGTACAGTAATCAATACCCACCTGTATTTCTTCTTTTCAGATGCACGCCTGCACATATACCTACATTCATTGCCTTGTAAACCCATTGGTTTGTTCTGTCTGCATCCTCCTCGTCAATAAACACATCAGAACTATATAACTGGAGTGGGCCTTTTCCTTTTGACCAACGACGACTCAGTTGAAGCGTGATCGAAAATCAGTGCAGCGTTATTTAGTAAGATACTTTGATGATTAATGATTGAGAGAAAATGAATGTCTGAAGAAGTTAGGAAAGGAAGTTTGGAAAGTAATAAACACAACTTTCCTAAAATTGACCTGAAATTCCAAATATTTTGTGATTCTGAGATACAAATAGAAGAAGTGGGTGCAGCCATAAAGCAAATCACCTGATCAAGAAGGTTGGACTTGAGATTTTTTCTGGGAAGACTTAAAAGAATTGTTATTTAATTTTTTAATGCATTAAAAGAATGATTTAATGGCAACTATGAAACAAGGAGTATTAACTCTTTTAACCTAACCCGATAAAGACAAAATTGATAACCTGAGACAAATAACTTGGTTAAATGTTGACTAAAAATGGATTCATCTTAGTTTTGCTGTTGGGTTGAAGACAGATGGAGGACAGACAGTAAGTGAGACGCAGTCAGGACTGATCAGAGATGGGTTTATACATCATAATATTAGGCTGCTTCTTGATGTGATAGACTAGAATGATTTAATTGAAGATAAAGGCTTTGTTTTGTTTTTATATTCTACAAAGCCTTTGATTCTGTTGAGCATTGGTTTATAACAAAATCCTTCCATTATTTTGGTGAAAAGTTTATTAGAGTAATCAATATATTGTATCAGGATATTAACAGTTCAGTCTCTCACTCAAGGAACAACTAGAAGACATGAGGTTAAACGTGGAACAAGACAAGGTTGTCCCTGCTCTCCTTTATTATCCATCTTAGTTGCAGAGTTGATCATCAGTCAGTTGATTTATCTGGAATTCCAGTGAAAAATCAAGTGAAATATTTCGGCGTGACTGTAGCAAAGAAAGGTCAAATCAGAGAAGAGCTGAATATGATGTCATGAAGAAGAGAGAATCATGACTCAACTCCCGGCTACAAAGACGTGTCCATTTCTGGACATATTCTGATTGCCAAAATTGAAGCATTTAAATTTACATATCCAGCTTTCTCTTTACCCATTTCATATAATTTAATCAAATCAATTAATCAAATAATTTTGAATTTTATTTGTCAGAATAAACATTATCTGAAAAAAAGGGATGTGGTAAAAGCATTAAAAGAAGAAGGTCTCAATGTGATTAACTATGAAATAACGAACGGCCCCATGAAGTTCAAATGGTTACATCAATTTTTAAATGTAGATGTTTTTCGTTTCATATTCCCTCTAAAGTACTTTGTATTTGAGGAATGTGGTGAAGTAAATTTGTTATTGAAATGTGTTTTCTGTATTTCCGACTACCAGTTAAGTTGTCTGAGTTTCATCAGCAGGTCCTCCTGGACTGGAAACTAATTCCTAGTCACAACTTTCTTCCACATTCTGTTCCTGTCTGGAATAACAGAGGGATAGAAGAACATCTTTGTTTTATGGGGACTGGATGGAGAGATGTATTTCCTCCATTCAACATTTAATGGATTAGAACAGGGACTTTCTTAATTAGCATTATTTTGTTTGTAAATTTGAGAATTAAAAAAAAGTGTACTAAACAACAATACTCAGTAATGATCAAAGAGATGCCACAAGGCACGGTGAACATGGCAAAAGGAATGTTGCTTTATGATAATAAAATTACCATGATCCTGTCAGTCTTTATAGCGGAGCAGATAAGTCACATAATCGTGCATTTGGTGATACAAGCATGAAAATTGGCATGGGCAGTCTCCATGGGTCACTTGACAAGAAAATTGGTCGGGCCACTTGAAATTTCAAGTTGGCGGCCATTTTTCAAGATGGCCGCCACCTTGGTTGATCAATTAAGTGATGTAATTGTTTGGTTGGTGATATAGGCATGAAAATTGGCATGAGCAGTCTCCATGGGTCACTTGACAAGAAAATTGTCCGGGCCACTTGAAATTTCAAGTTGGCGGCCATTTTTCAAGATGGCCGCCACCTTGGTCGATCAATTAAGTGATGTACGGTAATTGTTTGGTTGGTGATATAGACATGAAAATTGGCATGAGCAGTCTCCATGAGTCACTTATCAAGAAAATGCTACCAGCCACTTGATGGCAGCCATTTTTCAAGATGGCCACCACCTTAGTGGAGCAGTTAAGTGATGTAAAGTTGGTTATACAAGCATGAGAATTGGCATGAGCGGTCTCATTGTTCCCCTGACAAGAAACTGCTCACAGCCAATTGGGATTTCAAGATGGCGGACATTTTTTTCAAGATGGCCGCCACCTTATTGGAGCATTTAGGAAAATACAAGCATGGAAACTGCCGTGAGCCGCCACTGGATCCTCAAAAGATCAATTTTCCCATATACATTTTTTTTTTCAGTAAAGAGGACTTGGAGTCATTATTTTTTTTTTTTAAGTTTTGGATGATGCCAAAACAATTTTATGCCATGAAAAAAACCTCTAACACTTAGGCATAAAAGTACATTTGTGTTGATTTGGTGATTATGGGTAAATTAGACTAGAGATTAGACAATTGCAAAACTAAGTGCAAAGATGGTGCAGCAACCCATAGGCACTCGAGAGACCGTGAAACTCCATTTGCTGTTTACATTGGAATGGCGGTGTATGCTAAAACACGAAAGCGACTACTCATTGACCTACTTCATGAGAATGGGATATGCATCTCCTATGACAGGGTGTTGGAGGTTTCCGCACTGCTAGGAGAATCTGTGGTGAACCAGTATGTGGTAGATGGGGTTGTCTGCCCACCGATTCTGAGAAAGGGACTCTTCACCACATCTGCTATGGACAACATTGACCATAATCCCACAGCAACAACGGCACATGCATCCTTTCATGGTACAAGTATTTCTATGTTCCAACATCCAGGTCTTAACAATGAGGGTGAGATAAGGCCACCACTCCAACTTTCAGATGACAGACCAAGCAAAGTTCCTGAAATTCCTGAATCCTTCTCGAACATCCAACCAGCTTTCTTCAGAAAGAGAAACCCAGAGCCCCATCCTGTAGCCAACCTACCTTTACCAGACCTCACTGTATTCAACAGAAACTTGGCAGTTGGAGTTTGACTGGCTGGAGAAAGTTAGCCTAACCCAAGCAGTCGATGCTTCTGCCAATATAACATGGTCAGCCCACCATGCATCCCAACGGAGGAGCCTGGATTTTAAAGTCAGCATTACATCACTGCTTCCCCTCCCCCGAGACCAAGCCCACTCTGTTGCAACAGTAAAGCATGTCATGGACAAAGTTAGTGATACAGTGGCATTCCTGAATCCAAGACAAACGCCTGTCATAACTGCTTGCAAAACAGAACCCTCTGCAGTGGATGACAGCGACCTGCAAGCTTTGGTGAGACTTGTTGTGCTAATGTATGACAGATCCAGCGATGTCACAACTGTGAATGAGGCGAGGCTTGATCTCTTTGCCAGAAAGCAAAGACCATATGACCGGATCCCACCAACTCAAGCAGCACTCAAAGAGCATGCCAAACGTGCATCTTATGAGGCTGGATACGTGTGGGGACAGGCATTAAAGCGATAACCACAAATGCCAAGCCCATCTGACTGGGGATGGATAGAACAAGATGAGGAATGGAAAATCTTTTGGACTTTGCAGAGAGTTGTTGGGAGTTGACCAAATGCACCAAGGCATGTACTGGAAGGTGTAAGTGCTTCAGATATGGACTCACTTGTACATGTCTGTGTAGTTGCCCCTGCTAGATCCTATCTGCATATTCTTTTCGCCAGGGTTACTCCCCCTTGGCACCTGTGTTTTCAGGTGTAGACCTATGGCTCGGCTCCCCATGGCCACATCAGTTTGTCTTCAGTTTTACCAGTTAATCGCATTTTTAGTTTAGTTCTTTAGTATTTTTTTCCACTGGGTAATTGCCAGTGAGAGATATTTTTAGTTGAGGAGATACTGTGTAATGTCAGCACCTCTACCTTTTATTTGTGAGGGATATTTTCAGTTTATCATGGTTCCACGGCTTTGTCAGTCAGAGCTGCTGTTGCCTCTAGATCTGCCCATATTGCCATTCAGTAAATAATTGTTCAATTATTTTTTGGAGCGCTATCCATTCAGCACCAAAGCTGGCCATTTTAATAATCTTCCTTTTTGTTTCTCCATTCCTTAGTATTTATTTGACAACGTTACTGTCTGTTCATTTAGGTAATAATAAAAAATAAAAAAAAACCTCCCTTGTGAATGTTACCTTGTCGTGGTAAGGGAGCTTGTGCACTTCACTGAACCCTGAGAGCTATGCCGTTAGGAGGCAACTCCTGGCAGGTTTTACCACATTGGACAGGT
This sequence comes from Cololabis saira, assembly GCF_033807715.1. Classification (NCBI taxonomy): domain Eukaryota; kingdom Metazoa; phylum Chordata; class Actinopteri; order Beloniformes; family Belonidae; genus Cololabis; species Cololabis saira. The sequence continues at coordinate 7,471,182 of NC_084605.1, read as the reverse complement.
CAAGGGTGAGGAGTTAGACAAAATACAGTAAAAAATCCACTCTTGGCCTTTTTAGGACCTCAAATTAAAATGGGAAAATATATTATTTAAAAATCCAGGTGGCAATCTCAAAGAATGGCTGCCATCTTGAAATTTCAAGTGGCTGTGAGCAGTTTCTGGTCAAGTGACCCATGGAGACTGCTCATGCCAATTTTCATGTCTATATCACCAACCAAACAATTACCGTACATCACTTAATTGATCGACCAAGGTGGCGGCCATCTTGAAAAATGGCCGCCAACTTGAAATTTCAAGTGGCCCGGACAATTTTCTTGTCAAGTGACCCATGGAGACTGCTCATGCCAATTTTCATGTCTACATCACCAACCAAACAATTACATCACTTAATTGATCAACCAAGGTGGCGGCCATCTTGAAAAATGGCCGCCAGCTTGAAATTTCAAGTGGCCCGACCAATTTTCTTGTCAAGTGACCCATGGAGACTGCTCATGCCAATTTTCATGCCTATATCACCAACCAAACAATTACATCACTTAATTGATCGACCAAGGTGGCGGCCATCTTGAAAAAGGGCCGCCAACTTGAAATTTCAAGTGGCCCGACCAATTTTCTTGTCAAGTGACCCATGAACACTGCTCATGCCAATTTTCATGCTTGTATCACCAAATGCACGATTCTGCCTAAAATCCACTCTTAGCCGCTCCACTATTAGTGATTATATTGATTTTATTAAAAAAATGCATTAAAAAGGAAAAATCAGTAAAGAGATCATCCTGAAGAGACTGCAGGCAGGATTAGAGCCGGATACCTCACTCTACCCACATCACCAATAGCTAAATAAACACTTTAAAACCTTCGATATCTATCCTTTGAATGAATTTCTGAGAAACAGATTGAACATTGATGAAAACAACTGCGTTTTTTGTGACTCAGACATCGAGACGACACTTGTCTTTTAATTGCACTTCTACCAGAGAGTTTTGGGACACATTTCAAGCCTGGATATCTGAAAAGTACGTTCATTCGCCCGAGCTGGAATACAAAGATGTTAAATACAGAATTATACTGCAAAACAAAAGATGGGGAATGATGGACAACATTTGAATTCTTGTTGCCAAACAGTTTATGTCAGGATTTGACATTTCCCTGTTTTATTTTGAAAGCCCATGTCCTTGAGTTTCAGTTCTGTCTTGACCTTCCTGTTCCCATCTGCCCTGATCGTCTGCACCTGTGTCTCGTTAACCTTTGTGTATATCTAGTCTAGTCTTTCCCCTGCTCCGTACTGTTTGCTCCCTCCATGTTCTCCTCGTCCGGTTTTCAAAGTTTTGTTATATTCAGGTTCTGTTTTTTGATCCTGCTTAGCAGCGCTTTTGGTTTTGTTTTTAAGCAATAAAACTCAGTTTTTTGGAACTCCTGCCTCCTGTTCTCCTGCATCTGGGTCCTCACCAAAACCATTCTTGACATTATCCACAGATTCATGAAAAGCCAACCACTGCTCTTAATTTATATGAGCGAGATAACAAACTTTAAAAGAACTGAAATATGTTGAAACTAAACAAGTCTTGATGGTTTACGACAATCCGAATTGATTTCTGACTGGACCTCTCACTCTTTTAGTTATGATTTAAAATACCTTATGTCAGGGGTTTTCAATTCCGGTCCTCGGGCCTCCCTGCCCATTTTAAATGTTTCCCTTCATCCTCACACCTGATTCTAATTAATGGTCCTAATTAGCTTGTCATCAAGGCCTGCACAATTCTGTTGATGACACAGCCACTTGTATCACGGTGTGCTGAAGAAGGATAACATCTAAAACATGCAGGGCAGGGAGGCCCGAGGAATTGAAAACCCCTGCTTATGTTATGGTTTGATATATGTACAACTCTTTTCAAATATTTTAATAGAAATATTGCTATAAGGTAAAATATTTGTTTGTACTGCCAGATTTTGATAAAGTTAAGAAAAAAAAAAAAAGTTTAGATGCTTTATGGTGGAGTTTTGAACATCACTGGTGGTCTCTGTCGGGATCTGTGGTACCTGAGGCTTTATTTTTAATAATGGAAACAAGTGACAATCTCAGAAAAATTATACAGACCAACGTATTACAACAATCATACCTCCTGATGATGATAAATTTCACATATTAACTTAACAAGTGAAACAGATTGTAAGTTATGCAATTCAATATAAATAGATAAGGAAAGTGCCTTATTACTTAAATTATAGTGAGAGAGGGGTAAATCATCTGAGAGAGTTGGTAATAAACCTTTTTTCTTGAGGTTTATCAACTTTTTCCAAAGACAGTTTTAACAGAAGTTTCTTAAATACAGACCATAATACAATAATACTAATAATACATAATACTGTTAAAACAGCGTTAAAAACATGCTTTTACAAACTGACAGTAACAAACAGTAACAAACAGTAACTTGTGCGTCAAAAACTCATAACTTAGCCACTATAATAAAGATAATAATAATAATAATATACATAATAATAATGTAATAATCCGTGTTTATATCACGAGAACAGATCCCATTGACTTCGCCTAGGTACAATATCCGTGGTGCTCACACAGAATTATACCGTTGGTGCCACGGAAAATAGTGGTGAGAGGTCGTGGGCATTTCACAGATTTTTGTGAGATCAGGTTGACTTAGAAGGTCTGGTCCAGCTTTTATCTTCAGTAGACTGGACTACTTTAACACTGGTCTCACGGGTCTCTGAAGAACCTCCATCAACCAGCTGCGGTTAGTCCAGAACCCTGCTGCCTGAGTCCTCACAAAGACCAAGAGACATGAGTCCTCACTAAGACCAAGAAAGTGGACTACATAACTCTAGTTCTTAGATCTCTATGCTGGTTTCCTGTCTGTCTCAGAATATATGTTAAATCCAGCTGTTGGTTTATAAATCTGAATGGTCTCGGACCAAAATACATCTCCAGGATGAACCAACCAGAACCCTCAGGTCATCAGGGCCTACTTTCTGTACCTAGAGTTAGAACCAAACACAATTAAGCATTTTTCAGCTTTTATGCTCCTGTGCTGTGGGAAAAACTCTCAGAATGCATCACGGCAACTGAAACTCTCTACAGGCTTAAGTTCATTTGAAAACCTTTTTATTTCCTGCTGCATTTCAGTAATCTCCCATAATGCACTGGGAACTTTATTTCTTGCATTTCATTTGTTTTATTCTTTTTAACATATTTATCCGTCTTTAATTTCTGCTTTTAAACTCTTTTACCTTTTAATGCATTTTTTCCAAATGTTTCCATGTAAAGCACTTTGAGTTATCTTGTTCGTGAAATGAAAAAACAAATAAACTTTCCTAAATCACCTCGTAGTGAGCAGAGTGGCCTAGTGGTTGGGGCTTTGGGCTCATGATCCAAAGCAGGGGTCTCAAACTCAATTTACCTGGGGGCCACTGGAGCTAGGGTCTGGGTGAGGCTGGGCCGCATCAGGTTTTCAACAAAAAAAACGCATTTATTAAAAACAGAAAAAAAAAGAAAAAAAAAACTGTCTTCAATGCTTTTGCTTCTGCTATACCCTACACTTTTTCAGTGCTTTGGTTCCGGTTTTCCACAAGAAAAGCTCTGATAAAACATTCCACTGTTCTCAAATATCTTAATTTTTAATTTTCTACACAAAATAAGATGAAAAAATAAATAAACAAATAAAGAATAAAGAAAATAAATCAATCAATCAATCAGTAATAAATAAATAAAATAATAATAAAACAGCAAATAAGAAAAACTTAAGAAACCACATATAGTTGGTGGGTAGAGAAATTATTTTTTTTCAGATTCAAATTAACAGTATTAACAGTTATTTAACCTTTAACATGAACATTAATGAAACTTTCAACATGAACTGTTCTGAACATGGCTTCTCTTGCCTACTTTTGGCTAGATGTCTGGCAGCGCTTCCTCTCGCATAGCCGAGCCACATTTGGCTTGAGGGAGGAAGCAATTGAGACCCTCAGTAGACTTTGAAGATGCTCATCAGTAAGTCTGGTCCTGTACTTGGACTTATTGAAGTTCAAGGTGGAGAAGAGCTTTTCACACAAGTACGTGCTCCCAAAAAGGCACATGGTCCGCTTGAACATTCTGGAAAGCTCAGGGAAGCTGGGAGTCAATTCTCTCAAAAATTGCCCAAGCTTGTCTGCTCTTCCACTCACCTCCCTGAACTTGGCTTTGAGTTCAGAGTTGCACTGCAGGTCAATGAGCTCCATTTGAAGCACAGGAGGGGCATCTTGCACATCAAAGGAGAAGGGGTCCGCAAAAATTTGAAATGTGGCTCTGTGCGTCTTGAAGTCTGCAAATCTGTGGTCAAATTCCTCCTGTAGCTTCAAAATGGCATCAGCATACTTCTCACCACTGAATGGTGTGCCTGCATCCACAAGTGCCTTGCATGCTGGGAAATGGCAAAGGTTTGTCTGAGATAGCTGAACTTTCCATAGCATAAGTTTTGTGGAGAATGCTCTCACATTGTCATAGGCAGCACTGACAAGTTGCCCCTGGCCTTGTAACCTCTTGTTCAGTACATTAAGCTCATGCGTGACATCAACAAGAAAAGCTAAGTCCATGAGCCATATAGGATCACTTAACACAGGAACAGCCACCCCATTCTTCTCCATGAAGACTTTCACTTCTGCTCTCAACTCAAAAAATCTCTTCAACATGTTTCCCCTGCTGAGCCAACGTACCTCGGTGAAGTAAAGCACGTCCCCATATTCTGACTCCATTTCTTCTAAAAAAGCACGGAACCTTCTGTGTTTTAAGCCCCTGGATCTGATGTGGTTGATGCATTGCACAACAACAGACATCACGTTGTCAAATTTCAGGCATTTGCTGCAAAGGGCCTGCTGATGGATAATGCAGTGCAGAGCTATGGCTTCCTCCACACCCTCCTCTTCCAGTTTTTTTTGAACAAGTGCCACCAGTCCATTTTTCCTCCCTGTCATTGATGGCGCTCCATCAGTTGTTATCCCAACAAATCTCTTCCATGAAAAACCGGCATTCTCAATGGCATCACACAGCTGGTGAAATATCTCCTGAGCGGTGGTCTGGCCATGCATTGGCATTACTGTGAGCAACTCCTCTGTCACTTCAAAATTGTCATCAACACCACGGACATATATTGCGAGCTGGGCAGTGTCAGTGATGTCTGTGGTCTCATCAAGAGCGACTGAGTATACACTGAAACATTTTGCTTTCTCACACAGTTGATCATAAATGTCACTTGACATGTCACAAATGCGCTCTGCCACGGTGTTGGCAGAAAGGCTGATGTTGCTGAACTGACCTTTCTTTTCTGGACAGACAATACTTGCAGCCTGTAACAGGCACTTTTTGACAAATTCACCTTCTGTAAATGGCTTTCCTGCTTTAGCAATCATCTCACTAACCACATAGCTAGCTTCGACTGCTGCGTTATTCTCTTTGGTTACTTTCTTAAAAAAATCTTGTTGCTTCAGTAGACATGTTTTAAGATTGGCAACTCGGTTGGCTCTCTCATCTCCCTGGTATTTTGCATAGTCCTCAGCATGTCTAGTTGTGTAATGACGTTTCAAATTGTATTCCTTATGCACCGCAACTTTCTCTGTGCAAATAAGACACGTCGGAGTGCCCCTGTGCTCCACAAAGAAATACTGAATTTCCCACTTTTCCTGAAATTGTCTGTGCTCATCACCAACCTTTCTCTTCACTGCAGGCTTTGAGAAAGACATGTTTGGGGCTGTGTAATATATAATTCCACTAGGTATCGCTGTTGTGTTGAAGTTTAAGTTTTAGTGTTTAGCTGACGTACAAAGAACGTAATTTCCGCTGGTACCAGATTGGCTCAGGGTCCTGCGCCTGCATATGACGTCGAGCACGGCACAGTTAGTGATTGGTTGAACGTCAGAAACCATGGAAACACAAAGTGTTTGTGGTGGCCGTTTAATATTTATATTATAAGTTCTCCCTATAAACGTGCATTTTTTTCACACTGACAGGCTCAGATAGTTACAATAAGTGTCCGACAACATACTAGAAAGGAGAAATGAACGTATGTCTACCTTTAGCTTGAGATCGCTGTTTGTTGCGAGAGCCAATCAGTGTGGAGAGTCTCATAACGTTACTGCACACAGGTCCTGTGCGGTGTCCTGCAGGCTGCTGTGCCCGCTGCAGTTTATGGAAGACAGAGTTTACCGACAACCGTTTAACGACCAGGAGAGTTTATGTTTCGCAGCCGGCTCTGGAGGGAGAGAGCCGGTGAATCCCCTGTTTACTGACCGGGAGGAGAGAGCCGGTGAATCCCCTGTGAACTTCCCCTGACCGGGGGAATGGGACTGGACCGGAGTTCGCTGGCGGTTTACCTGACCGGGAGTTTCGGAGGGAGAGAACCGGGGGAAAACCGACGAGATTACATACAAAGTCAATGCAGACCGGAGGTTGTTTATTTTTTTCGCGGGACTGGACCGGAGGACTGAACCACTGCTAGCTGGCAGGCAGCCGGCTCAGAGCAGCAGCACTGAAGGAGAGAACTGGGGGAAAAACCCACAGTTTACCGGCGGCCGTTTACTGACCATGGGAGTATTTTTGAGTATTTTGCGATTATTTTTGTCGCTTTTGCTGTGAACACCCCTTTAGTCCACACAGCAGCAGAACAACAACAAACAGCGATCTCAAGCTAAAGGTAGACATACGTTCATTTCTCCTTTCTAGTATGTTGTCGGACACTTATTGTAACTATCTGAGCCTGTCAGTGTGAAAAAAATGCACGTTTATAGGGAGAACTAGGGAGAATGTGACGCCTCCAGAGGGTATCATGTACCCAGAAATGACAGCGGAGCTTCGGACTTTCAGAGCAGTACAGCGCAGTGATGGTGGTGATCTCAGTCATGGATGATGAGAGAAAAAGCAAAACAGGCGGGCTCGCTCGCGTATGGGCGGGACAAAATCGTGTCAATTGTGTCCGGTGTGCACACAGCTTTAAGCTGTCATTTCTGGGTACATGATACCATACAGCATCCATGTCAAACTCGCGCGGGCCGCACTAACATTAAACTTTCATATCAAGGCGGGGGCCTCAAACTAGCGTCCGGCGGGCCGCATTTGGCCCGCGGGCCGCGAGTTTGAGACCCCTGATCCAAAGGTTCTGGGTTCGAACCCTGGCACTGGCGTCACTTTGTGCATCCTTGGGAAAGATGCTTTACTCTCGGCTTTCTTCACTTCACCCAGGTGTATGAATGAGTACCTAGCTTTGCTAGGGGAAGTATCCAGCAATAGACTAGCGTCCTTTCTTGGGGCTGGTTACCACCTGTTTGTTTGCACTATAGAAACTGGAGATAAACACCAGCTCTATGGGCCACAAGGCTTGAAAAAGACATACTTAAATAACCTCATGATCTCTCGTTTTTATCTCCTCTGCAGGTTGAGTGACTGTAACCTCTCAGAGGACATCTGTGCAGATCTGTGCTCAGTTCTCAGCTCTCAGTCCTCCAGTCTGACAGAATTGGACCTGAGTAACAACCACCTTCAGGATTCAGCACTGAAAAAGCTGTGTCCTGGGGTCCGTTTCACAAAGCAGGTTCAACAAACTCTGAGTCTAATCCTGAACTCTTAGTTGATCTACTCTGAGATCGGAAACTCTGAGTTTTCGGTTCCAGAACAGAGGTTTAGAGTTAATTTACTCAAATCTAAGTAGTTCCACCTGGAGTTAAGCACGTGCGCCACAACTATAAAAAGCCAGCATCAATTGAGCCCCGATTCGACGAGTCACCATGGCAATCAGCGACAACAAAAGATCCACATACTTTTTCTTTTCTTTTTTTTTAAACTTTATTTAACATTTCAATTTACAAAATCCCTTTGAGGAAACATTAGTTTGCATCTGAAGATCCACATACTTCACGCCACTGTCATTTAGATCAGGGCTGTCAATTGGGTACGGCAGGCGCCACACCTCGGCTTCAGGGGAAAATGTAAATGTTTTGTTTCGCACCCACCAAACCTTGAGCTAAAATTAGGATCAAAAGTTTACCCCACAGTGGCCGAGTTAGATTCCATCTCGGTGATGAACCTGTTTTCCTCCCGTCCTTCCTCTTGCCTTCTTTTCTCCCTTGTCCTGTTAAACAAGTTTTCACTCCACCCCTATCCATCACTCATGATCACAGTGAACCAGGAAACGCTCAGAAGGCAGTCAGACCCGAGGACGAAGAACAACTACTGATAACCGGATCAATACTTGAAAGTTTATTTCACTCTTGAACTTTGTCTTTTGACTCAAACAGGTGAAGATAGGAACTTGTACTCACTTCTGATTTACCTGCAAACTTTGATCATTCTTGTGTCTGAAGACAAATCTACAGGATTGTTAATGACAACAAATTTGAATGGTTTTATTATTGATCAGAAACACTGTGATGATCAGTTAATGATTAGTTTTCTTCATCGATCAAATTGTTGTGTTTTGATTTCCTGGAATGAAGCTGTTGTTGTCTCCAGCATTAAAGTCAGACTGCTGTTTCCTGTGGAGCCTTTCAAATTAAAGCGTGGTTCCTGGAGGAAGTTGTTTGCTGCTTGTGTAACTGTTGTGTGATGAGGCTGTGAAGGAGGAGGACACGTGTCTCTGCAGGACAGTTTCACCTCTGAGCTTCTTCACATTTACAGGAACCAGGCTCATGTAGAGGCCGAGTCTCTTTCTGCTTATTCAAGATTTTCAACTTCATGTTAGTGCAGTAAAACTCTGTTGACAGAATTTAATGTTTTTAATCTTAATGAGAAAATGAGAAAAGGTGCTGAGAGAAAGCTTCAGAGCAGCTTGGATCAGCAGATACGGCTGTATCAGTGACTTCCTCCACCTCCCACTGGTTTATGACTGCATTCAAGTGACATAAACACTAAAGAGAGGAGCAAACCAGTGCAGGATCAGCTGATCTCTGTCCAACACCAGTGATGTGTGTTTCCTCTGCAGATGAAGGTGTGTGTGAGCTGATGTGGACGTGAATTCAGCAGAATGGACCAGTGTGAGGACAGAGAGGAGGGAGTCCCTCCCTCTAAATCATCTCTGTGTGGGGAACATGAGAGTCGGAGCAAAGCTCAGAGGTGAGATGAGCATCTCTAACTGTCCCTGACTCTTCTGCATGTCAGAGCTCAAGACTCACATCACCAAACATCATTATTACAGGAATCAACCTGGACCTGAACCTGAACCCGGACCTGGACCTGGACCGGAATCTGGACCTGGACCTGGACCCAGCTGTGTGTCCTTGAAGAGCGACAAGTCCAATGATAGATTAATGAACTTTAAAGGAGACCAACATTCTTCTTCAGAGAGGTGAGATATAAACACATTAAATGTATTTAAATCAGTCCTCATGTTAGGAAATGTCCACATGTTTCTTCCTGAGTAGATCCATGTAGTCCTGGACCCCTGTGGTCCTCCATCACCTGAGGGTGATCTGAGCTTCCTCCTCATAGATCTTCATCTCCTGCCAGGAGCTTTTTCCTCTGGTTGACACACATGTAGGTCTTACCTTCCAGAGGACTGATCCCGATGATGATCCAGAGTTCTTCAGCTGTTTCATGTCTCCATCAGTTATCCATGTTCCTGATCTTGTTGTAACTTTTCACTGAAGTCACATGTACGTTCTCAGTGGATCAGCAGGACTAGTAAACTTTCAGCTCCAAAGCCAGTCCTCTGATGGACTGTCCTCATCCAAACAGGACTTCATGGACCTTCAGCTGGTGTTTGTCTCTGTGTGGACAGACATGATGTGAGCTAATTGTTCCTGGTTCCTCCACAGAGTGGACCAGCAGAGCTCAGAGCCTCCCAGCGGTCCGTCTGTCCAGCAGCATCAGACACAGCTGGACTCCATATTTCTGGTCTGTACACAAACAACAACTGCTTCCCCTTCTGTTCTGTTGATGTTTGTCTCCATGCTGGTCTCTGGAGACCAGTGGACTGTCAGTCTGTCCAACATGGGTCTGATGTTTGTCTCTGTGGTTTCAGTCTGATTGTGTCCTTCATGTGATCTTCTGTTCCAGCTGCTGGAGGACAACATTGTCATGTTTGTGAAGAACGAGCTGAAGAAGATGCACAGGGGTCTGAGTCCAGATTACCCAGAATCCCTAGAACATCTGTTGCAGGGTGAGGATGAAGAACAGAGGAGGAGCAGCAGAGAGGCGTTTGTGAAGATCACAGTGAACTTCCTGAGGAGAATGAAGCAGGAGCAGCTGGCTGAGCGTCTGCAGAGCAGTAAGAGGATTTCTCTGAACATTTAGGCTGCTGGATGAATGACCAGAATGCCTCAGGAGATGAACAACATTCACAGATCAGCCACAACATTAAAACCACTGAAAGATAAAGGGAGGGACTCTGTTCATCTTGTTCCAACAATGTTCTACTGGAATCAAATCTGCATTCTTTATCCACATGAAGGTTTTTTTGACCATTGACACCCACCTAAACATTTCTGCAGACCAGTTGCCCCCACATGGTACCAGCACCCCCCTACAGTATCACCTCCCTGTACAGGAGAGCAGTGGACCTCAATATATATGTTTAACCCACTAACACCACAAGATAACTGAAAGATTTTATTCCTGGTTTTCCTCTTCAAGGAATCCTGCTGAACTCCAGATTGTCTTGATGGTTCTACAGATTATTGGATCAGATCATCTTCTGGTGTTTTCAAATGCTAAACGTGGAAAATCCACTTCACAGACACCACAACAATAACAAGAACACAACAACCCACAACCCATCAGGGCTGTACTGCTAACATCCTGGTACTAGAAACTCCCGGACTCTCAGATGTTCTTGTCACTTCCACGTCCTGAATGTTCAGAGGTGTTTTGGTGGTAAAAATGATTCTACTTAATATTGGACACCGGCCCCACCCCCCGGGGGGGTGGGGTGGGGCCAGGTCCGGGGATCGGGCCTCCCCTGGCCGGGGTGTGCACGGGCGGGATCAGCGGCGGGGTGGCACCATTCCCAGGTGTCTATGTCTTATGTTGTCAGTATGAATGGGGGGATGTTGGACCATTTCCCCCTCCGTCTGGGGGCTCCGGCGGCGCCGGGGGCACCCATGGAGGTACGGTGGGGCCCTGGCCCGGCTCGGAGGGCCGGCCCCCGTCTACTGGATGGCCGGTGGGGGAACGTGGGTGTCTTACTCTGCTGGTCCTGCTTCCTGGCTTCGGCCTCTGCTCCCCCTCCTTCCCCCCCTACACGATTCATACGCACATAGGCGAAGGGGCGGGGGGTCCGGGTCGTGGGGGGCATTGTCCCGCGTGGCCCGGCACTCCCCGCCTCACGGTTTTAACAGCAATGTAGACACTGCACATTCAACACTTAATAAATACATTTGACAAGGACACGTAGTTCGGGAGGGGGGGGTCGGTGTCAAATCGATACTTGGCCCTCCCCCTCCCTGTTTTTATGGCATTAATCACATGCACTCAACACCAGGGGCGGGAGGGGGTCCCACATCACCCGCGTTCCCTCGCCGGCCTGGGATAGGTGGGTCGTGATGCCCGGGCCTGGCGGGGCTCACCGTGCAGCCTGGGGTGCCTTCTGGCGGTGCTGGACCCCCCCGGGGAGGGGGAAACGGTGCGTGACTGTGTGACTGTGTGTCTGTGTCGGTGAGAATGCGGTGTGGAAGGGTCCTGCCATGGAGGATTTGAGCCTCCATTGGCAGTACAACAAAACTTAATAATTTATCAATATTATATTATACAAAGATGGTTATTATTATTATTATTATTATTATTATTATTATTATTATTATTATGTATAGTATATCTTATTATTAGTATAGGTATCGGATAGGTGAATGGATGAATGAATGGAATGCCTGGGTCTGGGGCCCTCCGTCGTCGGGCCTGCGCGGGTGTCGCCCTGTTGGGGGGTTCCCTCTCTCCGGGCCCGTCTCCGGTCCCCCCCGCTGCCTCGGCGGCGGGGCGCCCCTCTGGTCTTGGAGGGCCACTTTCGTGGGGGCGGGTGCACCTGCCCGCGTCGGCGGCCCTGTCTCTCCGGGCAGGCTGGCCCCCTGCCGGGTGTGGGTCGTTGGCCTGGAGGGTGAGGGCCTCCTGGCCACGTGTCCGGCCCGGACCGGGTGGCCGGGGATTGCCTGGGTCGCGGTCTCTGGCTGCTTCTTCCCCGAGGGGACCCGCCCGCGGGCCCCCTCGGCTGCCGCCGGGGGGGGGGGGGGCTCGCAGGCGGTGGATTGCCTCCCTCCTACTTCTCCCCTCTGTGGGGTTGCTGGTGGCCTGGGTTCCGGGTTCTTCCTTGTTGGCCTCTGGTCTTGCGGGTGGCGGGGTTGCTCCCCCCCCTCCCCCACTATAGATACACTTCAGGTGGAGCTTTGTTTGGTTTATTACACACACACACACACACACACACACACACACACACACACACACACACACACACACACACACACACACACACACACACACACACACACACGCACACACACGCACACACATGCGCACACACACACACATAGCCACAAAGACATGTACACACGCATGCACACATACACACACACACACACACACACACACACACACATATAGCCACTCAGTCACATACATATACACACACACATACACAGCCACACAAACATACACACACACACACACACACACACACACACACACACACATAGCCACAAAGACATGTACACACACACGCACGCGCACACACACGCACGCACACACACACATATACACACACATACACACACACACACACACACACACACACACACACACACACACACACACACACACACACACACACACACACACACACACACACACACACACACACACACACACACACACACACACGCATGATCATATACATACACGCATACACACACATAGACATACACACTGGCTTGTTCACCTGCATGCTTGCTCTGTAGTTTTTGGGGTTAAGTAGCGGTAGCGGTAGCTTAGCTTAGACTGCGATCAGATCTCAAGATTTGGGTCGATTGCTGTTCGTGCTTTGGTCGGCTCCGTGGCACATTTCCAGTGCTTGACGTGTGTCTCCGTGTGTTCCTGCTTCCTGGATTGGCAGTGGATGTCGTCACCCCCGCCCCCCCCCCCCCCAAAAAAAAAAAATCACTGGGTTTGTATGTGTATATTTATGTATGTGTATGCATATGTATGCGTATATATATGTATATATATTAAATATAGTAATAATGCACATATATATGCCTTTGGTTTCTACCGTCATGGTATCAATCATTAATATGTGTGCAGACAAGGTAAAAAAAAAATAAAAATAAAAAATTGGACAGCTCATCGTAACGTTAGAGTCGATCAGTGTCGGTTCACATCCTGATTCTTTAGGAGAATTGAGTTGAACTTTATAAAACACTAATTGTTTTTTTCCCCCCACTTTTATTAAGGTACTTTTGCTGAAGTTTATAAAAACCAGCTGAAGTCTAAGCTGAAGAAGAAGTACCAGTGTGTGTTTGAGGGGATCGTTAAAGCAGGAAACCCAACCCTTCTGAAGCAAATCTACACAGAGCTCTACATCACAGAGGGAGGGACTGGAGAGGTCAACGATGAACATGAAGTCAGACTGATTGAAGCAGCATCCAGGAAACCACACAAAGCAGAAACAACCATTAGACAGGAAGACATCTTTAAACTCCAACCTGGAAAAGATGAACCAATCAGAACAGTGATGACGAACGGAGTGGCCGGCATCGGGAAAACAGTCTTAACACAGAAGTTCATTCTGGACTGGGCAGAAGGCAAAGCCAACCAGAACATCCAGTTACTGCTTCCATTCACCTTCAGAGAGCTGAATGTGCTGAAAGAGAGAAAGTTCAGCTTGGTGGAACTTGTTCATCACTTCTTCACTGAAACCAGAGAAATCTGCAGCTTTGAAGGTTTCCAGGTCGTGTTCATCTTTGACGGTCTGGATGAGAGTCGACTTCCTCTGGACTTCCACAAAAATGAGGTTGTGACTGATGTTACAGAGTCCACCTCAGTGGATGTGCTGCTGACAAACCTCATCAGGGGGAACCTGCTTCCTTCTGCTCATCTCTGGATCACCACACGGCCTGCAGCAGCCAATCAGATCCCTCCTGAATGTGTCTCCATGGTGACAGAGGTCAGAGGGTTCACTAACCCACAGAAGGAGGACTACTTCAGGAAGAGGTTCAGAGAAGAGGAACAGACCAGCAGGATCATCTCCCACATCAAGACATCACGAAGCATCCACATCATGTGCCACATCCCAGTCTTCTGCTGGATCACTGCTACGGTCCTGGAGAGAGTCCTGGAAACCAGAGAGGGAGTGGAGCTGCCCAAGACCCTGACTGAGATGTACATCCACTTCCTGGTGGTCCAGGCCAAACTGAAGAAGGTCAAGTATGATGGAGGAGCTGAAACGGATCCACACTGGAGTTCAGAGAGCAGGAAGATGGTGGAGTCTCTGGGAAAACTGGCTTTTGAGCAGCTGCAGAAAGGAAACCTGATCTTCTATGAACCAGACCTGAGAGAGTGTGGCATCGATGTCAGAGAGGCTTCAGTGTACTCAGGAGTGTTCACGCAGATCTTTAGAGAGGAGAGCAGCCTGTACCATGACCAGGTCTTCTGCTTCATCCATCTGAGCGTTCAGGAGTTTCTGGCTGCTCTTCATGTCCATCTGACCTTCATCAAGTCTGGAGTCAACCTGCTGGAGGAACAAAACACCTCCAGGTGGTTTAGAATAAGAGCAGAGAATCAGTTCTATCAGAGTGCTGTGGACAAGGCCTTACAGAGTCCAAACGGACACCTGGACTTGTTCCTCCGCTTCCTCCTGGGTCTTTCACTGGAGACCAATCAGACTCTCCTACGAGGTCTGTTGGAACCAAAACAAAGAAGTTCACAGAACAATCAGAAAACAGTTGAATACATCAAGAAGAAGATCAGTGAGGATCTGTCTGCAGAGAAAAGCATCAACCTGTTCCACTGTCTGAATGAACTGAACGCTGGTTCTCTGGTGGAGGAGGTCCAACGGTACCTGAGGTCAGGACGTCTCTCCACAGATAAACTGTCTCCTGCTCAGTGGTCGGCTCTGGGCTTCATCTTACTGTCATCAGAAGATCTGGAGGTGTTTGACCTGAAGAAATACTCGGCTTCAGAGGAGGTTCTACAGAGGCTGCTGCCGGTGGTCAAAGCCTCCAAGAAAGTTGTGTAAGGACGAACATGGACACATCTGTTTTAATTTGATCACTGGTTGTGTTCTTGGAGGAAACCAGTTAAATTCACTGTTCAACTAAATTCAGGTTCATGTGGGACCAGTTCTCATCAATGATTCATCCCAGGAAACTTTACATGAAATGAGAAATGCAGCAATCACAAAGTTCAGGAAATTGCTCTCTGCTGAGGCTCTTGCTGGCTTGCTGATTGGGTAACGTACTGCGTCACTTCCTGGTGTTTGCGGTCTGCTGCTGTCTCACAGCGTTTACAGGCTCTGATCTCTCCCGACTTTTGTCTAAACTTATTGTTTTCTGGTAAAATAGTACTATATCTGGTACATTTCTGTCTTTATTTCAACACTCGCTCATTTTCTCCTCCGCAGCTTTCACTGTCACCAATCACCGATACATTTTCTGTCCGTTAGCATCTTAGCATGGTCTCTCTGTCTCCCACCATTTCACCTCTTTGCTGCTCAGTGTGTGAAATGTTTAGCTATTCCTCTGCCTCCTTTAGTGAAGACGGTAAGTGCTTAAAATGTAGTTTATTTGCAGGGCTGGAGGAGAGGCTCAGTCAGAGGTCCAGTTCCGCCAATTTGACCATAGTCCCGTAGACTCGTCAGCTAACCAGGCTAAGCTAGCGGCGGACCGGCCTGTAGCAGCAGCCGCTAGCCGCTCCCCTGCAGCTCCCGAGCAGCCGGCCAGTCAGGGCCAGTGGGTGACGGTTCGGAGGAAGCGTAGTCCTAAAGGGCTCACGGAACACCACCACCCGATTCATGTGTCTAACCGATTTTCCCCACTCAGCGACACACCCATTGAGAAGCCGACCCTGGTGATTGGCGACTCCATTGTCAGGCATGTGAGGCCGACTCCAGCGACCATAGTTAGGTGTATCCCGGGGGCCAGAGCGGGCGAGATTGAAGCAAATTTGAAGCTACTGGCAAAGGGTAATCGTAAATATGGTAAAGTTATCATCCATGTCGGAGCTAATGACTCCCGTCTTCGCCAGTCGGAAGTGACCAAAATAAATATTGTCTCGGTGTGTAACTACGCCAAAACCATGTCGGACTCCGTAGGTTTCTCTGGTCCCCTGCCCAATCTGACCAGCGATGACATGTTTAGTCGCATGCTCTTGCTCCGTCACTGGTTGTATCAGTGATGTTCAGAAAACGATGTGGCTGTCAAAGGGGTGGTTCTTAAAGTTATGGTAATAAAATAACCCAAGTCCCCAAGGAAATACTTTTCAGTTCTTTGAGGGTGAGCAGTACCTAATGACCCACAAACACAAGTGCAGCAACAAACATTTATTGTGCAAAGACTGTTAACATAAAATCAAGGGTGGGGAAAATGTCTCTTAAAATGGCCAATCCTTAAAAGGCAAGGGTTAAAAACAAACAGTCAAAGTCAATCCGTTCAGGGGCTCACTGTCTTATTCAAAGACTGTCCTCTAGCGCCCCCTCTTGAATCCATAGCAGTCAGGCCCACGCCAACAGGAATCCCTCTGCTACACACCTCCAGTCTACACTCTTTGACCCTGGAGCAAAGAATCTGCCCTACAACCACAGAATATTTTGTTTGGCTATCACAAAGTGGTTCGGCTTGCAACAGCCAGTGTATTGGTTGGAGAAACTCACAGCTTTTAGGCAGAAGTTCCTCCTTCTGCCACTAGCGTCCAAAGGCCTCCAATACACTGTTGCGTCCGTTTTCCGGTCCGTCCGGGTCCGCCGGGGGCTCCCCAACAACCTGGGCCCCCATGGGCCTCTGTCCGTCAGTCCATTCTTCCAGCTTTAATGTCTCTCTCCGAATATCTAGGGGGAAGGGAACAATCCCCTGGTTCACCATTGGTCTAGGGGGGCCAGCCTGCAGTAGTTCATTGGCCACTGCAGCTGTCAGTCAAGATCCAGTTCACTGCCTTAATAATGTTCAGCTGTGTCTAATCAACTCAAAAGGTAATTGCATGTCAAACTCAAAACACAGAAAAAGTTACATTTCAAACAATAACAGTAACTAAACAAAGCAACAAAAACATCCATGCAAGTAAAATGTTTAACACAATTCCAAAACAATAAATAAATATACAATTAAACACAGCATGACACTCAGCATGACATGGCCTTTATTGACAATTGGGAGACGTTCTGGGGAAAGCCCGGTCTGATTAGAAGAGACGGCATTCATCCCACCCGGGTTGGTGCTGCTCTTGTCTCTAGTAATTTGGCCTGTTTTATTAGACCCTCCCCCTTGACAACGCAGGGTCCAGGCCAGGATGCAGAGCTGCAATTTAAGACACTTCTCTGCTGCTTCCCGAGGACCAACGCCTCCCAATAAAACTGTAGGATTGCATTATGTAATTGGCAACTCTAAAACTATAGGATTACATGATGTAATTGGCAACTCTAACCAGGTGCCTAGCAAAATAGAAGTGGTTGCAGTTCCCCGCCCTCCAAAAGTTCACCAGGTGCGGCGTTTTGGAGGCATTAACCAAAATAACCTTGTGAAAATTAAAACCAATGCACATTTGGTACCAATAAGAGACCAAAAAATTAGATGCGGACTACTAAATATACGATCGTTAAGCTCCAAATCTCTGTTAGTAAATGATATAATTACAGAGAGCAGGAGTGATATTTTCTGCTTAACAGAAACATGGTTACAGGAGGAAGAGTATGTTAGTTTGAATGAATCGACTCCGCCCGGCTACTTTAATCATCACATTCCTAGAAACACGGGTCGAGGCGGAGGAGTCGCAGCAATTTATAACTCCAGTCTCCAAACAAAAATTGAACCTAAGTGCAATTATAATACATTTGAAAGCCTCACGCTTAGTCTGAAATTTCCGAGCTGTAAATCAGAGAAGCCAGTTGTGTTATTGGTAGTGTACCCCCCTGCTGGTGCTTATGTAGAGTTTCTGTCTGAATTTTCAGATTTCCTTTCTGGATTATTGATCAGTACAGATAAATTCATCATAATGGGTGATTTTAATATTCATATGGATGTTGAAAGCGATAATCTTAAATTAGATTTCAATTCTCTTCTAGAATCAATGGGTATCTCACAAAAAGTGGACAAACCGACGCACTGTCTTAATCATACTCTCGATCTCGTTCTCACCTACGGTGTTGAAACTGATGGTCTGTTGGTGTCACCTGTAAACTCCCTTTTATCCGACCACTATTTAGTAACGTTTGAATTTAATATTGTTGATGTTGAAGTGCAAAATAGGAGGTATTATTTTAGCAGATGTTTGATTGATGAAGCTATTGTTAAATTTAAGGAGGCCATTGCTCATCTTACGACAGTGGAAAATAGTGAAGCAGTAGAGGCCAGTGACCTGGGTCCTACCTCTGATGTTGATTTTCTTGTTAGTAACACTGCTGATTTCTTGCATTCAGCTTTAGATGAAGTTGCTCCTTTTGAAAAGGAGGGTTTCTAGCCACAGGAGCTTAACTCCCTGGTATAATTCAGATATCCGCATGTGGAAACAAAAAATGGAAAGGAAGTGGTACTCTTGTAAGTCTGTAGACTCCTATCGTGAATGGAGAGATATTTTAATAGTATATAAAAAAGCCATTCGCAAAGCCAGAACAGCTTATTATTCAACGTTGATAGAGGATAACAAAAGTAACCCACGTTTTCTGTTCAGCACTGTAGCCAGGCTGACAAAGAGTCACAACTCTGTTGAGCCGTACATTCCTGCACCTCTCAGTAGTGAAGACTTTATGAGTTCCTTTAATAGTAAAATCATGAGAATGAGAGAAGAAATCAACCAGCCGGTTGTGGGTGTTTCCTCAGCTTTAGCGACTTCCCTAGGCTCTGACTCGTCTCTAGACTATTTTGATCCTATAGACCTCCCTGAGCTGACCTCACTCGTCAATAGAGCTAAGTCAACCACTTGTATGTCAGATCCCATCCCGATTCGACTATTCAAAAATGTTTTTTCTCTTATTGGTACGACAATACTAGACCAAATCAACCTATCCCTAAACTTAGAATATGTACCACAGGTTTTCAAAGTGGCAGTAATTAAACCTTTACTTAAAAAACCTTCTCTTGACCCAGACACCTTAGCTAATTATAGGCCAATTTCCAACCTTCCATTTGTATCTAAAATTCTGGAAAAGGCAGTTTCAAGCCAGTTATGTGACTATTTGTATAGAAATGATCTGTTTGAAGTCTTTCAGTCAGGGTTCAGAATGCATCATAGCAAAGAAACAACACTGGTTCAAGTCACGAATGACCTCCTTATGGCCTCAGATAAGGGATTAGTGTCCATATTGGTTCTACTGGACCTCAGTGCTGCTTTTGACACTGTTGATCATGGCATTTTACTGCACAGGTTAGAGCATGTTGTTGGGATTAAAGGGACAGCTCTACGTTGGTTTAAATAATATCTATCTGACAGGTTCCAGTTTGTTCATGTACATGAGGTTTCTTCCGAACAGTCAAGGGTCTGTTATGGTGTTCCGCAGGGTTCAGTGCTAGGGCCAATCTTGTTCAGTTTATACATGCAGCCATTGGGAAGTATAATCCAGAATCACGGCATACACTTTCATTGCTATGCTGATGATACGCAGCTCTATTTGTCTATGAAGCTGGATGAAACAGAACCGTTAGTTAAATTTCAGGCATGTCTTAGGGACATCAAGGACTGGATGTCCAGAAATTTCTTGCTTCTAAATTCAGATAAAACAGAGGTTATCATTCTTGGTCCAGAGCATCTTAGGAAGGAATTAGATGGTGTTGCGATGGCTTCCAGTGCAACTGTGAGAAACCTTGGTGTTGTTTTTGATCAGGATTTGTCGTTTAAACCATATGTTAATCAGGTTTGTAAAATAGCATTTTTCCATCTCCGTAATATTGCAAAAATTAGGAAAATCCTCTCGCAGAGTGATGCAGAAAAACTAGTTCATGCGTTTGTATCTTCTAGACTGGATTACTGTAATGTGTTGTTAGCAGGATGTCCAAGTAATTTGCTGAATAGGCTCCAGCTGATCCAGAATGCAGCAGCACGAGTACTGACAGGAATCAGCAGGAGAGACCACGTCTCTCCAGTGTTAGCGTCACTCCATTGGCTACCTGTAAAATTCAGAATCCAATTTAAAATTGTATTACTTGCATATAAAGCCCAAAACGGCTTAGCTCCGCAGTATTTACAAGACCTGATAGTGCCTTATGTTCCTGGCAGAGCTCTCCGCTCTCAGAGTGCAGGTTTACTCGTAGTTCCTAGAGTATCTAAATGTAGATTTGGAGGGCGGGCGTTCTGCTATCAGGCACCATTACTATGGAACCAACTTCCACCTGGGTTAAGGAGGCTGACACCACCTCCACCTTTAAAACTAAACTTAAAACCTTTCTGTTTAGTAAAGCCTATAGTTAGTGTTTAGTAAACCTCTAGCTGGTGTTGGTAAATCTCTAGGTAGTGTAAACTCTAGTGTGTTAGAGTCAGTAGTCATAGTTGCAGCTATAGAACAAGACTATAATAATAAATATAGCTTTGCGGTAGATATGCTGCTATAGGCTTATGCTGCAGGGGGGCACCGACATGATCCGCCTGCCTGCGCCCCCCCCCCCCCTTCTGGTCATCCCCTTGCTGCTTCCGCCTGCCTGCGCCCCCGCCCCCCCCCCCCCCCTTCTGGTCATCCCGTTGCTGCTTCCACCTGCCTGCCTGGATCTCTGGAAAGCGTCTAGAACAACATCTGTTGTATTAGACGCTATATAAATAAAATTGAATTGAATTGAATTGAATTGATCCAGACTGTAGTGCAGCAACACTTGATAATTGATTTAATCAATATTCATTTAAATTCTATGATTCATTCATTTGTTGAATTTAATAATCAATGTTTAAATTACATGATTATGTATCTTTTATCTCCTCTGCAGGTTGAGTGGTTGTAACCTCTCAGAGGACATCTGTGCAGATCTGTCCTCAGTTCTCCGCTCTCAGTCCTCCAGTCTGACAGAACTGGACCTGAGTAACAACCACCTGCAGGATTCAGGACTGAAGAAGCTGTGTCCTGGACTGGAGAGTCCACACTGTCACCTGGAGTCTCTCAGGTCAGAATCCACCAAGTGTTCAACTGTTGACCGTTAGAACTGTTGGTTTGGTTGTTTTATTAGATCCCCGTTAGCTGCTGACCTTTCACAGCAGTTTCTCTGGGGTCTCATCAGAATCATCAGCTGAATTAACACATTATCATAAACTAAAATATATAAACATACTGTACATGCTCACAACTCAGAGACAACAGACACTAAGACACCTGCTCACAGTACAAAAATAACAACATTATAATCATTATTATGACTCTACATTCCCTAACTCAGGAATTTTCTCATTACACTCTCAAACAAGATATTAAGAAAAAACAAATCAATAGCTCACTTCTAAACGGTGCATTTTATTTTGCCTGAATAAATAGAAATAATTTGAGCTTCTTCTTAAAGCTTACCATATTATTATCTCCAACCCAAACAACCTGATCTCACAAAAATCCGTGAAATGCCCACAACCTCTCACCACTATTTTCCGTGGCACCAACACGGAAATGGTATAATTCCGTGTTAGCACCATGGATATTGTACCTATGCGAAGTCAATGGGATCCGTTGTCGTGATATATACACGGATTATTACATTATTATTATGTATATATTATTCTTTATTATAGTGGTTAAGTTATGAGTTTTTGACGCGCAAGTTACTGTTTGTTACTGTCAGTTTTTAAACGCTGTTTTAACAGTGTTTTAATGTTGTTTTGATGATTTTTAACAGTATTTTGACGGCGAGTATTTAACCGTGTTTTCTAGTATTTAACGTAAATTCGAGTATTTAACCATGTTGTTTGCTGTCGCCATGACGACGGAGGTGGCGTAAGTGATGTGAAATTATAATTTTGAGCAAAAACCACAAGCGTTTCCTACTTCTAACCAATCATAAGTGGTGCATTAACCTAACCAGACCTTAACCAGAGCGTTGTCTAGCCACAAAATATCATTTTTAATTGCTTTTGAAGTGGAGACAGGCGATATTTAAAGGGGACCTATTATGGCATTTAATGTGTATTTTAAACAGGCCTTGAATGTCTTAAAAACAATCTAAAGCTTGTTTTTTCTACATAAAACAAAAAATTCAGCCTGTGGGCCATGTCTCTAGTTTTACCGCTTCTAGCCTCATTTTTTGTGAGTGATTCTAAGGGGAGGGGAGGCTATGATAATGAAGCTCTGCGCTGATTGGCTGCTTGAATTACGTGTACCAGGGGAGGGAAAAAAGCCTCGCCCCGGCCAGAAGAGCCGGCTGCGTACACAAAGCGTGTCCCATGCGAGGGAACTTCGGTGACAAAATAAATTCCATTGCTTTATTTTTTTGTATTGGACTGTCCTACCTGGCCGCGAGTTTAACGGTTTCAGTGTGGACAGAGAGCGTCCGATGTCACGCAGCTTGAAGCGATAGTCGGACGCTCGCATGCAATTATGACACGGTGTGGGATCTTAAGCCTGAATTACGGTTCTGCGTTAAATCGACGCATACCCTACGCCGTAAGCTCTGCATTGGTGTGACGCAGAACCATAAATCAGGCTTTAGTCACCTGACGAGGGATCCGGGTCACCTCGTCTTCACACTAATTCACACAGAAAGATTTAATTGAATTCTAAACAGGTACACCACAGTTATTTACTCAGATTCCTCATCATTTCATTTATGTTACAAGACAAATTAATCATGTTAACTGTAAAGAAATCACAACACTGAATTTTCACAAATGGCAAATTTATTGTTAAAAAAATAAAAGAACATAAGTTGTATATAAATAACATGTATGCACTATTGCTGGCTCAAGGAAGGACCGTGTGTCTTCTGAAGGTGTCGTTGAACAGCTTCAGGTGCATTGCTTGGAAGATCTGAAACCATAAACAGAAGAAAAATGTATTACTAATAGAGATCCGGTGCTACCTAACGAGTGAGTGGCTCCTTTAGGTTACACTGGAGCCGCCGGAGCTGCTCACCGGTCCGGTCCAGTGAGTGGCCCCGGTGTGTGGCCTAAAATTAATTTTTACACATTTAACAAAATATATATTTAAAATATATTTACACAAATGTGTGTATCATGCCCTTAAACTACTATGTACACTCCTATTTTAGTATTAACAACCTCCATGTCTGTGAAAAAAACTATATTAGCTAAGAACTACATTTCCCTAGAGTCATGCTATACAGCTTTATGCTAATCAGTGCCATATTTGTAGTCACATTGGTTAGGGTTAAACCTAGAGTAACCCTAACCCTAACGTGTAAAAACGTTTTAATAAACATATATCAATTGAATATATCTATTATGTAGTGCATCTGAAATAGTAACTACATTTTATAGAGCTGATGTATGTTAGGTTCCTAAATCAACATACATAAATTAATAACTCGGAAAGACACAGAGACTGTTAGAAATGATTTTTCAGGCCTTCTGCAGAAGGGAAGCACAGTCGGAGCTTCCAGAGCAACATGGCCCTCTCGGATGCTCTCGACAAAATGCTTGCCGGCTCCCTTTTTGCATCAGGTATTTATTGAAAAACTGACAGGCGTCGGCTATGTTAAGACAACCAATGGTAGACAGTGGATGGACAATGGGAGGAAACAAACAGATAAACAGGACATTTCAGTTGAAGAACAACTAATCTATGATATGCAGAGCAAACAGACATCCTTTCTGTTGAGGGTTTTCCAACAGAATTGTCCAACTGCCCATGAGACAGTTGTGGACCAGTCCAAACCCCTGAGTAGTTTAGGGAGTGGCTGTTGTAACTGGTAACATGTGATAAGCCTTGTGAACAAACACAGTCAGCTCTCTGACTTGACTTAATTCTGATTCTAATGGTTTCATAAGCACAAAACTAATTATTAACCTCACATGTATGTGAAGGAATTGTAAATATGTTTGTTTATTTAGGATACTTAAAGGAGCATGAGGCTCCTTTTAAGAAATGAGACTCAATAGCGCCACCTTTCGCCACGACGGCCGTCGGGGGTACTGCAGCCAACAGCGAAGCCGGCACGGGAGAACGGGGAGAACGCGCATGCAGCGTCATTTGACGTCACATCCGCAGGACAGCGCGGGAAATTCCGGTCACAATTGCAACACATTTTGCAGCACACAGCCTGTTCAAGGCAACGGAGAGGAACGACCCACTCTGGGATAGGTGGGTCGGGGTACCCGGGCCCGGCGGGGCTCGCCGTGCAGCCTGGGGCGCCTTCTGGTGGTGCTGGACCCCCCCGGGGAGGGGGAAACGGTGCGTGATTGTGTGTCTGTGTCGGTGAGAATGCGGTATGGAAGGGTCCTGCCATGGAGGATTTGAGCCTCCATTGGCAGGACATTAAAACTTAATAATTTATCAATATTATATTATACAAAGATGGTTATTATTATTATTATTATTATTATTATTATTATTATTATTATTAGTAGTAGTATTATTATCATGTATAGTATATCATATTATTATTAGTATAGATATCGGATAGGTGAATGGATGAATGAATGGGATGCCTGGGTCTGGGGCCCTCCGTTGTCGGGCCTGCACGTGTGTCGCCTTGTTGGGGGGTTCCCTCTCTCCGGGCCCGTCTCCGGTCCCCCCCGCTGCCTCTGCGGCGGGGCGCCCCTCTGGTCTTGGAGGGCCACTTTCGTGGGGGGCGGGTGCGCCTGCCCGCGTCGGCGGCCGGGGCGGCTCTGTCTCTCCGGGCAGGCTGGCCCCCTGCCGGGTGGGGGTCGTTGGCCTGAAGGGTGAGGGCCTCCTGGCCGCGTGTCCGGCCCGGACCGGGTGGCCGGGGATTGCCTGGGTCGCGGTCCGCTGCCGCGGGATCCCTGGCTGCTTCTTCCCGCGCCGTGGGGGCTCGCAGGCGGTGGGTTGCCTCCCTCCTGCTTCTCCCCTCTGTGGGGTCGCCGGTGGCCTGGGTTCCGGGCTCTTCCGTGTCGGCCTCTGGTCTCGCGGGTGGCGGGGTTGCTCCCCCCCCTCCCCCACTATAGATACACTTCAGGTAGAGCTTTGTTTGGTTTATTACACACACACACACACACACACACACACACACACACACACACACACACACACACACACACACACACACACATATAGCCACTTAGTCACATGCATATACACAAACATACACAGCCACACAAACATATACATACACACACACACACACACACACACACACACACACACACACACACACACACACACACATACGCATGATCATATACATACACACACACACATAGACATACACACTGGCTTGTTCACCTGCATGCTGGCTCTCTAGTTTTTGGGGTTAGGTAGCGGTAGCGGTAGCTTAGCTCAGACTGCGATCAGATCTCAAGATTTAGGTCGATTGCTGTTCCCCCCCCACAAAAACAAAAAAAAAATCACTGGGTTTGTATGTGTATATTTATGTATGTGTACGCGTATGTATGCGTATATATATGTATATATATTAAATATAGTAATAATGCACGTGTGTATGCTTTTGGTTTCTACCGTCATGGTATCAATCATTAATATGTGTGCAGACAAGGGAAAAAAAAAAAAGGCAACGGAGAGATACGCTAGAGGGCTCATTCTTTTTGGTTTGGAACGCTTCATCTGACATTATTACTAGAAAACTTAAAACATATAGGAATTTCTTTCATAAATCCTGCCTCAATCCTGCCTCATGCTCCTTTAATTTGACGTCATGTAAATGACATTGATGTATTCACAGTGATTCAATCTAAGTTGTAAATGTACCTTTGTACGGTTTATTTTAATATTTACCGTTCAAAAGCACAATATATTTAACAGTTTACTTCCATGTAACAGTAATCAATCACCACGATTCATAAATTGAAATGTTAAATAAAGTTTATAAATAAAAAAAAATTAAAAAAACACGTCCACGTCGGGGCCTCGTCACGTGATCAGGATCTCCGCTCGTCACTCTATTACGTAGAGGGGATTCCCAGGGCATTCCCTGTGTTTGAAGGAATGGGAGAATGGTTAAAACAATTAATTTAAATATCGCCTGTCTCCACTTCCTGGTTCAAAAGCAATTAAAAATGATATTTTGTGGCTGGACGACGCTCTGGTTAAGGTCTGGTTAGGTTAATGCACCACTTATGATTGGTTAGAAGTAGGAAACGCTTGTGGTTTTTGCTAAAAATAATAATTTCACATCACTTACGCCACCTCCGTCGTCATGGCGACAGCAAACAACACGGTTAAATACTCGAATTTACGTTAAATACTAGAAAACACAGTTAATTAAAAATCATCAAAACACCATTAAAACACTGTTAAAACAGCATTAAAAACATGCTTTTACAAACTGACAGTAACAAACAGTAACTTGCGCGTCAAAAACTCATAACTTAGCCACTATAATAAAGAATAATATATAGATAATAATAATGTAATAATCCGTGTATATATCACAACAACGGATCCCATTGACTTCGCATAGTACAATATCCGTGGTGCTAACACAGAATTATACCATTTCCGTGTTGGTGCCACGGAAAATAGTGGTGAGAGGTTGTGGGCATTTCACAGATTTTTGTGAGATCAGGTTGAACCCAAATGTCTGGTAATTCATTCCACGCCACCATCGCTCTGGGCTTCATTGTTTTCTGTCTTAAGTTACTTCTACATGGAGTCAACAGAAAACCCCCTGTGGATGCCTCATGAAATGATTGTGTGTGTCTGAAAAAAAAATGATAATCTTCTGTAGTTTTCTGGTGTTTTAGTCATAACTACTTCATTGATTAAAGTATCACCTGTTTAATCAAATGATTACCTTAAATTATCCTAAAACAATACACTTTGTTTTCTCCTTATTCAGAACTAATTTGTTTCTTTATCCATCTTCATCTGTCATCTGCGCAAGTGTTGTAGCTGTGGAGCCCTTGTATGCATGTTGATATACTGAATTTAACACTGTTTTTAAAAAAGTAATCTTGTATTTGCTCATATATTATTTCTTCCTTTATTTTACAGAGAATGGGTGATTAACTAATTGTTTCAAGGCTTTAACCTGAAAATTATTCTTTTGTTATTCTTTGGAAAAGAACTGTGGTTTTTATTGAAGGGATCTTTTAGGGTTTTAAAGTGTGTCTGAGTGAAGTTCATGTGAGTGGTTCACGTCTTACATGCATTCGTAATCAGTCACAGCTTCTCTTTGGAGAATCAGTTGGATCTCTGATGGTTTTAGACGTTTCGACATTGTGGACCAGAACATCTTGATAGACTGATTGAAGAACTTGGTGGAACTTACTAGCACTGCAATAACCTGGTTGGAGTCCTATCTAAAAGACAGATACTATTTTGTGTCTTAGTTAACTACAGATCAGAGCTAACAATCGCTAATCGTGTAGCCGAGTCCGAGTCTTTCCGAGGGCCCGTGAACGCAGCACGCTTCCTGCTTCCTGCTTCCTGTTGGAACTCACAGCAGCAGCAGCGCACGTGTGAGTGCACGCGGCGGCGATTTCTCCGTCGCGCCAGCGGCGACAGCCCCAGCCACCACCAGTGGCTCCAACCGGCGGCGGTACCGCCCTGCGGCGGTTCCGACCACCAGAGGCTCCGACCGGCGGCGGTTCCGACCACCAGAGGCTCCGTCCTGCGGCGGTTCCGACCTCCAGAGGCTCCGACCGGCGGCGGTTCCGTCCTGCGGCGGTTCCGACCACCAGAGGCTCCGACCGGCGGCGGTTCCGTCCTGCGGCGGTTCCGACCACCAGAGGCTCCGACCAGCGGCGGTTCCGACCACCAGAGGCTCCGACCGGCGGCGGTTCCGACCTACAGCGGTTCCGACCACCAGAGGCTCCGACCAGCGGCGGTTCCGACCACCAGAGGCTCTGACCGGCGGCGGTTCCGTCCTGCGGCGGTTCCGACCACCAGAGGCTCCGACCAGCGGCGGTTCCGACCACCAGAGGCTCTGACCGGCGGCGGTTCCGTCCTGCGGCGGTTCCGACCACCAGAGGCTCCGACCAGCGGCAGTTCCGACCTACGGCGGTTCCGACCACCAGAGGCTCCGACCAGCGGCGGTTCTGACCCGCGGCGGTTCTGACCCACGGCGGTTCTGACCCACGGCGGTTCTGACCCACGGCGGTTCTGACCCACGGCGGCTCTGACCCACGGCGGCTCTGACCCACGGCGGTTCCGACCAACGGCAGTTCCGACCAACGGCAGTTCCGACCAACGGCAGTTCCGACCAACGGCAGTTCCGACCAACGGCAGTTCCGACCACCAGAGGCTCCGACCAGCGGCGGTTCTGACCCGCGGCGGTTCTGACCCACGGCGGTTCTGACCCACGGCGGCTCTGACCCACGGCGGTTCTGACCCACGGCAGCTCTGACCCACGGCGGTTCCGACCCACGGCGGTTCCGACCAACGGCAGTTCCGACCAACGGCAGTTCCGACCAACGGCAGTTCCGACCAACGGCAGTTCCGACCACCAGCGGCTCCGACCAGCGGCAGTTCCGACATCCAGCGGCTCCGACCAGCGGCGGTTCCGACATCCAGCGGCTCCGACCAGCGGCGGTTCCGACATCCAGCGGCTCCGACCAGCGGCGGTTCCGACATCCAGCGGCTCCGACCAGCGGCGGCTCCGACCAGATGCGGCTCCGACTACCAGCGGCTCCGACCAGAGGCGGTTCCGTCCACCAGGAACTCCAACCATCCAACTCAAGTGCATAATCCTCGTGTGTGTTTGGTGAGACTCTGATATCTGCGTTGGTGAGTTAATTTCGATTTCCTTATGGGTCCTAAAAAGACCCCTGCCCCTCAGGAGGATGAGGTGGTGACCGTCACTGTTCTCAATGATATGCTAGAACAGCAAAAGCTATTTTTTAAAGAACTGATGGAGCTCCAAGAAAAGAACTTTAAATCTTTTATAGGTCTCATCATGGACTCTACCTCAAAAAGAGTTGATGATCTGGTGAAAACAGTATGTGAGCTGAAACATAGTCTGGAGTTCACTCAAGCAGAGACAGAGAGTATAAAGGCTGCAAATGTGTTGAACCAGGCAGCAGCTCAGTCGAGTACTCTGCTCCTCGGCCAACTACAGGCAGAATTAGACAAATTCTCCTCCAAAGGAGACTATTTGGAAAATCAATCCAGGAGAAACAACATCCTGGTGGATGGTATCGAGGATTCTAAATCCGAATCTTGGCAAGACACCGAGATTAAATTAAAGAAGATGATGTCTGATAAACTTGATTTGGATTCTAAACTGATTGAAGTTGAAAGGGCACACAGAGTTGGCACCTTCCTGCCAGATGGGAGACCCAGAGCTGTAGTTGCCAAGTTGCTAAGATACAAGGACAAGGAGGAGATCTTGAAAAGAGCAAAATGCCTTAAAGGTTCAAAGATCTTCATTAACGAGGATTTTTCTGAAAAAGTCCGCCTGAAACGGAAAGAGTTATTTCCCCTTCTCCTGGAAGAACGCAAAAAAGGGAACATTGCATATCTCAAATACGATCGGCTGATCTCTCACCCCCCTTCCCGCACATCGGCCTCTGCTGTAAAGTGAGGCTGACTGAGTCAATGGTGTATAAATGTGATTTTATCTGTTAATGTTTTCTTTTTCTTTCCTTTTTTTTTTTTTTTTTTATGGCTAATACACTCTTGGGTAATATCCCCCCCCTAGGTATAAACAACACAGAATCTGAGCTGCCATCTTCTGCTGAAGCTGTAGCTCTAACAACAGAGGATGACACTCAAGATCTTTGTAATTTTCTTAAGGATAAGATTTTCAATCTCGTTGAAGTAGATACTAATAATAAATATAACATCAACATTGATCCTGATCTGAATTGTCTTAAATATGCAAACAGATCTATTACAAGTGAATATTATAATATTAAAACATTTAATACATTTAAAGTGAGTATCAACTCTCACTCTATGTTTTCTACTTTTCACCTAAATGTACAAAGCCTTAATAGTCATGATAAGTATGACAATTTTGTTAATTATTTATCCTCACTGAATCATGAATTTTCTATCATTGCTCTCTCAGAAACGTGGCTCTCAGAAGCTACTAAATCTCAGTATGATTTGTCATTATATAATGCTGTTCACTCCTACAGATCAGAGAGAGTGGGTGGTGGTGTGTCAATTTACATTCACAACAAGTTTCAATTTTTTATTAGGGATGATCTTGCTTTCAAGCATCAAGCAGCTGAGATGGAGTCTCTCTTTGTCGAAATACCTTCATGTTCACTTTTTGATGGCAAAAATATTATAGTGGGATGTGTCTATCGACCCCCGGATTCAGATCTAAACATTTTTTGTGATAATATTGCATTAACATTAGACATAATCAATAAAGAAAACAAATTATGTTATTTATTAGGGGACTGGAACATTGACTTATTTAAGAAACATGCAGCAATTACTGAATTCCTTAATACCATGTACTCTAACTGTTTTTTTCCTGTGATTTATAGACCAACAAGAGTGACCACTTATTCTGCCACTCTTATTGACAATATTGTGGCAAGGTGCGTGCCACGGGGGCCCGACCGAAGGACGGAGAGGACACAGAGTTTCGTTCAGACCCTTTTATTTCTCACCCAAAACGTGCAGAAACACACACAGCTCCTCAGCAGCCGCCTCCTCCTGAGTCTCTGTCCTCTTTATCAAGGCTGGCAGGTTGGAGAGGCTGATGGGACACACCTGTGTGATTGCTGAGTGGTTGCAGCCACTCCAACCTGCCACACACCCCCAACGCCAACCTCGAGCCGGGGTCTGTCCGGCCGAGCATACTCCCCCCCCCCGCCCCCTCGGAGCGGGAGAGGAAGCCCAGAACCCCCCGGGCCTTCCTGGTCGGGGGGTCGTCCTCGGCGTCGGCCTGACCTGCGGTCCCGTCGTGGGGGTCGTCCCCGGCGTCGGCTCTCCCGCCGTGGAAAATGCGCTCGGGGCCGGGCCCATGGTGGCCTCGGGCCACACGGCGCGCGCACGACCGCCTCCTTCCCCTCCGCGACGCAGCCCTGCGCGGGCTGCTGGTCCGGCCCAGTCTCCGCCGTCGCTTGCGGCTGCGCCTCCGCAGCCGCCTTCCCAGCCAACGCCGCCTCCGCCTCCATCTCCGCCTCCGCCCCCGGAGCCGTCGCCTGGCGGCCCGCAGCTTCTGCCTCACGGCCTCCCAGCTGCGGCACCACCAGCGCTGCCGCGGCAAACCTCAGACGGGGTGCAGGGATGGGCCGCCCCGCGGGTCCCGCCGCCTCGGGAGCCGTCGCTTGGCGGCCCGCAGCTTCTGCCTCCCGGCCTCTCAGCTGCGGCGCCGCCAGCTCCTCCCGCGTTGCTGCGGCGGCCCTCAGACGGGGTGCAGGGATGGGTCGCCCCGCGGCCACCAGGGCTTCTATCGCGGCCAGCTGCCGCTCGCCCTGGTCCCGGAAGGCGGCCGCCATGCCCGCCATGGCCCGGGCGAGCGCGTCCAGGGCCCGCTCCATGCCCCCCCCTCGTCCGTCCTTCGAAGCCCCACGTTGGGTGCCAGTGTGGCAAGGTGCGTGCCACGGGGGCCCGACCGAAGGACGGAGAGGACACAGAGTTTCGTTCAGACCCTTTTATTTCTCACCCAAAACGTGCAGAAACACACACAGCTCCTCAGCAGCCGCCTCCTCCTGAGTCTCTGTCCTCTTTATCAAGGCTGGCAGGTTGGAGAGGCTGATGGGACACACCTGTGTGATTGCTGAGTGGTTGCAGCCACTCCAACCTGCCACAAATATCTTCACAAATTCTTTGAATAATGTTGCCCATTCAGGTATTCTGATAACAGATATATCGGATCACTTTCCTGTATTCCATATTTCTTTGCCAATTAAAAGTGAACATGTGGAAAATAACTACAACTTTAAATTTAGAATCTTTAACAAAAGAAATACAGAGAAGTTTCAGAGGTTGGTTGACAACATTACCTGGGACGATGTTTATGAACATTCTTCTGTCCAACTTGCTTATCAGTCATTTATGAGTTATTTTAATTCTGCCTTTAATCATTGTTTTCCCCTGGTTAAACCCAGGAAGAAAACTGGTGAAGGTCTTCGGAAGCCCTGGTTTACAACAGGTCTCAAAAGATCCTCTATGATAAAAAACAAATTGTATAAAAAATTTCTTACTAATCCTACTCCACTGAATTCTGCAATCTATAAAAAATATAAAAATAAATACATCCATCTATTGCGGATGTCTAAGAAACTGTACTTTTCAAATAAATTCAGAGAATCGTCAGACATTAGGTCCACCTGGAAGGTTGTCAACGAACTTCTCAACAAAAAAAAGTGTACTGCCCCTCTCCCATCTCAGTTTAAGAATGGTAAAAAGATACATGATAACCCTACCGATATAGCAAATGAATTTAACAGTTTCTTTGCAAATGTGGGTTCTTCTCTCTCAAAGGATATGGGAGTTTCAAGTAGTAATCATTTAGATTACATTAAGGGCAATTTCCCTACTATTTTACAGTTTGAAGATACTAACGAAACAGAGGTCTTAGATTTAATTTCTAATTTGAAGATATCAGCAGCTGGTCACGATGATATTGCTGCTTCATTGGTTAAATCAGTGTCTTTCTCAATTAGTAAACCCCTTATGTATATTTTCAATTTATCTCTGCAATTTGGGGAGGTTCCTCAAGACTTAAAAATTGCCAAAGTTATTCCCCTGCACAAATCTGGAGATCCAAGAATCTTTAATAATTATCGCCCCATATCAATTTTACCATGTTTCTCAAAAATATTGGAAAAACTGGTTTACAACAGAATGTTGCACCATCTAAACAAACACAATATCTTATACGAGCATCAATATGGTTTTAGAAAAAATCACTCCACAGATATGGCCCTTTTACAACTGGTGGAAAGAATCTATACTGCTATTAATAATAAAGAATTTGCTCTCGGCATTTTCATAGATCTTTCCAAAGCCTTTGATACTGTGGATTATACTATTTTACTTGACAAATTACATCATTATGGTTTCCATGATATTACTTTGAAATGGTTGTCTAGTTATGTTCATAACCGTGAACAATATGTGTATGCCAACGGTTGTTTTTCGTCCAATGTTAAGATGTCGTGTGGAGTCCCTCAGGGATCAATACTAGGACCCCTTTTATTTCTCATTTATGTAAATGACCTGGCTTCTGTATCTTCATCCTTTACACCAATCTTATTTGCTGATGATACCAATTTGATACTAACTCACAGAAATTTTGATTCACTTATTGAGCAAGCTAATTCTGGTATAGCAATGCTTTCAAAATGGTTCCTTGCAAACAAGTTGTCGTTAAATGTTAACAAATCTAATTTTATTGTATTTGCAAGTAAAAACAAAAAATATTGTCCGCAAAAAGCTAAGATTTCTATTGGTGGTATTGCAATCAATCAGGTTTCATCCACCAAATTTCTAGGTGTCTTTGTGGATGAGAATTTGTCCTGGAAAGAGCATATACATTCTGTAACTAACAAAATCTCTAGATCCCTTGGTATCATCAGAAGAATCAGAGGTTTGGTCCATCAGGCTTGTCTCGTTACTCTGTACTACAGTTTAATTTATCCTTATCTCATTTATGGCAACATTGTTTGGGCAAGCACATATTCATCAAATCTACACAAATTACTCATTACTCAAAAGAAATTTGTAAGAATAGCTACTTCTGCCTCCTATTTGGCCCCATCTGCCCCTTTGTTTAAAAAATTAAATTTATTATCCATCTATGATATTAACATACTTCAATCATGTGCTTTCATTTACAAATGCACTTATCTTGCAAATAGGCTTCCAAGTACTTTCAAAGATTTTTTTAAGACCAATTCGCAAATTCATAACTATAATACCAGACAATTTGAGGATCTCCATTCTTCATTCAGTCGTACCAATAGCAGTCAGTTCTCCATCAAAGACAGAGGTTCCTCACTCTGGAATTCTCATATACTTATCGCAAAATCTTCACTGTCTATTAATAGTTTTAAACAGAGATTGAAGACCAGCCTTATTGACCAAGCGTCTAGAAGTGCTTCCACCTAACGTGGACTCACTTCTGCACGTGCACACCGAGAAATTGTCTGTTTATATCCATCTTTTTTGAATGCTGTTTTTTTTTTGTTGTTTGTTTTTTTTTTTTTTTTTTTTTCTTGCTATTAGTTCAATACAATCTATTTTTTCTGGTGAGAACTTTGAATAAGCCCATTTAGGGCTTCCTTTCTCACCTGCACATATTTTCATGTTTTTTTATGTTTATTTAAACTTTTGTACCGTTTTTTTTTATGTTGTGCAAATAAACAAATCAAATCAAACAAAAACAGCATATAGAGTTCCCCAAGGTTCAATTCTGGGGCCTCTGCTGTTTAACATCGACATGCCCCCACTCGCTCAAAATATGAAAAATTACAAAATGTGTTACCATAACTATGCAGAAGACACCTAAATCTATATAACCATGTCACCAGGAGACTATAATCCAATTCAGAAATTGATCAAATGCATTGATCAAATTAAAGAGTGGATACATTTTATTCAGTTAAATGAAGGTAAAACAGAAATAATAGTGTTTGGACCCAAAGCAGAAAAGATAAAAACCAAGAATCAAGCTACAGTAGATGTCTGGGAGGAGTTTTGGGGTTAGACCTGAACTTTAAACGGAACCCTGGCTATTAAGACATGTAGGTCTTAAAAGATAAATGATGGTATCAATTATAACAATGTGATATAAAAAACCTTTTTGATGTCTTCGTTTTTATATAATTTGAAAATATAATTTAACTCGTAGGTCGCCATTGTTGTTTACACCGCAATGCACTCTGGGTAGTGACGTCAGTCGGTTGCACCTGCTAGCCCCCGTACACTGTTGTGATTGTTCAACGAGATAATCCAGAGGATAAACATGTCATCTGTTCAATCATTTCAATTTGAACCCGAGCGCAAGGTCAAGGAGGAGGACAACACTGAAAACATATCTCAAAACGAGCCAAATGAAGACCAAGAAAGACGGGATGAGGCGAGAGTGGGACAAAATCGATGGTGTCTGTGCAGCAACTGCGTCTCGATGCCAACAGAGAAGGAGAGCATTTGTTGTCAAGAGCTCATGTTTTTGTCAGCAGCTGTTCACTTTAAGCTATTGTGTGATAAAACGTATTCCAATATCAATAATTTGGGAGATTATTAGCATCCACCGCTGTCCTTTGCTTTATAAATCATTAGGACAGTGGCGCCGCCAGGATTCAATTTCGTAGTAGGCACAGAAACAGTCCGTCCACTGCTCTATACGGCTAATTTCAGGGTCCCACTCGGCCTGAATATTCCACTATCCATTAGGTAGAGGATAGATTGGTTGGCTATTCAGAGTTCAATAAGTATTTCAAAGATCTTTTTTCCTCAAACAAAACTTTGCAGTGACAAATTGGATAACGTGCGGACGGCGCACTACAGATATGGTGACATTATTATGCGCACCTCCACACAGATGCAAACATAAACATTATGGTGTCGGCGCACCAGAAACACAGATGAAAACACAGCTAAACATTAAGGTGATGGTGCACCAGAAACACAGATGAAAACACAGCTAAACATTAAGGTGACGGCGCACCTACAAAACAGTAAAAAAAAAAAAAAAGTACAGCACAATGAAGCATGAACTATAAAAACACCATAAAAGCACCATAAAACTCAGATAGGCTAACTGACCACACGTTTCAACTAGCAGATACAATACAAACCCCAGCCAGATGTGGCTCCACCAAAATGATCAGAATAGTCATTAAATTAAACAATGATGTTCTTGCCTATTTGAAGCGAAGTCTGCGCCTCCCTGTTTCGTCAAACTCCCGGGCAAGTCCACTTAGCCTCTTGTCTATCATGGTAACATCAAACGGTGGACCCAGCACGTAACAAAAATAAATACATTAATCCTTCAAAAAGGGTACGCACAGTGCGTACAGGATTCCGGCTGGCAGCGCCACTGCATTAGGACATACAGTTTAATGCACTGATCTCCCGTGCATCACAGCACACGAGAACTTTGAGCCAGTTTGACTCAACCGAGACGTCTTATGGGCTGCCCTCGTCAGCCTCCACGACCGGGAGAGTGCTGCTCATCTATGTTTTAGATACCTGTCGCAGTTAAACAAACGCAGCTTATCTTCCCAGAGCAACCAAACTACGTCATCGCCCCCAGAGTGCATTGTGCAGGTAAAACATGGTGCCTCCCGCAGGTCAAAATATGTAATAAACATTGTAGATTTTTAAAGCAATTACATTATTTTATGTGTTTCTAACAACATATTTTACTATAAGAGAACAATTGTGGCTTATTAGGGCCTACAAGTCTTAATAACCGGGGTTCCTTTTAACAGCAACATTAAGACGGTAGTGAAGTCAGCCTGTTATAACCTAAAGAATATGTCCAGGATTAAAGGTTTGATGTCTCAACAGGACTTACAAAAACTCTTGTCCAGCTTTTATCTTCAGTAGACTGGACGACTGCAATGCTGTTCTCAAGGGTCTCCCTAGAACCTCCATCACCCAGCTGTAGTCAGTCCAGAACACTGCTGACCAAGTCCTCACTAGGACCAGGAAACCCAAGCCCTCACTAAGACCAAGAGACCTGAGCCCTCACTAAGACCAAGAGACCAGAGTCCTCACTAAGACCAAGAGACCAGAGTCCTCACTAAGACCAAGTGACACAAGTCCTCACTAAGACCAAGAGACCAGAGTCCTCACTAAGACCAAGAGACCAGAGTACTCACTAAGACCAAGAAAGAGGACTACATAACTCTAGTTGTTAGATCTCTACACTGGTTTCCTGTCTGTCTCAGAATAGATGTTAAATCCAGCTGCTGGTTTATAAATCTCTGAATGGTCTCGGACCAAAATACATCTCTGATCCGCTGGTCCATGATGGACCAACCAGAACCCTCAGATATTAAGGGTCACGCCTACTTTCTGTGCCCAGAATTAGAACCAAACACATCAAGGTAGCTTTCAACTTTTATGCTCTCCCCCTATTGAACAAACTCCCAGAATGCATCAGGGTTGCTGTAACTCCCTATAGCCTTAAGTCAAGTTGAAAGCAATATCCCATAATGCTCTGGGACCTTTTATTACTTGCATCTCATTTGTTTTATTCTTTTTAACTTATGTCTCTCTGTCTTTAATTTCTGCTTTTAAACTCTTTAACTTTTACGTTTTAATGATGTTTTTATGTAAAGCAATGTGAGTTGTCTTGTTCATGAAATGTTAAACAAATAAACTTTCCTAAATAACATCTCTTTCTCTCTTTTATCTCCTCTGCAGGTTGAGTGGTTGTGACCTCTCAGATGACATCTGTGTAGATCTGTCCTCAGTTCTCAGTTCTCAGTCCTTCAGTCTGACAGAACTGGACCTGAGTAACAACCATTTGCAGGATTCAGGACTGAAGAAGCTGTGTCCTGGACTGGAAAGTCCACACTGTCACCTGGAGTCTCTCAGGTCAGAATCCACCAAGTGTTTAACTGTTGACCGTTAGAACTGTGGTTGATATTCAAGGATCGTTGATGAAAGTTTTAATAACTGTAACTGGGTCCAGACAAACTTCTGTTTGTAGTTTTAGGTTCCTAAATCATCAACATAAATTAATAACTTAGGAAAAGACACAGAGACTTGTGGAATGATTTTCAAGGCGCTTCTGCAGAAACTTGGAGAGAAGTCTTGAGGAGCTTTAGGGCAACACGGCCCTCATCTTAGAGCTCGTCAGGCCTTCTCCTGACTTGCTGCTTCTGCAGGACGCTTTTTATTCAGCAAGGGTGACAGGAAAAACCATATTTGGTAAACAATGTATAGATAACAGACGTTGGGGGTAAAAGACACCCAATAGTAAATAGTTGAATGGACAATGGACAGAAACAGGAAACAGATGGAGAACAAACATGGTATCAGATGATGTGGTTGAAAAGTCACACCTATGACTTTTCAGTTAATAAACAACTTATCTGTGGTGTGCAGAGCAACAGACATCCTTTTAAGAAACCTTAATTGGTCAAGGGGTCAAATGCCTCCCGGAACTAAAACAGAAACTCTGAACAGATGTGTCCGAAGACACAATGGGGTATTTGTGGGACAGCCCAAAACCCTGACGGACCACAGGAAGGGCTGCCCTCATCTTTTAACATGTGATGGGGGTCTTGAAACAGATGCACCTAAAAAACAATGGTTCATTGACCAACGAGGAAGTCAGCAGTTTTAACCTCCTGCATGTGTCAAAGCATGTCTAAAACACAGTCAGCTCTCTGACTTGACTTGATTCTGATTCTCATAAGAACAAACTTAATTCAGACTTTGATTAATCTGACATTTCCCTCCTCTTGTTCTTATGAAACTTCACAGTAAACAAAATAAAACACTCCAGTGTCATCGTAAACATACAGGTAATGAAAACACAGATAAGTACAAAGACAGTGATAGTCAGAATCGTATGTCAGCATGACTCAGTAATGAAAAAGTCTCTTCCATTCCTCGGACTCCTCTCCTAGGTTGTTGTCGCAAGTCAGTTTGGCTAGTCTTCTTCTTCAGGCCGTGCTGGTGAGATAGGCATCAGGTGAGTTCTTCAGCGGGAAAGGGTTTTGATACCGCCCGACTTCTCTGCACTACTCAAGCCTGGAACGTTTCTCCGCTAGCTTTCACTGCAACTGGTGAACGCAGTAGATCATTCAGCAGCCTTTCCCTGCTGCCGGTGTTGTCGGTGTCCTGATCTTGGACAGCAAAAGGGCCCGTCCTGACGGGTGATGACCTTTCACCACTCGACTCAGGATCTGGTCACCCATTTCAGCAGTTCCTGCTTAGGAGAGGGAGAGGAAGAAAACAGCAGCCTAACAAGAAGACGATTCTCATGTACAGTTCGACTAATGGTCGGCATTCAGGCCATAGTTTTCCTGAGCCTTAACTTAACAGGCCATTAGTTCACTCCAAGAATTAAATCCATATGAACAATTTCAAATGGATAGGTCCTTTCGGGACACTGACCTCTTTTAGGCCTCATATTGCCTTGCATGTTGTATCTGCAATATGTCGGAAAGCTCCTACAAAAATAAAGGGTATTTAGTATTCTCATAAGAACAAACTTAATTCAGACTTTGATTAATCTGACAGTAGTTTAGTCAGTTTCAGGTTATTTCAGTAATTGTGGGTGTTTTTTTCTTTCTTTAATTGAAGAGTATCCAAAGGTTTTTCCACATGTGAACATCTCTAAGCCCCCCTCTCTAATATGATCTCTTCTTTACCACCAAACGTTCTTAAATAAGACGTTTACGTCAGACTTTAAAATGTTTCCTATTTAAAATTGAATTAGTTTCCATAAAATGATCAAACTGCACCACCAATAACTGTCAAATGGTGACAGTTAATGAAAGAAGTGTCTGATCTTCTAACCTTGACTCAGTCTGTGTCTGGATGTCCACAAGGTGCTGGATTGATCAATATTCTGTCATTGATCCATTTCTGATCATCTGACCTTGAATAAAAACAGCAAACTGTTTCTGGACACTTCAGAACATTTCAGATCAAACGACGTCCCTGGAAACACGACAGAAAAACACGTCAGAAAGTCACTTTTTTATTTAGCTAAAATGAAACTCATTAAAGTGATCTTTAAACACAGCTGACTTATCTGGTTGTAAAACTCACTAAAATGTTGAGGACAGACACGTCAGTCATGGAGTGTGATGTCACATTTTCAGGTCACATGATGCTCTTCACACGCTCTCTCCACATCTGGATGCTGTCGGCCTCAGCAGCAGTGGGACTCTTTGTATGCCGATGTTCATCCACAAGTTTAGTTCAGGCTGAAACATCTCAGCAACATTTGTTGGATTCAGGGTTAATTACAGTGTTTCTGCTGATCCTCTGACTTTTCCTTCAGCGCCGTCATCAGGTGAACATGAGGACATAGTCAGCTTTAGTCTCAGAGCAGTTCTCTCAGAGTCTCTGCATGTGTGTTGTGTTGTGTGTCTGCAGGCTGTCAGGCTGTCTGATCTCAGAGGAAGGCTGTGCTTCTCTGGTCTCAGCTCTGAGCTCCAACCCCTCCCATCTGAGAGAGCTGGACCTGAGCTACAACCATCCAGGAGAGTCAGCAGGGAAGCTTTTGACTGCTGGAGTGGAGGATCCCCACTGGAGACTGGACACTCTCAGGTATGAAGACAGAATGACATCAGTGTGCTGGACTCTTCATGGTGTTGTGGACATAATCTTTGTGGCTCTCTGGCTTTGAACAGAGATCTTTGAGCAGATAGAGCTGCTGCAGCTCATCTGGTGCTGCAGCAGAGCTGATAGATGCAGTTCACAACTTTGAGCCGTTCTTGACCCAGTAAACATCCCAGAACCACAGCAGTGTGGTTTTCAGGCCCAAGTGTTGGACTGTTCCTTCATCAGTGTGTGAGAGCCATGTAATGTCCATGTTTGCTGAAAGAGACTGTGCTGGTCTGACCCCCCTCCTCCTTTCAGGGTGGAGCCTGCTGGACAACGATGGTTGACACCAGGTCTGAGGAAGTGTAAGTGTGTTTTTATTTCATTCACACATTCAGCCATCTTCACACTGACACATCACTCATTCATGAGTCCATCAATGATCAATGACAGATCGATAATAACTGCAACTGGGTTGTTTGTTCTCTCCATCAGATTCCTGTCAACTCACCATCGACACAAACACAGTCAACAAACACATCAAACTGTCTGACAACAACAGGAAGATGACAAATGTGTGGGAGGATCAGTCATATCCTGATCATCCAGACAGGTTTGATTACTGGGATCAGCTGCTATGTGGAGAAGTTCTGACGGGTCGCTGTTACTGGGAAGTCCAGAGGAGAGGAAGAGTTTCTGTATCAGTGAGTTACAGAAGAATCAGAAGGAAAGGAAACTATGATGACTGTGTGTTTGGAAGGAACGACCATTCCTGGAGTTTGTTCTGTTGTGGTGATGGTCGGTACTCTGCCTGTCATAATAACAGAGAAACATCTTCCTCCTCCTCTTCCTTAGTCTCTGACAGAGTAGCAGTGTATGTGGACATTCCTGCTGGAACTCTGTCCTTCTACAGCGTCTACTCTGACAGACTGATCCACCTCCACACCTTCACCACCACATTCACTGAACCTCTTTATCCTGGGTTCGGGTTCTGGTTCAGGTCTGGTTCTGGTTGTTCAGTGTCTCTGTGTTGAGTTCAGTTCAGGTGGTGAAACTGTTCTGAATGATTCCTTGGAAACTTCTTCCTCTTCCAGTCTTTTAAAGGTGGAAGCTGCCATTTTTACAGGATCCACATGTTGTTCTTCTGTCCGTTTGCAGTTGGAGCTTCACAGTGAACACCAGCATGTTGTTTCTCTGAAGCTCAGTTCAGCTGAGATAATTCAGTTCATGTCAGCTGCAGTTGGTTTGCTGCACATGTGACCAACTGTGATGTCAGAGAGGAATCACTGAGCTGCAATCAGCCGCAATTCACACCACTTCCTGTTCCAGCCATGACATCACTACTGGACTGTCAGGTCTCTGTCATGGTAAAGTGTTTGTTTATATGTGAGCTCTCACCAAGATGAATAAGATGATCCATCCATCATCTAGAACTGCTTCTTCATGTTCAGGGTCCCGGGGGTCGGCCTTGTTGATTTTTAAATGTACTATGATGATTTTTTATGTACATTTGTCATTAGAAGGAGAAATCAACAACAATAATGTGCTTCTATGGTTCCTAGACTGTAGAAGAAGAACTGCACAACCCCTCCAGGATGTCATCTGTAATGTTGTTTTCAGCATTCATTTTCTCACTTAATGATTCAGTGAGAAAACTGTTTGGAAATAAGATGTTTTTATTGCAACCACAGATTCTATGGTACATCATCCACTGGATCAGATTTCTACCAGATCTGTATTTCTGTAGATACCAAATATAAACAGCTATTTTCCTCCATCAAAAGCTCCAGTGCAGACTGTAGTTCAGGGAGGTAGTTTTGTGGATTACTGAACAATATTAAAGTGTTTATGATGTTATCACATGAGTATTGGTTTGTCTTTAAGCCGCTTAGATAAATGTCATTCTGGTTGCTGCCATCTTGTCCGTACAAATCAACCATCAACATCGATGCCAACTACTGTCCATATATGCAAAAGGGGAACAAGTCCTGGTGTCAGCTTC
Organism: Cololabis saira; assembly: GCF_033807715.1. Taxonomy (NCBI): domain Eukaryota; kingdom Metazoa; phylum Chordata; class Actinopteri; order Beloniformes; family Belonidae; genus Cololabis; species Cololabis saira. Next base: position 7,428,813 of record NC_084605.1, on the reverse strand, counting down.
CGTAGAATTTGACTGCGCCATATTTATGACCAAATATAGGTTGGAAACAGTCCGTGAAGACTCCCCCTATCAACGGTAGATTGTGTCTTATGACACCGTTGCAGCGACTATACAAAGATTCCTGTAAAAACACTTCCTTTTATACACTTTTATACTCTTACAAAGTTCAAATGTCTTCAGTTGGTCTGTAAATGAAATGATCCACACTATCATTTTAGTGGAGCTGCATGTTGGAGTCTCATCAGAGGATGGAAATAGTTATTCTCTTGGTTTTATCACTCAAGGTCAAAATTCATTGTAATTTTGCTGCAAACACATTCTGTTCCAACTCAAAACTGCTTCGATTGTCGTCATTTTGGTCCCTAACTGACGTTTACTCTTTTCACCATCTAATAAAATATCTGAAATAGTTTTCATTTCAAAATGTCCCTCAAAGATGAAAAACCTGCAGTTCCTCTGTTGACCACTAGGGTCCAGATTCAGACCTGCAGTTAACATATCATAATCGTACAATTTTAAAGCTTATATAACAAAATAATAGATGTCTTTGTGCAGTTATCTTTTATTAGAGATTTCTGAAACCACTTTTGTGTCTTCACCTCTTTTTGAGCGCTGCTGACCACAACTGCAGGATGCCAGTCAGGTGCGTTTCCGTTGACTTGAGATTTGGGAGAAAACCCAAATATCAAAACAGGAATCCTGTAATGGAAACAGCACTAATTCAAAAAAACTCCAGAATATCAAATAAACATTTTCACCCTTCCATGAGGTGGTTTTTCAGGCTAATAATCCAGTTTAGTGGAAAAGTGGAAAAGCAGCGATCAATAGAAACACTGATCCTATGGAAGCAAATCTGTTCCATCAGATTTTGAACTTTACAAGTCTTTGAATTTCACCCAGCAAGAATTTAAGCAGGGAATTAATAAATATGATTTTTTCTGTATCTGAATTAAACTCCTCACTTTTTCAACAGTTTATTTTCACTACAATTTTTTGTCGAAGATGAATAATTCAAAGGAAAATAATTCAGATTGTCCAAGTTAAACGAGCCGAATTCAGAGGTTAAAATTCACTGTCAGAAAACTGCTTTTAACATCAGGGCCACTAGGATAACTAGTCAATCCAGGGTGACGGAAACGGCATCCAGCCAAATCAAATCATGCTCCGTCAGTCACATGACACTGCCAAGGATGGCGGCAAATCTGAAAGATTCTCCTTCGGTGAGTGTTTAACGTTTTATATCTCCCGATTATCTTCTTCATTGATGCCGTTTAATAGATCAAACAAACTGATCAAACCAGCCATTAAAACGTTGTTAGTTAGTTTTTCAAGCAAGACTCATGTTCAGACTTCTTTATTGTCATTCAACCCATTTACAGGATAAACAAAAGGCAGATTCAGGTCTTGGTATGTCTTATAAGCGGACTAAGTAATAATAATAAAAGAAGTAAAATAACATAATAAAATAGTAAAGTAACCATAATACACACTGCCCTTTACAGCAGACTGTTATCCAGTTATATATTCTGCAACCTTGTTCAAAATGAGGCAGCAGTAATAATAACATTGCAAATAAAATAAAACAAATCAGAAACCCTTTTGTAGCTTTTGTTTATTTTTCTACAGTTCGACAGTTCGACAGTTTCGACAGTTTAATGACTGGTGTGATGATGAGAACACACCATCCCTTTTGGTGACACTAAAAAAAATACCCTTTTTGTAATTCATCTTAACTACAGACTTATTCATCGATTACAGACTGCAATTACATGAATTAATGAGCAAGGACAGATGAAAATTGTTTTTGCACTAGTTCCTCCAGAAAGAAAGTCGTTAGCGTTGTGCTCTTGCTTTTGTTTTTATTTTGAAAGAAGTAAAAGGAAGTCATTTTGTAATGTAATTCTTCTAATTTTACACTTTGTGCAGTTACTACATATAACCACCAGATGGCAGAATGGTCACTCACTGCCATAGACATATAAACATTTTTTTGTTTTGTTTTTTTTAAATTATTATTATTAACAGATATATACAGAAAGGGTACGAAACTTCAGGATAAAATGCAGTTACAAATTAAGGACAGTAAAATATATCAAAATACAATAGAAGGCTTGAGGTTTAAGGAGGAAAAATAGACGGGTGGCCCGTCCAACTTTACGCTGAGGGAAGTTACCTCCACTAGAGGGCAGAATGAACCCATTTTGTAAACAGAAGAACGCTGTTGATCATGATGCTCCGGACAGATATTCAGGTGATCCAGACAGATGTTTGAGAACAAAATGATAATTAAAATAACTATTAATAAATGTTATTGCACATTTACATGAGTACATTGTACACTGAAATGTTTTGTTAAGATAATTTCTGTGTTTATTTTTCATCATTTACGAAAAAACATTTTCTTAAATGTTTATTATTTTGATAGAAACAAATTTAATGTTTTTTTGTTTTTTTTACCTTGTCTGCACACATATTAATGGTTAATACCATGCTGGTAAAAACCTAAGGCATATATATGTGCATTGTTGCTATATCTAATATATATACATATATATACGCATACATACAGAGGTGGAAAAAGTACAAAAATATTGTACTTAAGTAAAAGTACAAATTTTCTGCTTGAAAATTACTTAAGTAGAAGTAAAAAGTACCCATTAAGAAAATTAACTAAGTAAAAGTATAAAAGTACCTCAAATTAAATATAATAAAGTACCAAAAGTACATGGTGTAAAATGTACTTAAGTACAAAAGTAAAAAGTAAAAAGTACAAAGTACAAAGTACAAAGTACAAAATTCAAAGTACAAAATTATTTTCAAAAGGATTGCAAAGAAATGAAGAATCCAAGAATTTGCTTACAACTCTAAATAATGGTGATATTATTCTGACCCCTTTAGCGACCCACGCAGAGCCTACGGCGTAGGGTACGCGGCGGCACGCACCGTGCGGTGCGCTTCGCCGCGTACCCTACGCCATACCTTACGGCGTAGGCTCTGCGTCGATTTAACGCGGACCGATAATTCAGGCTTCAGTCTTCATCGGTCCTCGACGCGACGGCGGTTCCTCCGGCCTTTCCGGCCCGCCTCTGCAGCGCAACTCCCCCGGGAGATGCGTCTCCTTCTCTGGGACGTTTGGAAGCCCTTTTAGACCGAATTGAACTTCCAGATGAGGTCATTTTCAATTTCTTTTCAAAAATTATGTTTTTCCCCTTCTTGACTATATTACGATTTCAACCTTTCACTTTAATTTGACTGTTGTGTTTTATTGCAGTTTATACATTTCTTTTATGTATTACTTCCCCAGGTAATGTTACACAATCAGCAGGTTAACCCATACCTTTGATCACTTTTTATTTTAATATTCTCACTCACATACAAACATAGATACATCAAATACAGATATAACATGATTTAATGACTTAAAGCATTTCTCTAAAGGTGTGTTGCTGAGTTCATGGGTTCATGTGAAACATAGTTTTAATATAAAGGGTCTCGTTAGCAGACATGGAGGCAGGACAGAAGACGTTCCAAGAGGAGGCCGTGGTTGAGACTCTGCTGATGGCCTTGTGTCCTCACTGGTGATAAATGTACAGACGCTCAACACACATGTACATTCTTGTGAGAACATGCCAGTAAAGCCAAGGTTAGGCTGGATTTTCACTGCTTACATCTTGCTGGCATCCGTCCCAAAATTAGCCCAGAATTTTCCTGATTTTTGTTTCACACCCACCATACCTTGAGCTAAAATCGGGCTCAAAAGTTTATGCCACAGCGGCTGAGTTAGATTCCATCTCTGTGATTAAACCTGTGTGTTTTCCTCTCGCCTTCTTTTCTCCCTCGTCCTGTTAAACAAGTTTTCACTCCACCCCTAACCCTCACTCCTGATCTTTGTCTTTTGACTCAAACAGGTGAAGGTAGGAACTTGTTCTCACTTCTGATTTATCTGCAAACTTTGATTATTCTTGTGTCCCTGAAGACAAATCTACATGATTGTGACAAAATTTTTATTGGTTTTATTATTGATCAAAAACACCATGATGATAAACCGATGATTAGTTTTCTTCATCGATCAAACTTTGGTGTTTTTATTTCCTGGAATGAAGCTGTCGTCTCCAGCATTAAAGTCAGACTTCTGTTTCCTGTGGAGCCTTTCAAAATAAAGCGTGGTTCCTGGAGGAAGTTGTTTGCTGCTTGTGTAACTGTTGTGCAGAGGTGGACAGAGTACTCAACCCCAGTACTTGAGTAAGAGTACAAATACTACTGGTCAAAATTTACTCCGTTACAAGTAAAAGTAGCTCAGTCAAAATATTACTCGAGTAAGAGTAGAAAAGTACTTGCTTTTAAAGGTACTTATGTATCCAAAAGTAAATGCTTTTAAATTTACTTTAAGTAAAAGTAAGAGTAAGAGTAAATTTCTTATTTTCCACATCAGTAAATTACTATATGTTTTAATCTTAATTTAATTTTAATTTAATTTAATTATTTAATTTTGTCTGTGGTTTGTCTGTGCCCTCGTTTTTTACTTGGTTGAACTCAAACATTGAGTTAAGATACGGCCAAGGATTTTGTGAAAGTCCCTGCTCCGAGTCCGGCTCATTATCAGACTCAGACGACTCAGCGGATTGTCTTTCTTCTCCTGACGCAGGCGTAGCCATTGTTGCGGCTCTGTCTTGACAAACGCAGGCTACTTTGGCGGTATCGTTTTGAGGAGGCTTGACGTATTTCCGCTTTACGTACATCCCAGTGGAGAGCGTGCACTGTGATAGGTCTCCTCCTTTGACAAAAACAGCTTGTGTCCAATAGGATTTTAGGGAAGAAGAAAAAAGAGCAGACCTGAAAGTAACAAGTACTTTTCAGCCTTCCTAGAAATTTACTCGAGTAAAAGTAAACATATTTGTCTTGGAAATGTTCATGTGGATGTATTCAAGTAAGAGTAATAAGTACCAAAAAGTAAGTACCAAAGAAATCTAATACTCAAGTAAAGTACAAATCCTCTGGATATGTACTTAAGTACAGTACTCAAGTAAATTTACTCCGTTACTGTCCACCACTGCTGTTGTGTGATGAGGCTGTGAAGGAGGAGGACACGTCTCTCTGCAGGACAGTTTCACCTTTGATCTTTTTCACATTTACAGGAACCAGACTCATGTAGAGGCCGAGTTTATTTCTGCTTGTTCAAGATTTTCAACTTCCTGTTTGTGCAGTAAAACTCTGAATTTAACAGAATTTAATGCATTTAATCTTAGAAACAGAAAATGAGAAAAGGCGCTGAGAGAAAGCTTCAGAGTAGCTTGGATCAGCAAATACGGCTGTATCAGTGACTTCCTCCACCTCCCACTGGTTTATGACTGCATTCAAGTGACATAAACACTAAAGAGAGGAGCAAACCAGTGCAGGATCAGCTAATCTCTGTCCAACACCAGTGGTGTGTGTTTCATCTGCAGATGAAGGTGTGTGTGTGAGCTGATGTGGACGTGAATTCAGCAGAATGGACCAGTGTGAGGACAGAGAGGATGGAGTCCCTCCCTCTAAAACCTCTCTGTGTGGGGAACATGAGAGTCGGAGCAAAGCTCAGAGGTGAGATGAGAATCTCTAACTGTCCCTGACTCTTCTGCATGTCAGAGCTCAAGACTCACATCACCAAACCACATTATTACAGGAATCAACCTGGACCTGGACCTGGACCTGGACCTGGACCTGGACCTGGACCTGGACCTGGACCTGGACCTAAACCTAAACTTAAACCTAAACCGGGATCTGGACCCAGCTGTTTATCCTTGAAGAGCGCCCGGTCAAAGGAAGAAATTATTCATTTTAAAGGAGACCAACCTTCTGCCGTAAAGAGGTGAGTGTATTCAGTTTAATGCTTTTCAAATAGACTAAATATTTTTATCTGAATAACTTCTTTTTCATATAAATATAATATTTACATTTTGAACTTTTGTCTTTTATCAGGGTCCATCAGAAAAGAGACTATCTTGAAGCTGAACCCAGCTGTTTGTCCTTGAAGAGCGACCACTCAAATGAAAGATTAATTACCTTTAAAGGAGACCAACAGTGTTCTTCAGAGAAGTGAGATGTATTTAAACACATTAAATGTATTTCAATCAGTCCTTGTGTTAGGAAATGTCCACATGTTTCTTCCTGAGTAGATCCATGTAGTCCTGGAACCCTGTGGTCCTCCATCACCTGATGGTGATCTGAGATTCTTCCTCATAGATATTCATCTCCTGTCAGGAACCTTTTCCTCTGGTTGACATATCTGGAGGTCTTACCTTCCAGAGGACTGATCCTAATGATGATCCAGAGTTCCTCAACTGCTTTATGTCTCCATCAGTTGTCCATGTTCCTGATCTTGTTGTAACATGTACATTCTCAGTGGATCAGCAGGACTAGTAAACCTTCAGCACCACAGCCAGTCCTCTGATGGACTGTCCTCATCCAAACAGGACTTCATGGACCTTCAGCTGGTGTTTGTCTCTGTGTGGACAGACATGATGTGAGCTAATTGTTCCTGGTTCCTCCACAGAGTGGACCAGCAGAGCTCAGAGCCTCCCAGCGGTCCGTCTGTCCAGCAGCATCAGACACAGCTGGACTCCATATTTCTGGTCTGTACATGAACAACAACTGCTTCCCCTTCTGTTCTGTTGATGTTTGTCTCCATGCTGGTCTCTGGAGACCAGTGAACTGTCAGTCTGTCCAACATGGGTCTGATGTTTGTCTCCATGCTGGTCTCTGGAGACCAGTGGACTTTCAGTTTGTCCAACATGGGTCTGATGTTTGTCTCCATGCTGGTGTCTGGAGACCAGTGGACTGTCAGTCTTTCCAACAGGGGTCTGATGTTTGTCTCTGTGGTTTCAGTCTGATTTTGTCCTTCATGTGGTCTTCTGTTCCAGCTGCTGGAGGACAACATTGTCATGTTTGTGAAGAATGAGCTGAAGAAGATCCAGAGGGGTCTGAGTCCAGATTACCCAGAATCCCTAGAGCATCTGTTGCAGGGTGAGGATGAATAGCAGAGGAGGAGCAGAGAGGCGTTTGTGAAGATCACAGTGAACTTCCTGAGGAGAATGAAGCAGGAGGAGCTGGCTGAACATCTGCAGAGCAGTAAGAGGATTTCTCTGAACACTTGGATAAATGCTGGATAAATGACCCAGAATGCCTCAGGAGATAAACAACATTCACAGATCAGCCATAACATTAAAACCACTGAAAGATGAAGGGAAGAATTCTGCTCATCTTGTTCCATCTGTTGTGCCACTCAGGTAGCTTGGCTGGTCAGTTATCGAAGGCTAATGATAGAGAATTATTAATAATTAATAAAGTGGACTATTTATCAAATTGAATTACCAAAATGATAATAATTCTCGTAGGGGCACCACCCCGGGGCCCTAATCCAGGGAAAAATGATAATTTAACAGCAGAAAATCAGTCTCAGATGATTAAGGTTTAAGTATAGTATAATATAATTGAAGGGTGAGATCCGAACACTGGCTCTGCTCACACAATCAGATATGACCAAAATCCGTATGAAATAACAACAACCACTCATTAAAAATCATTATTTACATACGGGTATCAAAGCAGATGTAAATAAATACCCAATAAATCCTGATGGCACACTACAGTATTATAAAACCATTAATTAACTAGAAAAACATCAATCAATAAAAATGAAATGAAAGTTAAATGCATGGAATGAAAAAAAAAGAAATCAAAGCAATAATAAAGATGATACAGAACCTCTACAGTTCAAACGTGGCTGCAATGTTTAAAGAGGGCTCCTGTAGTATTTAAAGATGGCGGAACCCTCTTTAAGCCACGTGCAAATCTAGACCGGATGTTACTCCCGGTGTTTTAAACCGTGATCAACTGGCGAAACGGCGCTTTAAAGCATGAATGACTAGCAGAAAGTGGTGACTACAAATTAATGACAACAGTCATGATAATGATGCTGATGTAATCTCAGCTCTGAACACAGATTTAGCTCTGAAACACTCCCAGTTAAACTAATACACCCAGGTCTCAAAACCTCACGCCTCCTCGGGTCTCCGGGTGCCGATCAGGGGTTCCTGCCGGGTCTTTTGGTCGGAGTCCCCAACCCAAGAGGTCTCCCGCCTCTACTGCTCCTCCTCCTGACTCTGGAATCAAAAGAGGACGGTGGTGCAGCGTGAAGCAGCCGGCGCTCCCCCCCCCCCGGTCCGGAGGCTATCACGTCGTCTCGGGTGCGCGCGGGGCCGGTCCACTTCTGGGACGTGCGGGTGCCCGTCGGGCTGATGAGTGCGTGGCCCCAGACGGGGCGGCGGGATGCGTCTCGGTTCTGCGCTGGGCAAGCTGACCACAGGTCCTTCCAGGAGAAACTCTAGAGCAGAGAGAGAGGTTAGGAAAGAGGAACGGGTCTCACCCTGGATCGGGGCCGAGCTTCGAAGCGGCTCTTCCCCCCTTTCCAGCTCCCAGGGACCGGGGACACGTGAAGTGGGAGTCGGAGCTCCGGATGAAAAGTTGAGACCAAGAGTCAACGGGAGCCGGAGCCCCGCGGATCGCGGCTGGAACGGGCGGGCCCCGCAGGCCTTACACCTCCCCCCAGCCGGGGGGAGAAAAGGAGATGGGATCTTGGCCCAGAGCCAAAAGTGGACGTGCTGACCCACTGGTTGATGAAGGAAAAAGAGAAAGACAACCGAGGGATTTGAGTCCTCCGTGCGCTGCGGTGACGTCATCGGTGCCTCGTTGCGATTGGATGCGCGCTGCTTGTAGGCGCCACCCCCCCACGCAAGGCATGCTGGGGGTTGTAGTTCATGGCAAGGTGGCCATTTTAGGAGGCACATTACAGCCGATTTTCGGCTGAGCAGTCTCAAAGTTGAATATACACATTCACAACATGTTCATACATTTATAAGTCCAGAGTTCACATGAGCATATGGGCAACGCCCAACACATCAATGTTTTGCTGGAATCAAATCTGCATTCTTGATCCACACACAGGTTATTTTGATCGTTGACACCCACCTAAGTTGAGGGGTGACATTCGCTGCAAATCTGAAATGAGAGAATCACAGGAAAACACACAACGGGCACACAACCATTTGGAATCCACTTCACAAACACCACGACAATTACAAGAACGCAACAACCCACAAACCCACAATCAGGGCTCTACTGCTAACATCTTGGTACTAAAAACTCCAGGACCCCCAGATGCTCTTGTCTCTTCCATGTCCTGAAAGTTCAGAGGTGTTTTGGTGGTAAAAGTTATTCTACTTAATATTGGACAGCTCATCCTAATGCTAGAGTTGATCAGTGTAGGTTCACATCCTGATTCTTTAGGAGAATAAAGTTGAACTTCATATTTTTATATCACAAATTGTTTGTTTCCCATGTGTATTCAGATGTTTCTGCTGCAGTTTACCAAAAGTGGCTGAAGTCTAAGCTGAAGAAAAGGTGCCACTGTGTGTCTGAGGGGATTGTTAAAGCAGGAAACCCAACCCTTCTGAAGCAGATCTACACAGAGCTCTACATCACAGAGGGAGAGACTGGAGAGGTCAACAATGAACATGAAGTCAGACAGATTGAAGCAGCATCCAGGAAACCAACCAGAGCAGAAACAACCATCAAACAGGAAGACATCTTTAAACTCTCACCCGAAACAGATGAACCAATAAGAACAGTGATGACGAAGGGAGTGGCCGGTATCGGGAAAACAGTCTTAACACAGAAGTTCACTCTGGACTGGGCTGAAGGAGCCAACCAGGACATCCAGTTGCTGCTTCCATTCACCTTCAGAGAGCTGAATGTGCTGAAAGATAGAAAGATCAGTTTGGTGGAACTTGTTCATCACTTCTTCCCTGAAACCAGAGAAATGTGCAGCTTTGAAGAGTTCCAGGTCGTGTTCATCTTTGACGGTCTGGATGAGAGTCGACTTCCTCTGGACTTCCACAACAATGAGGTCCTGACTGATGTTACAGAATCCACCTCATTGGATGTGCTGCTGACAAACCTCATCAGGGGGAACCTGCTTCCTTCTGCTCGTCTCTGGATCACCACACGACCCGCAGCAGCCAATCAGATCCCTCCTGAGTGTGTCTCCATGGTGACAGAGGTCAGAGGGTTCACTAACCCACAGAAGGAGGAATACTTCAGGAAGAGGTTCAGAGAAGAGGAGCAGACCAGCAGGATCATCTCCCACATCAAGACATCACGGAGCCTCCACATCATGTGCCACATCCCAGTCTTCTGCTGGATCACTGCTACGGTCCTGGAGAAAGACCTGGAAACCAGAGAGGGAGGGGAGCTGCCCAAGACCCTGACTGAGATGTACATCCACTTCCTGGTGGTCCAGGCCAAACTGAAGAAGGTCAAGTATGATGGAGGTGGGACGGATCCACACTGGAGTCAAGAGAGCAGGAAGATGGTGGAGTCTCTGGGAAAACTGGCTTTTGAGCAGCTGCAGAAAGGAAACCTGATCTTCTATGAACCAGACCTGAGAGAGTGTGGCATCGATGTCAGAGAGGCTTCAGTGTACTCAGGAGTGTTCACCCAGATCTTTAGAGAGGAAAGCAGCCTGTACCAGGGCCAGATCTTCTGCTTCATCCATCTGAGTGTTCAGGAGTTTCTGGCTGCTCTTCATGTCCATCGGACCTTCATCAAGTCTGGAGTCAACCTGCTGGAGGAACAGAAAAACACCTCCAGGTGGTTTAAAACAAGAGCAGAGACTCAGTTCTATCGGAGTGCTGTGGACATGGCCTTACAGAGTCCAAACGGACACCTGGACTTGTTCCTCCGCTTCCTCCTGGGTCTTTCAATGGGAACCAATCAGACTCTCCTACAAGGTCTGTTGAAACTAAAACAAACAAGTTCACAGAACAATCAGGAAACGGTTAAATACATCAAGAAGAAGATCAGCGAGCATCTGTCTGCAGAGAAAAGCATCAACCTGTTCCACTGTCTGAATGAACTGAACAATGGTTCTCTGGTGGAGGAGGTCCAACGGTTCCTGAGGTCTGGACGTCTCTCCACAGATGATCTGTCTCCTGCTCAGTGGTCGGCTCTGGTCTTCATCTTACTGTCATCAGAAGATCTGGAGGTGTTTGACCTGAAGAAATACTCAGCTTCAGAGGAAGTTCTACAGAGACTGCTGCCGGTGGTCAAAGCCTCCAAGAAAGTTGTGTAAGTACGAACATAGACACATCTGTTTAGTGTTGTGTTCTTGGTGTAAATCAGTTAAATTCACTGTTCAACTAAGCTTAGGTTCATGTGGGACCAGTTCTCCTCAATGATTAATCTCAGGAAACTTTACATGCAGAGAAGAGAAATGCAGATTTGATCAAAACTGTAGTGCAGAAACACTTATTGATTAATAGTTGAATTGATCAGTATTCATTTAAATTCTATGATTCATTCATTTGTTGAATTAAATAAACAATGTTCGAATTACATAATTATTTCTCTTTAATCTCCTCTGCAGGTTGAGTGGTTGTAACCTCTCAGAGGACATCTGTGCAGATCTGTCCTCAGTTCTCAGCTCTCAGTCCTCCAGTCTGACAGAACTGGACCTGAGTAACAACCACCTGCAGGATTCAGGACTGAAGAAGCTGTATCCTGGACTGGAGAGTCCACACTGTCACCTGGAGTCTCTCAGGTCAGAATCCACCAAGTGTTCAACTGTTGACCGTTAGAACTGTTTATTTGGTTGTTTTATTAGATCCCCATTAGCTGCCGACCTTTGACAGCAGTTTGTTCTATCACTACATCACCCATAATTAAGCACAGCATAGGGTATTCTATTCATAAATGTTTTGAACCTAAAACAATACACTTTGTCTTCTCCTTATTCAGAATTCATTTGTTTCTTCATCTGTCATCTGAGCAAGTGTCATAGCTGTGGAGCGTCCTTTCTTGTTTGCATGTTGATATACTGAATTTAACACTTTTTTTCAAAAAGTTATCTTGTATTTGCTCATATATTATTTGCTTAATTATTTTACCGGGAGTGGGTGATAAACTACTGTAATTGTTCTACTGCTTTTATCTGAAAATAATTCTTTGTTATTCCTTAAGAACTGTGGTTTATATTGAAGGGATGTTTTAGGATTTTAAAGTGTGTCTGTGTGAAGTTCATGTGAGTGGTTCACGTCTTACCTGCATTAGATATCAGTCACAGCGTCTGTTTGGAGAAACACGTTCAATTCATCATCGTTGATTAAAATTCTATTGTTATTTATTCATAGTCTGATTGACATAATAACTGTTTAAACAGGTTTTCAACAGCTGTACAATCTCCTGACATACAGTAAATGACTGTTTTAGTGTCTTCCAGTCAGGTTTCTGTCCACATCACAGCACTGAGACAGCTCTGTTAAAGGTCTTTAATGACATCCGCTACTATACTGATAGTGGCAACATTTCAGTCTTGGTCTCTCTGGATCTCAGTGCTCCGTTCGACACGGTCGACGAGAACATCTTGATAGACCGGTTGAAGAAATGGGTGGGACTTTCTAGCACAGCATTAATTTGGTTGGAGTTCTATCTGAAAGACGGAGACTATTATGTGTCTTTAGGTAACTACAAATCAGAGATAACAAAAATAACATGTGGAGTTCCCCAAGGTTTAATTCTGGGGCCTCTGCTTTTTAACATCGACATGCTCCCACTCACTCAAATTATGAAAAAGAACAAAATGTGTTACCATAACTATGCAGATGACACATAAATCTAAACATCTCACCAGGAGACTATAATCCAATTCAGAAATTGATCAAATGCATTGATAAAATTAAAGAGTGGCTGTGCCAGAAGTTTTTATTCAGTTAAACGAAGATAAAACAGAAATAATAGTGTTTGGAGAAGAGGAAAAAAAGATGAAAAGTCATCACTCAGCTTCATGCTGTAAAGATAAAAACCAAGAGCCAAGCCAAAAATCTGGGAGTGGTTCTGGACTCAGACCTGAATTATAAAAGCCACATTAAGACAGTAGTGAAGTCAGCTAATTATCATCTAAAGAAGATATCCGGGATTAAAGGACTGATGTCTCAGCAGGACTTAGAAGGTCTGGTCCAGCTTTTATCTTCAGTAGACTGGACTACTGTAACGCTGGTCTCACGGGTCTCCCTAGAACCTCCGTCAACCAGCTGCAGTTAGTCCAGAACCCTGCTGCCTGAGTCCTCACTAAGAAAAAGACACCCGAGTCCTCACAAAGACCAAGAGACCCGAGTCCTCACTAAGACCAAGAGACATGAGTCCTCACTAAGACCAAGAAAGTGGACTACATAACTCTAGTTCTTAGATCTCTATGCTGGTTTCCTGTCTGTCTCAGAATAGATGTTAATTCCAGCTGTTGGTTTATAAATCTGAATGGTCTCGGACCAAAATACATCTCCATGATGAACCAACCAGAACCCTCAGGTCATCAGGGTCACACCTCCTTTCTGTACCTAGAGTTAGAACCAAACACAATGAAGCATTTTTCAGCTTTTATGCTCCTGTGCTGTGGAAAAAACTCTCAGAATGCATCACGGCAGCTGAAACTCTCTACAGGCTTAAGTTAATTTGAAAACCTTTTTATTTCCTGCTGCATTGCAGTAATCTCCTATAATGCACTGGGAACTTTATTTCTTGCATTTCATTTGTTTTATTCTTTTTAGCATATATATCTGTCTTTAGTTTCTGCTTTTAAACTTTTTTAACTTTTAATGCAATTTTTTAAATGTTTTTATGTAAAGCACTTTGAGTTGTCTTGTTCATGAAATGTTAAACAAATAAACTTTCCTAAATGACCTCATAGTGAGCGGAGTGGCCTAGTGATTGGGGCTTCGGGCTCATGATCCGAAGGTCGTGGTTTCGGGCACTGGCGTCACTTTGTGCATCCTTGGGAAAGATGCTTTTCTCTCGGCTTTCCTCACTTCGCCCAGGTGTATGAATGGGTACCTAGCTTTGCTAGAGGAAGTATCCAGCAATAGACTAGCGTCCTATCTTGGGGGTGGTTACCACCTGTTCGTTTGCAATACAGAAACTGGAGATAAACACCGGCTCTATGGGCCACAAGGCTCGAAAAGGACATACTTAAATAACATCATGATCTCTCTTTTTTATCTCCTCTGCAGGTTGAGTGACTGTAACCTCTCAGAGGACATCTGTGCAGATCTGTGCTCAGTTCTCCGCTCTCAGTCCTCCAGTTTGACAGAATTGGACCTGAGTAACAACCATCTGCAGGATTCAGGACTGAAGAAGCTGTGTCCTGGACTGGAGAGTCCACACTGTCACCTGGAGTCTCTCAGGTCAGAATCCACCAAGTTCTCAACTGTTGCCCGTTAGAACTGTGGTTGATATTGAAAGATTGTTGATGAAAGCTTTAATTACAGTAACTGGGTCCAGATTACGGGTTAAAGCGTGTGGATGATGAACGAGTAGAAGGGCTCCACTAAGTCCACATAAACGTCTGTTTGTAGTCAGTTTCAGGTTATTTCAGTGACCATTTGTGTTTTTTTCTTCCTTTAATTGAACAATATCAAAAAGTTTGTCCACCTGTGAACATCTCTAAACTCCCCTCTCTAATCTGATCTATTCTTTATCACTAAAAGTTCTCAAATAAGACTTTTATGTCAGACTTTGAAATGTTTTCTAATATAATATTGAATTAGTTTCCATATAATGATCAAACTGGAGCACCAATAACTGCTGACTGACCTCAGCAGCAGAAGTGTCTGTTCTTCTAACCTCGACTCAGTCTGTGTCTGGATGTCCACAAGGTGCTGGACTGATCAATATGATCCACTGATCCATTGAAACATTTTTGATCATCTGACTTTGAATAAAAATCAGCAAATTGTTTCTGGAGACTTCAGAACATTTCAGACAAAGCAACGTCCCTGGAAACACAAACGCTGTTTGGTTGAGAAAAATTTATGTTTAGCTCATTAAAGTGATCTTTAAACACGGCTGACTTATCTGATTGCAAAACTCACTAAAGTCTTGAGGACAGAGACGTCAGTCATGGAGTGTGATGTCACATGTTCAGGTCACATGATGCTCTTCAGACGTCTCTCTTCACATCTGGATGCTGTCGGCCTCAGCAGCAGTGGGACTCTTTGTATGTTGATGTTCATCCACAAGTTTAGTTCAGGCAGAAACGTCTCAGCAACATTTGTTGGATTGAGGCTGAATTCCAGTGTTTCTGCTGATCCTCTGACTTTTCCTTCAGCGCCATCATCAGGTGAACATGAGGACAGAGTCAGCTTTAGTCTCAGAGCAGTTATCTCAGAGTCTCTGCATGTGTGTTGTGTTGTGTATCTGCAGGCTGTCAGGCTGTCTGATCTCAGAGGAAGGCTGTGCTTCTCTGGTCTCAGCTCTGAACTCCAACCCCTCCCATCTGAGAGAGCTGGACCTGAGCTACAACCATCCAGGAGAGTCAGCAGTGAAGCTTTTCTCTGCTGGACTGGAGGATCCCCGCTGGAGACTGGACACTCTCAGGTATGAAGAAAGAGGGACATCAGTCACTCTTCATGGTGTTGTTTCAATTTTATTTTTTTATATAGCGTCTAATACAACAAAAGTTGTCTCCAGATGCTTTCCAGAGACCCAGAACATGACCCCCGAGCAATTATTACATAAACAATGGCAGGTAAAAACTCCCATAGTGGGAGAAAAGCCTTAAGCCAAACAGTGGAAAGGAAAATCTCCCCTTTAGGAGAGAAGAAACCTGGACCAGGACCAGGCTCATAAGGGGGGACCCTCCTGCCGAGGGCCAGACTGGGGGGTCAGCAGCACACAGCAGGCAGGGGGAAGCAGCAACGGGATGACCGGGGATGGGAACCGCAGGCCAGCACACAGCTCCCGAAGCTCCGGCCCAATAAGCAAGCCCCAGGTTAGGTTCAGGGTCGGGGAAATGTTGAGAAGGGGCAGGGCCAGGGAGAGAGGTCTTGACGGACAAATCTCTCCCCCGCCTAACTTGGCCGTTACCCTGCCCCTCTCACTCCCACGCTGCAGGTTCCAGTGTTGTGCATTCAGAGATGCTTTTCGCCACCACCAGAGAATGCTGCACCATGTACAAAAGAGAAAAAAGAAAAGGGGGGCCAGCACAAGAAACTACAGGAGCGATGGACAAAAATGATAGCTATGAGATACTTATAATAAATAAAAATGGAAATGGAGAAGAGAGAAAGGGAAGAGGAGAGGAGAAGAAAGGTGAGAGGCACCGCCCAGTGGTCGGTGCCCCCCTGCAGCATAGGCCTATAGAAGCATATCTACCACAAAGCTATATTTGAGACTAACTATTATAGTCTTCTATAGCTGCAACTATGACTACTGACTCTAACACACTAGGGTTTACACTACCTAGAGATTTACCAACACCAGCTAGAGGTTTACTAACGAGTAAACATGCACTCCGAGAACGGACAGCTCTGCCGGGAACATAAGTCACTATCAGGTCTTCCAAATAATGCGGAGCTAAGCTGTTTTGGGCTTTATATGCAAGTAATAACATTTTTAATTGGATTCTGAATTTTACGGGTAGCCAATGGAGAGACGCTAACACTGGAGAGACGTGGTCTCTCCTGCTGATTCCTGTCAGCACTCGGACTGCTGCATTTTGCTGGAGCCTTGTTGTGGATAATCTTTTTGGCTCTGTATTGTTTGAACAGAGATCTTTGAGCAGATGGAGCTGCTGCTCATCTGGTGCTGCACCAGAGCTGATAGATGCAGTTCACAACTCTGAGCCGTTCTTGACCCAGTAAACATACCAGAACCACAGCAGTGTGGTTTTCAGGCCGATTACAGAACAATAACAGCTGCACCTTCACTCATCCATGACATG
Organism: Cololabis saira; assembly: GCF_033807715.1. Taxonomy (NCBI): domain Eukaryota; kingdom Metazoa; phylum Chordata; class Actinopteri; order Beloniformes; family Belonidae; genus Cololabis; species Cololabis saira. Next base: position 7,412,009 of record NC_084605.1, on the reverse strand, counting down.
GTCTCCTCCTGCTCCTGATTCAGTAAAGATGAAATCAGATGAAAATAATGTGTTCAAACTGTGCTGGAACATGACAACCACAGGACAGGACTTCAGAGATGCTGCATTCAAGTGCATCTGTCCAAGTGTTGGACTGTTCCTTCATCAGTGTGTGAGAGCCATGTAATGTCCATGTTTGAGAGAGACTGTGCTGGTCTGACCCCCACTCCTCCTTTCAGGGTGGAGCCTGCTGGACAACGATGGTTGACACCAGGTCTGAGGAAGTGTAAGTGTGTTTTTATTTCATTCACACATTCAACCATCTTCACACTGACACATAACTCGTTCACGAGTCCATCAATGATCAATGACAGATCAATAATAACTGCAGCTGGGTTGTTTGTTCTCTCCATCAGATTCCTGTCAACTCACCATCGACACAAACACAGTCCACAACAACATCAAACTTTCTGACAACAACAGGAAGATGACACGTGTGAAGGAGGATCAGTCATATCCTGATCATCCAGACAGGTTTGATGTCTATCCTCAGCTGCTGTGTAGAGAATTTCTGACGGGTCGCTGTTACTGGGAGGTCCAATTGAGAAGAAGAGTTTCTGTATCAGTGAGTTACAGAAGAATCAGTAGGAAAGGAAACTCTGTTGACTGTTTGTTTGGAAGGAACGATCATTCCTGGAGTCTGTACTGTTATGATGATGGTCGGTACCGTGTCTGTCACAATAAGAGAGGAACACCTTCCTCCTCCTCTTCCTCAGTCTCTGACAGAGTAGCAGTGTATGTGGATGTTCCTGCTGGAACTCTGTCCTTCTACAGTGTCTCCTCTGACAGACTGATACACCTCCACACCTTCAATACCACATTCACTGAACCTCTCTATCCTGGGTTCATATTCTGGTCTGGTTCTGGTTCTGGTTCTTCTGTGTCTCTGTGTTGACTTCAGTCTCAAGATCCTCCTGCCAGAGAAACTGTCTCTGTTGGACAGATAGTTGAGTCTGTACATGTCTGTCTCTGTTTCCACCAGAACACATGGATCACATGTTGGTGAAACTGTTCTGAATGATTCCTTTGAAACTTCTTCCTCTTCCAGTCCTTTAAATGTGGAAGCTGCCATTTTTCCAGGATCCACTTCTGTCTGTTTCCAGTCAGAGCTTCACAGTCAACACCAGCATGTTGTTTCCCTGAAGCTCAGTTCAGCTGAGATCATTCAGTTCATGTCAGCTGCAGATAGTTTGCTGCACATGTGACCAACTGTGATGTCAGAGAGGAATCACTGAGCTGCAATCAGCCAAGATGAAGTTACAACCTGCTGACAGATCTGAGCACAAGGTTGCTGTGCAGCCAGGGTTCATCCTGGTCTTTATTCACACCACTTCCTGTTCCAGCCATGACATCACTACTGGACTGTCAGGTTTCTGTCATGGTAAAAATGTTTTTTTATATGTGAGCTCTCACCAAGATGATTAAAATGATCCATCCATTATCTAGAACTGCTTCTTCACGTAGGCGAGCGCCTTTGCCCGTGGGACCCAGCCAGGAAACGGCGACGTGGGCCCGCCTTCCTGTAGGCCCACCACCCGCAGGAAGGTCCATGAGAGGCTGGTGCAATGTGGGCTGGGTAGCAGTCGTGGCGGGGTGCCTCGACGACCCAATCCCTGGACCAAAACCCTCGCAGTGGGGACATGGAATGTCACCTCGCTGGGGGGGAAGGAGCCGGAGCTTGTGCGTGAGGTTGAGAGATACCGGCTAGAGATAGTCGGGCTCACCTCCACACATAGCTTGGGCTCTGGAACCCAGCTCCTTGAAAGGGGCTGGACCCTCCACTACTCTGGAGTTGCCCAGGGTGAGAGGCGGCGAGCTGGTGTGGGCTTGCTTATAGCCCCTCAGCTCAGTCGCCATGTGTTGGAGTTTACCCCGGTGAACGAGAGGCTCGCTTCCCTGCGCCTTCGGGTCGGGAAAAAGTCTCTCACTGTTGTTTGTGCCTACGGGCCGAACAGCAGTGCAGAGTACCCGGCCTTCTTGGGGTCCCTGGGAGGAGTACTTGATAGTGCTCCAACTGGGGACTTCATTGTTCTACTGGGAGGAGTACTGGATAGTGCTCCAACTGGGGACTCCATTGTTCTACTGGGGGACTTCAACGCTCACGTGGGCAATGACAGTAATACCTGGAGAGGCGTGATTGGGAGGAACGGCCTCCCCGATCTGAACCCGAGCGGTGTTTTGTTGTTGGACTTCTGTGCTAGTCACGGTTTGTCCATAACGAACACCATGTTCAAGCATAAGGGTGTCCATCAGTGCACTTGGCACCAGGACACCCTAGCCCGGAGGTCAATGATCGACTTTGTTGTTGTTTCATCTGACCTTCGGCCGGATGTCTTGGACACTCGGGTGAAGAGAGGGGCTGAGCTGTCAACTGATCACCACCTGGTGGTGAGTTGGATGCGCTGGCGGAGGAGGAGGTTGGACAGACCGGGCAGACCCAAACGGATTGTGAGGGTCTGTTGGGAACATCTGGCTGAGCCCTCTGTCAGGGACATCTTCAACTCTCACCTCCGAGAGAGCTTGTCTCGGATCCCGGGAGAGGCGGGGGACATCGAGTCCGAGTGTACCATGTTCTCTGCCTCCATTGTCGATGCGGCGGCTCGAAGTTGTGGACGCAAGGTCTCCGGTGCCTGTCGTGGCGGCAATCCTAGAACCCGGTGGTGGACACCGAAAGTACAGGATGCCGTCAGACTGAAGAAGGAGTCCTACCGGGCTATGTTGGCCTGTGGGACTCCTGACATAGTAGATAGGTACCGGCAGGCCAAGCGAGCCGCGGCTCGGGCAGTCCTGGAGGCAAAAACTCGGGTCTGGGAGGAGTTCGGGGAGGCCTTGGAGGAAGACTTTCGGTCGGCCTCGAGGAAATTCTGGAGGACCGTTCGGCGCCTCAGAAGGTGGAAGCATTACTCTGCCGGCACCGTTTACGGTTACAGGCCACCAGCAACCCCACAGAGGGGAGAAGAGGGCGGGAGGCAACCCACCGCCAGCATAAGTAGGAGAGAAGATGCACACGTGGTCGTGGATCCAGCCGTATTTATACTATGAAAAGGGGAGTTGTTCTTTGCACGTACACCCCATCTTCGAAACCACATTAGACCTTCGGTCATATATGGCTGTCTTATGCTGCGTTCCATTTACCTCGGAAGTCGGAACTCGGAACTGGGAATGACGTCACAGCCGAGTTATCAGCGTTCCAGTTACAAAGTAGGTAAACAAGTTTGTAGTTCGCATATACCACATGAAAAATGTAAATTACACTATAGCAGCATATATATGCCGAACAATACTTGTATACGACTGATTTAGTGTGACCAAAACTAGAATGAAGTGCTACGAATTTTTACAGAGCTCTCTTCTACTGTTTACAACCGGGGCAGCCATCTTGGAATGTGAACTCGGGGGTGGTGAAGACTCTCCAACTTTTCCAGTGGGAAATCCCACTTCGAGGGGCGTTCCAGTTGAAAAATCCAAATGGGAACTGGGAAATCCCCACTTCCGAGGACAAATGGAACACGGCATAATTGCTTTCTATTTGAGGTGCCGACCCAGAAAAGGATAAGACCCATCAGCGTTGAAAGATATGTTTCCCTATTTTGTCCTTACCCAAAAGAAACACAGCCTAGCAGCCTCTTGGGCTTAATGGTAATTTGACTATAAATCATTCCTTGCTACAATTACTTTTAGTTGTCTGCTTATTTTAATGTATTATTCTAATCACTAATTGTACATAAAGGTTAAAGCTATTTCTTATTTTATGGTTTACTTGGGTTATTATTTTGTTGCCACCAGAGAAAGACAAATTGATTGAAATATAAAGTTTTATTTCTACACCAGAGCCGCAGTAAACTTTTTAAATGCAGTAAATGTATATGTCCACTAGAGGGAAGCAAATGTTGAAACCTTTTATTATACCTGCTGTTAATTTTCTGAACCAATAAATGGAGCCAGATTACTATTGATGTTTTCTCCTTTTCTCAAAGTTCACACACATTCACTTTCACACATTCAACAATCTGTTGCACATCACTTGTTCTTCTTAAACATACTTTTCGTTCTTCCACAGACAGTTTGACAGTCCTCAATTTACTTTCTTATAAACTTTCTAAATATTCAGTTCAATCAATTTTCAGTTCTTTGGACAGAAATTCTCACACGTTAAATATTGGCATTTCCAGTATTTCTCGCTTTCAGGACTCCAACCCAATTAAAATGGATGTGTTGGAGATTTTTGATGGAAATCCAGAACATAACACCAACTTTTATTGTAGATAACTGTTTCATTTGAGATACTTCCATCCAATTTGTAATGTTCCTGGGAAATAAATCCAGATGTGTTGTATGTGGGATGTTATTTCATGAGTGATGGATGAATAAGACATTGGTGTTTCATTCATGTGACTGATTTCAGACTCCAACATGATTGTGAATTAATATTTGCATCTGTTTGTAATATTGTTCTCTCTGTTGTCACTCTGTTCTGTGAGCTCCAGAAATATCCTGCACATCCACATTCTTACAACTCTTACAACTTTGTTGTGTAGTGGAGGTGGAGAGTTAGAGATCCAGATCTGCTGCTGCTGGTCGTTACTCTCCAAAAACACATTTGTGTTCAGTTAACAACAGACAATTTGGAAGTTCAGAAAACAGGTTTTTCTGAAAAAGCTGAGAACAAGGTTCAAGGTTCAAGAACAAGGTTTCCAATATTTCCCGAGGGAAATATTGGAAATGTTTCATTTGACCTGTAACAGTCTGATGTGTTTTATAGGGAATGAAGAACAATGGAATTTACCCAGATTACTGGAAGACCGAGCCTGGATAAACTGGAGGATTTCTTAGAATTTAACCTCAAGCCGTACTTGTGACTTTTGCTTCCTGAAAATGAAGTGAACCTGTAAAACGTAAAGACTTTACACACAAGTTAAATGTATTTTTATTGTAGCAGGAAACCTTGATGTCCACTGTACTGGAGGATTGTGGGAAGCTTCACAAGTGTTCATATCTGCAGTTTCGGTCCTGGAGAAACATCCCAGCTCAAATGAAGTGATTTAAAGTCAAACTTCACAGTATCTTAAATATTAGTCCATTGACTACACTTTAGAAACGGTGCATTTCTGTTCATGTCATATTTCTAACAAATGTGTTATGGCATTACTGCTCTTGACCAGGAGACAACATTGATGGACTAACTGGATCACTATTCCCCAAATAATGTACCGGTAATTGGTTTCCTCAAGAGGAAGAGCTGCAAAAAAAGGACCAGTCAGTAAAGAGAGAACCTGCTGCTGGAGGGAAGAAAAACACGAAGGTGATGTTAGGATAGTTGATGTGGTTGTTGGTTGGTTTTGTGCGGCTGTGTTGCACCTCAAAGTTAGGTACACCTATTAAGAGGTTGGGTGTCTTCTTGTAACAAAAACGTAATAGAGTAAAGTTCAAAGTTATTTCAAATCTTTGATTATTTTTTTCTAAATGCTTTCTCTGAAGTCAGAACACAAGAGGTATTGAGGACAATATTAAACACAAGACTACTTCTTGATCTTGTAAAGGTTTGAAGGCACACTGCATATTTCTGCAGGAAAATCATTCTTGTAAAGAGGACAAATTATTTTGGAAGAAGCAGCGGGGAGATGATATCCGTTTCTCTCATGGGACCAATAGATCTGCACGTGAAGCTGTTTTCAGAAATTTCCTGATGAAATTGTTGCAACAAAGATTGATTTAGACAGTGTTTGGATTGCTGTGGTGGTACATTTAGATCCACGTCCATCCATGTACAATGATTATCACTATAATACTATATTAAAATAATTAATGGACAGAAATGATCTTATTGACATTTTGAAAGAGAAAAACCTGCACAGCAGACATTTTTCCTGGATCATATCTGCTGCCCCGCTTACAGACCACTGTGTAATTGATGTCACTCTGAAAGCTGGAAAAAATTCAAGTTTGATTTGTTGAATGTAGAAGATTTTGTACAAAAAGTAAAGGATTTAGTAACAGAAAAGAAAAGTAATATGGAAATACATACTTATTGCAGAAGATGAATGAAATGAAATGAAGCTGAAAATCAGAACTCACTCGGCAACGGAAAAATTTAAATTTGTTTGGCTGATAGGTTGGTAATGCAAGAAAGCTCCCCTGAGCTGTATGAGCGCAGTAGCATAGTTTGCTTTTGACTCGTTTGTAAGATGGACTGTTGGAGCTTCTGTGCGGTGAAGTTAATTTCTCAGTGTAAGATGTTGATGTAAAAGGCTGTGTGTGAGTTTGTGATCCTGTTGAAATGAGACACACACGTATATATAAGCAAAAATTAAAGTCCATTCAGCGCTATGATTAATTAAAAGTACTTACTACTAATTAAACAAATTGAAAATCCCAACCCCACATCTAATATTAGATGGTATGGACTGTAAACCTTTCTTAAAAATACAAAACCACGTGGATTGGAACAGTTTTTTGGGTTCAAATGAAATATGCATTCTCCAAGTACCCGAACTCCAAACCCATGTATGTCAGGTTAACTGGTGTTGTTTGTTGAAGGCAAAAGGGGGTCAACCTGGTACCAGCAAGGTGTAGCTAACATTGTGGCCGGTGAGTGTATCTGACCCTCCAATGGACTGGGGACCTGTCTAGAGTGTTTCGCGATCCTGGTCCTGCATGTTTTAGATGCCGCCCTGGTTCAGCCCACCTGATTCTTAATAATGGTCCTCATTAGCTTGTCATCAAGGTCTGCACAACTCTGTTGATGACACATCTATTGTATCACGGTGTGCTGAAGCATGTCAGACAGACCCTCCGACCTGAGTTGCAACAACGCTGCCCTGTGAATGCAGAGTAAAAATACATGAAGTGTCTATTTTAACTCTCCGCTGTGGCAAATCTCCATCAATGTACACACCTCAAAATGAGCCTGCGTTCAGACAAGAATGTCAATGAAGGGTTAGGGGTTGAGATTTAAAACAAAACAAAACACAAAGAGCGGGCCTCAACTCGTACATCAACAAGCAAACCCGTGGAGATCATGGGTGAACAGTTCAAAAGGACTCGATAGATTTCAACTGCGCAAGAGGAAAGGTTCAGCTTAGGAGTCTAATTGCACATTTTATTAGACACCACTCATCCTTTTATACGTATTACATCAGAAACGTTGCGCCCCGGCAAGAAATACATCTAAATAAGAGTAGATTACAGCTCAACTCGCACGGATCTAGAGTCCGGAGTGTTTACACCAGGACTGTCAGATTTTCAGACGCCCCTGGAAGCCTAGATCTAGAAGCACAACGCACTTCAGCAAAGCTGGGCTGGACCACTTCAGTATGGTCCTCCTGGTATACCTAATGAAGTGGTTGTCTTCTAGAGCAGTGGTCCCCAACCTTTTCTGAACCGCGGACCGGTTTAATGTCTGACAATATTTTCACGGCCCAATCTAAAGGTGTAGTTGATAAAAACGAAATAAAATTACAAGATCAGCATTAAAAACTGTGGTATTTTCTCTATAGTAATAATAATAATGAATAATAATAAAACATAATTTTCGAAAAAATTAAATAAAATAATGGAAATTGTAAATTACCTATTAATATGAGTATTTCTATAAATGTGTTTTTATGTCTCATTAACGTTATTCAAAGCCTAAAGGCTTTTATTTTATTTATTAAGGAGACCGATATTTAGTGCTTTTATTTTGAAGGCGTCACGCTGAGACCTCGTAAACATCCGGCGCTTCAGACTTTAATGGTAAAAGTTTAACGGCAGTAGAAAGTGTCTCAAAGACTAAACGAGTGTCGGGAATGCTAAAGTGGAGCCTAACTGACACAAAAAGCACCATCTGATAAGAATTTGTTTTCTTTGCAAATGTTATGCCGTATTTATGTACATATTGAGTTTGGCTGTCATGGTTCCTCATGTATTGTGGTTAACGGTAGGCCTGATTTATGGTTCCGCGTTAAATCGACGGCGTAGCCTACGGCGTAGGTTGCGCGGCGACGCGCACCCTACGCCATAGGCCCTGCGTAGGTGTAACGCGGAACCATAAATCAGCCTGTAGCTGTTACTACCGAGCGAGCAAGCAGCGTCGGTCTGTATTTAAGTTAAATAAAACTTACATGAATGTAGAAAGACTAACTCTATTTTATTGTATTCCTTTATAGCTCTTACGGTTAGTTTGCAGTGTATTTATTGTACATCCAAGGAATAAAAACATTGTGAACCATCAGTTTGAGAGTCATTCATCATCAGGGGATGCTACAGAAATTATTTTTTCTCTCTGTGCGGTCCGGTACCAAATGACCCACGGCCCGGTACCCCGGGACCACTGTTCTAGAGCACATCTTTTCCACCCACACAAGTTATCGAGACAAAACAAAATCTCATTCTGCACATGTTGAAGTCAATGAAGAGGAAAGTACAGGTACTGGCTTGCCCCCAGTACAGAAGTGTGAGCAGAGTTTTGCAATGCAAACCTCAGTTTGTCCCACAACTGACAACTGAGTCCCGTATAGCTTTAGAGTCCCCGCTCGTAAGAAACTTTTACCTCAAACACCACAACCAAGTGCCTTTTCTCCTCTGTGAAGTCTTTCGTGTCTCCTCAGATTTTTCTTAAACTTGAACATTTTCTTACAGTTTTTACACTTATGAAACGCCTGTGGGGCCATTTGCTCCGTGGACGCTTAAATGTTTGTTGAAATTAGATTTTTGGCGAAATGTTTTTGTACAAAAATCACAGCTGAACAGTTTCTCTTCTGTGTGAACTCGTATGTGTCTCTTTAGAGTTCCTCTTTGAGTAAATATTTTACCGCAAATGTCACAACCAAATGATTTCAGTCTTGAGTGGACACTTAAGTGTTTCTGGAGGTTTGTCTTCTGGTTGAACCTTCTACCACAGTCGTCGCAGCTGAATCGCGTCTCTCCTTCAACGTCTGTTGACTCTGAATCGACTTTTTCTGTCCCGCTTAAGCATTTCCTGTTCATAAAACAACTAGAAGACCTTTCTCCTCTCATGTGTCTCTGAAGAGACTGCTGATGTTTAAACATTTTACCGCAGTAGCTACAGCGAAACGGTTTATTTGATGTGTGGACTTTCATATGCTTCTTGAGGATTGTTTTCTGGTTGAATTGTTTACCGCAAACACCACAACTAAATGGTTTTTCTCCAGTGTGAATGATCACGTGTCTCCTCAGGCTTCCCTGACACGTAAATCCTTTACCACAAACGCTGCAGTCAAACGGCTTTTCTCCTGTGTGGACTCGTACGTGGGCCTGAAGGATCATTTTTCGGTTAAATCTTTTACCACAATGGTCACAGCTGAAAGGTTTCTCTCCGGTGTGGACCATGAAGTGCACCTTCAGATTTCCCTTCAGGCTAAAACTTTTCCCACAAACTCTACAGCTAAATACTTTGTTTCCCGTAGCAAGGGTGTTCTCCGAGTCTTTTTTTTGCTTAACTTTAAGAGATTTCTTTTTAACCAAACAGCTGGGAGGATTTTTCCCTAAATAACTCTTTATGTGTCTCTGAAGACACTGCTTGTATAGAAACCGTTTTCCACATTCGGAGCAGCTGAAAGACATTTTGGCAGTGTTACACCGCGGATCACTCTTTCCAGCTGATTTAGGTGCTCTGGTCATCTTCTGGTCTTTGGTTTCAATTTCAGAATCTGAAGATTTCTGCCAATAATCATCATCACTGACTTCTGTTTCAGAAGAGTCTGAAGCCTCTTCATTGGCATTTTTCTCAAAGTTACAACTTGTGTCTGGGTTTTTAGCTTGCTCTGGACCCCCAAGGTCCTCTCCGTCAGTTTCTGTCTTCATCTGTTCAGCTGAGCTGCCGGTTGGAGATTCTGCCTCTCTGATGGCTTCAGTTTTGATTTCATGGAGCTCCGAAGACTGAGGTGACTGAGGTTTCTCATCTTCCTCATCAGCATCATCTTCCTCATCTTCCTCATCAGCATCATCATCTTCGTCTTCTTCGCTCTTTACAGTGCCAACAGCAAAGGTAACATCAGTTTCTGCTTCTATGTTTAATTCTTCCTTTTCCTCCTTTATTTGCAGGGGTCCTGGTTCCTGCCGGTCCACATGGGAGCTCCAGGAAGTCGCTTCTCTGATCTCCGACATCTGCTGAACATTTATAGGCAACACTGAAATACAAATTGACATAAAGGACAACTTTCAGCCAGTGTTCCTACTGACCTCCAACAGTTTTAAAATCAGCAGACTAGTCTAGGCACCACATGAAATTAGTAAAATTAAATACAGTAATCCCTCGCTGTAACGCACTTCACCTTTTACGGTCTCGCAGCTTCACAGATTTGCATTGTGCATCGTGTTCTGCATTCGGATTGGCTAAACAGTCTCCCCACTACAGTTCTCAAAAATAATCGATGGTGGCATGTCGGTTTATAAGAATCTTTTTGCCACAGAAGAAAAAAGAGCGACAACTACCCATAACTATGTTCTTCTCTCAAAAAAACACACCTGTACCTGCTTTAGAAGAAAAAGACGCAATCAGAAGAGCAGTGAAATATGCGTGAGTATTTGTCCTATTGTACTTATTGTATTTTTTTTTTTCACTTACAGCCACTATTCATCGATATCATGTGACGTCACACAGTACTCGCAGCGCCATCTTGAGGACCGACTTCCAACATGCCGTCTATCTGTTGTGCCGTGGGATGCGACAATAATAAGTCTAAAAAAATGGGATTGACCTTTTACCAGTGCTTTAAGTGGGCCGTGGGATATTGTGATATTTAAATGTTCTTCTATTTTCTTCCTGTCACTCGTGTTGAAAGCCGGTTGAAAGCGCTGTAGGAAACAGTCATGATGAGGAACGGCTGATCCAGTTAGTTGACATGAGAAGTTATCTATGATTCCTCCTCATTTCACCACAAAAACCACAATAAAGTGGCAGAAAGAAATAATATCCTATTATTATATAGGTCCCGGAACATCGGACGGGAGGGAGAGAAAAGGTCCTGTAAGTGGGGAAAAAAACAACATTAATGCCGCGTTCCATTTGTCCTCGGAAGTCGGAATTTCCCAGTTCCCAGTGGGAATTTTCAACTGGAACGCCCCTCGAAGTGGGATTTCCTACTGGGAAAGTGGGAGAAGCTTCACCACCCCCGAGTTACCATTCCAAGATGGCTGCCTTTCCCAGTTCCCAGTTCCGATTTCCGAGGTAAATGGAACGCGGCATTAATAACTACGTGTGGTGACGCAATCAAACAGCAAACAGCGTGGAATGAGCGGCGTGTGGTGTTAAATGCAGCAAACATGTCAGCATGTCAGATCATTACTGAGATGTGGGGAAAAAGCAGAGGACACGAGAAATGATCCAGGCTGAGTTGGATTTGGGAAACGGCTTGGAGCTTCGCCGGTGTATGGAGAAGGATTGTGGACCAGGTAGATATATATGTCCGCAAACGACAAATCTGGCAGGTTTTTGGCAGACTGGAGTGGAGTCAGTAATTGATTAGCTATTATATACGGATCGAAACCTAAAGTATCAATTTTCTGTAGATACCGTTGCTGTTCTTCGGGAGTTAAGTGAGTTATTAGGTGAGACGTCATATTGGCTGCGCGACGTGAAGGTCCTCGGTCGGTCCTCAAGATGGCGCTGACAACAAAAAATGTCACGTGACTGAAACCCATGAATAAACACCAATAGCAGCATAAGGCAGGTTTACATGTATGGGGGTCCGGCTCATGGGGGCCTTAAAAATATTTTTTTTAAATGAATAAAAAAAAAAACATCTATGGACGTGTGGCTTTTGCCATGATACAGAGGTGTATAAATACAAAGTTCATTTTCACTGATATAATTGTAAATTCGACCACAATTTAGGTTAAACTCCTTTACAGCCAAATGGCTAACTGAAGTCTGTAGTTCATGTACATCAACATTTCCTTCCTGTAGATGATTTTATAGACCTTCACTGTTTCAGCTTTTGCTTCTTCGTGAGATTTTCTGCCTTCAGGATGTCTATTTCTGCTGCAGTTAGATATTCTAACATGGATATCTACTTTTGGATCCAGACCTCAGTGGTTTAACAGGGAAATGTTCTCATTTCAAGTTGAAATGTTGGCCTTTAGGAGCATCCAGGAGACAGAGAACAGTCTCTGGTAATGTTAGAGCATCACAGTACCAGCTGACGACAATGCCAACCCAAAGGTTTTTTTTTATCCGTCATTGATGCATTAAAACCTTAACATTAAAAGACTACCATGACAAAACTTCCACTACCATGTAACATGTTCTAAACAAATGCGTTACTTACAGAGGTTTTTCCTGTCTTGTGTTGGCAGCAGCTCTGGTGTGGATGCTGCAGGTCTGGGGGACACCAGACTGAGTCCTCTGGGTTGATGGTTTCTCCTCGTCTGAGGCATCTCTCCTCTTCAGTCCTTGTTTACAGAGATGTATCCGTTTAATACATTTCAGTGCTTTAACTTAGCTTCTCCTGTTTTTAACGTAGATATCAAACAATTCATTCTAACAACTAAAAAACTGAACTAAAACTTGAGTTATTTAATAATTATTTTAAATCTTTGTAGTTACATCCATAACAACTGACTAGGGATGGGCGGTATGGACTAAAAAATGTATCACGATAATTTCTGGCATTTATCCTGATAATGATAAAAAAAAGACCAATACAAAAACGTTATCAACGGGAATTTATCCTTCTTTCTTTTTAGGCTCATTTCTTTCTTTCTTTCTTTCTTTCTTGGCTCATTTCTTTCTTTCTTTCTTTCTTTCTTTCTTTCTTTCTTTCTTTCTTTCTTGGCCCATTTCTTTCTTTCTTTCTAGGCTCATTTCTTTCTTTCTTTCTTTCTAGGCTCATTTCTTTCTTTCTTTCTTTCTTGGCTCATTTCTTTCTTTCTGGCTCATTTCCTTCCTTCCTTCCTTCCTTCCTTCCTTCCTTCCTTCCTTCCTTCCTTCCTTCCTTCCTTCCTTCCTTCCTTCCTTCCTTCCTTCCTTCCTTCCTTCCTTCCTTCCTTCCTTCCTTCCTTCCTTCCTTCCTTCCTTCCTTCCTTCCTTCCTTCCTTCCTTCCTTCCTTCCTTCCTTCCTTCCTTCCTTCCTTCCTTCCTTCCTTCCTTCCTTCCTTCCTTCCTTCCTTCCTTCCTTCCTTCCTTCCTTCCTTCCTTCCTTCACGTACGTTGTGCGTGGATTTAACGCAGAACCATAAATCAGCTTTACACAAAAACGTCATCAATGGGAATTTATCGTTTTTACCACGAGATACAAATTCTTACTGTGGGGAATTTTTTTGACGGTTTATCGTGAACGGTAAAATATCGCCCATCCCTACAACTGACACCAAATGTAAAAAAAAGAGTTGAAACAAAGACTAGCAGAGCTCTGCAGGCTTAAAATAGCACTATGTTCAAATGAACTAACATTAATGGTCTTTAACTTGTAAATGTTTATTCATTTTTCACTCAAAACATCTCTGACATTGTTTGGGCTGATTTAACTCCAGAATTTTCCTTTTGAACTTTATAAGCTTTTAGTTACAACACTGTCTGTGGTGACCTTTTTTTCATCTCCTGTTAGCAGCTGCATTTAGTGACCCGCACTAATGCTACCAAAAGGTACAGTAACAGCTACGATTGAACTCACAAATCCTGAAATGATTGAATGATAATGTAATTGTAATTGAGTGCTGCCCAATTCAGATCCCTGAAGGAGAACCTGCATCTTTTAGACATTTTCATGCTCCAACAGACCTGATTCAACTCGTCAAAGAGGTCTGAACAAGTCAGTTAACGTCACGACACATTCATTTGAATCAGGTGTGTTGGAGCAGGGAAACATATAAAACGTGCAGGACAGCTGTTTTAAACCGACTCCCATGTCAGCTTTGTTCAGAAACTTTTGGCAGGTGAGGTCAAAGATCGCTCCCGTGTCCTCGTTGTTGCAAACCGAGGAACATTTATAGTCAACTTGAAACACTTTTCTTTTTGCATTTTATTTCTTAGTCCCATGTTTTTTCATTATCATCCATCTGGTTCCCCTTTCTTTTACGTTTTTTTTGGGTCAGGCTTAGGAATGGGTGATATTTTACCGTTCACGATATACCGTCAAAAAAATTCCCCGCGGTAAGAATTTGTCATCTCACGGTAAAAACAATAAATTCCTGTTGATGACGTTTTTGTGTAAAGCTGATTTATGGTTCTGCGTTAAATCCACGCACAACGTATGTGTGAGGGAGGGAGGGAGGGAGGGAGGGAGGAAGGAAGGAAGGAAGGAAGGAAGGAAATGAGTCAGGAAGGAAGGAAATGAGAAAGAAAGAAAGAAAGAAAGAAAGAAAGAAAGAAAGAAAGAAAGAAAGAAAGAAAGAAAGAAAGAAAGAAAGAAAGAAAGAAAGAAAGAAAGAAAGAAAGAAAGAAAGAAAGAAAGAAAGAAAGAAAGAAAGAAAGAAAGAAAGAAAGAAAGAAAGAAAGAAAGAAAGAAAGAGCAGTGATTTGGGGGATCCAAAGACTGAATGTGGTGATAGATTTATAGTAACAAAGGTGGAGTTGAATTGGTATTTTTTTTATCGTCATTTTTATCGTTATCGGGATAAATGCCAGAAATTATCGTGATACATTTTTTAGTCCATACCGCCCATCCCTAGTCAGGCTACACTATATTTATCTGAGTTGGAACACAGTAAACATCCTTCTGGAAATATGTGTTTCTGGTTTTTCAGAACAATCCAGGTGATCTCGATCTTAAACTTATCCACACCAGTTATCCAGAAACAGAGTTCACTGGCCCCAAAGGTAAAGCACCAGATCTGCAGGTCCTGTGTATGCGTCCAGATCCATGACTGCGATTGATCATTTCATGCATCCTTCATCCCTTGTACTGTCTTTGGGTCAAAATGACCCAATTCTTCTATCCTTCTTTCCTCCTGCTCCCTCCTCCCTTCTTCCTTTCCTCTTTTCCTCCTTTTTTACCCTCCTTTACTCCTTTTTCTTCCTACCTCCCTTCCGTCATTCGTTCCTTTATTACCTTCTTTGCTTTTCCTTCCTTCTTTCCTTATTTTATCCATTCCTTCCTTCTTCCCTCCCTTCTTTCTTTCCTTTTCTCCATTCTTTCCTTCCTTTCTCCCTTCCTTCCATCTTTTCTCCCCTCCTTACTCCCTTTCCTACTTCCTTCTTTCCTTCTTTTCTCCTTTATCCCTTCCTTCCATCTTTTCTCCCTTCCTTACTCCCTTTCCTACTTCCTTCCTTCTTTTCTCCCTTCCTTCCTTCTTTCCTCCCTTCCTTCTTTTCTCATTTCTCCCTTCTTTCCTTCTTTCTTCCCTTCCATCTTTTCTCCCTTCTTTCCTCCCTTTCCTACTTCCTTCTTTCCTTCTTTTCTCCTTTATCCCTTCCTTCCATCTTTTCTCCCTTCCTTACTCCCTTTCCTACTTCCTTCCTTCTTTTCTCCCTTCCTTCCTTCTTTCCTCCCTTCCTTCTTTTCTCATTTCTCCCTTCTTTCCTTCTTTCTTCCCTTCCATCTTTTCTCCCTTCCTTACTCCCTTTCCTACTTACTTCCTTCTTTCTCCCTTCTTTTCTCCCTTCCTTACTCCCTTCCTTCCTTCCTTCCTTCTCCCTTCCTTCCATCTTTTCTCCCTTCTTTCCTCCCTTCCTTCTTTTCTCCCTTCCTTACTCCCTTCCTTCCTTCCTTCCTTCCTTCCTTCTCCCTTCCTTCCTTCTTTTCTCCTTTCTCCCTCCTTTCCTTCTTTCTCCCTTCTTTCCTCCCTTCCATCTTTTCTCCCTTACTTACTCCCTTTCCTACTTCCTTCCTTCCTTCCTTCCTTCCTTCCTTCCTTCCTTCCTTCCTTCCTTCCTTTCTCTTTTCTCCCTTCCTTCCATCTTTTCTCCCTTCCTTACTCCCTTTCCTACTTCCTCCCTTCATTCCTTCTTTTCTCCCTTCACCCTCCCTTGACCCAAAGACTGCACAAGGGTTATACAATGTTCATCTTTAACATTACCGAGTTTAAAACGATAATCAAACGATGGTCCAGATGTGTAACTTGGTTGGTTTTGGTGCAAACATGTTAAATCATAACCCTGTAACCCCAAAGATAATGTTTTATTCCATAAATCAGCTAAAATATGTTGACATTGGTGGTTAAAGTACCTGCAGCACAGACGGCCTCGGGTTTCTCAGGAAACGTGTCAATCTTCAGGAATTTCTACCTGGAAAAGTTCACGCTGACGTCGATCCTCGTTCCCTTCGTCGTTTTTTCGTTTCCTTTTATTCTTCATCTGCGAGGATTTCCGCCCTGTCGCTTCTCCTCCTGCTGTTAAAACCCTCCATGTATCACAACGTGTCTCCTAAAACGTCTCACAACTCAAACCGGCTGTCCAGCAGCAACAAATCATCAGCAAACACGAATAAAACTCTCTTTGAGACTCTAAACAAGAGAGGCACCCTATGTCAGTCAGTCCATGGCTGATATGGGTCCCCCTTGCAACCAGAGTCAATTGACCGACGGTTCCTACCAGCACTTGTTTCTTCCAAAGTGGCTGATGTGGGTTTTTTTTTTAATATTCACTTTTTGTTTTAATAATTTCAATGTTTTACATGCTTTTTGGGCTTAATTGGATCCGCCTGAAAGGCCTAATAAAATGGCTATTTAATTATCCATGTATAACTATGTAATGTAAATGTACTGTTTATACATTTTATCTTTATATGTCATCTGTCATCCTACGTCACTTTTTGTAAAGATTCATATCCGTCACTTTTGAATCCTCATATTGTACATTTCTGTTTATTTCTGTTTATACATTTTACTTTATTCTATCTCTTTTTTATCTCCATATACTTGTTTGCTTTTATATTGTTATTTTTATTTTTATTTTTATTTTTACTGTATTGCACCAATCACCACAACAAATTCCTTGTGTGTGTTAACAAACTTGGCAATAAACCCCCTTTCTGATTCTGATTCTGATTCTGATTCTGATCATCCATATCCATTTCTTCCTATTTAGGGGGAGACAGGTAGGATACATCCATCTGGATTTGGGATTAAGGGGCAGCAGTCTAAGCAGAGAGGCCCAGACCTTTCTTCCCCTGTCCATGTTCAACTTATCTTCCAAGAGGATAACAAGGGCAGCCCAGGAATGAAAAAAAAAAAAAATATGTATGTATTTTTTCCCCCTCCTTCTTTAAAAAGGTTCCTCCATGGATATACTGTAGCTCCTGTTTGGACCATCTAGATCAGGGGTGTCAAATGTGCGGCCCGCGGGTCACATGCGGCCCGAGAGAGGTTTTCATGCGGCCCGCAAGAAGTTTCCAACGCAAAAAAACGAAATGTTAATTTACTAAAAAGGAAGGCATAAATAATTGCCATGAGTCGCAGCAGAGTCTACAAATCCATCGTTATTCCACAAATAGAGCAGTTTGACATTTTTTTAGTTTTCTAGAATGCATTTACCGATTTTATTTCTTTGTCGTTTATTTTTATGAACTGACTACTATTATATATTTTTGCAGGAAAAATATCACTGCTAAAAAAGATGATAGAAGATATTTATTTGGAGAATTTCAGTTTTGAATACGAGGATAGTGACAAAGTAAAACAGTTAAAAGAGAAGTGCTGACTTTTTCGGCACACTGGCGTAAATATCCGCGCCAATTTTTAAAAATAAATACACTTAATTGTACTGGAAAAATCTTTAAATCACAAAGAAACACTCGGATGTAATAAGAAAGATTTAGCTTTTAATTAAATTTCCTATAAAAAAGCGAAATATAAAAAAAAACTGTTTATCTTTGTAAAATGATAATAAAAGTATCTTACATCTTACATAATTTGAAAAAAAACGAGAAATTTCAAGAAAAAATCCTGAAGAAATATATTTTACATAATTAGAGTGTAAACAAAGTGCATATTTCCTTTAAAATTAACTAAACCTATATTGGATTAGATAACAATAGTAAAAAAAAAAGAATTAGAAAAAATTATTTATTTTTTCTAATTCTTTTTGTTTATTTTTGTTATTTTTGAGCGAGAAAAAAATTGGTCAAATCCGGCCCGCCAAGCAAAATTAGTTTGACACCCCTGATCTAGACTCATAATTCCTTCAAATAAAGGGGGAAGAGGAGGATCTGTCTGGATTTGTCAGGAAGGAGAACAGCTTCATGAACAGGGAGAAATGAAGAAATTACCAGGGTTCTTATTCACGTCTTTTTCTGTAAGGAATGAGGATGATGTCCCATTGTAACGCAACATTTAGATTTCCAGCCAAGGTCCTTACAGTAGAGAAATGGTTATGATGTTTATGGTAAGAAACTTAACCAAAACACTGTTCTCATGACATATGTGAGACTCTACACTAAAGAACACATGTAGATGTGGTGACTGGACTAAAGTTTAAACAAAACGCTTTCCCTCAAAATGACACTCCACGGTGGACATAAATCATCTGACAGTGATGTTTGTGGTAAAAGATTTAATCAAAATTAAGATCTGAAAAAGTTAATGAGTGTCCACACAGAAAACACACCCTTACATTGTAAATATTGTGAGAAAATATTCAGATATCAGTACAATATAAAAAGACGTACTGTATGAATCAACATGGGAGAGTAATTTAAATGGGACGTTTGTGGACAAAAATGTACCGAAAAGCAGCACGTGGTCTGCAAATCCCCAGCAACGTCATTCATAGGTTTTCTGACGTGATTTTGAGGCCCGTTTACTTGCAGTCAGGTGGACCTAGAGATATGATTGTGGGTCTTAAACAACCCTCTTACCTTAACAGAAAACAACCAGAAAAAGGATCCCCACACTCTGAACATAACCTGTATTAAGTTAAATGTAATTTACACACACACACACACACACACACACACACACACACACACACACACACACACATATATATATATATATATATATATATATATATATATATATATATATATACACACACACACAGTATATATTTAAAGAAAATCCCATTTAGAATGTTGTTTCAGTTGCCAAAATCAGAAATGACCATTGCATTTAGCCAGCGCTCACAAAATATATTGTTTTAAAAATCCACGTGACAGTGTACACAGGTGATGACAGCTAGCCATTGGCTGTGCCAGCCACCAATCAAAAGTACATGTACCTAAGTATAGTTTGTTGCTTTATATAATTTATCTAATGTGGGACAAAAACATTCACTCCCATACAGTTCTTTTGAATGTGATATCTAGCTATAGAGACCAAAACTGTTTGTTTTTTTCAAGCTCTAAGTACGTGTAATTCTGCTACAAATTGGACATTTTAATATGTATTTATGGAAATAGACTAGCTTTTGGAACCAGCTCCTAGTGGTCAGCAGATGACCAGCAGCTTTTCCTAGGACCAGATTGGCTTCAAAATGGGAAATTTTTGTTGCACATTTTTGTTTGTTTTTAACAAAGTAGTTTTCATACAGTGCAAATATTTATAAAGCAGGGAATCTGAGTACTAATTTCAAGAGCTATTCACATTATTGTTAATAAGGGAATAAGTGCCGAGAAATTACGTCACAGCATAAGAAAAATAAAACTAACGTGGGAACTTTTAGTTTTTGTTCTGTGTTTCAAGGGGGAAGAAAAATAAAGGTGGGACGTTTTTCAGTCCCTAGAAGAGTTTTTTTTTCCTCTTTACGGGACAACAGCTTCTGTTGGATAACAGTTTGGTGTTTATTAAACGTTGGAAGACAATTTGTGACAAACGGATCATCGTAACAGACGAAGAGGAGTCTTTTTCACGAAGACGCAAAACAAAACATCAGGAAACAAGGATAAACATTATTGTGGTCTGTATGTTCCTATTTTTATGCCTCTCGCCGATTTTTATCCAATTTGCAGGGCGGGGGACACTTATACATTACACTGACTGGTTCCGTGCAGTATACTCATTTTATAACTGAAATCAGTGTCTTTATTAAGATTGACCATAGAGACATTTATGCAATGAAGGAGACTTTTAAACAGCCAGTATATCCAGTACTCGAGTTGTAAAAAAAGAATCAGGGGGGATGGTGGATTTTATCATATGGGGACAGATAATTTGTGCTGATTACAAATAATATAATATATTACAAATAATAGCACTGACCAAAACACCTGCAGAAATACTGCAGGAATGACATAGCAGCAGTTAAATGCAGCCTTCTGTAAGCTTTAAATATCCACTGGACTTACATCAAATACATCAAAACACAACTATAAAAAACAGTTTTCTGAACTTATCAATATGACTCTGTCCTTCACAGGATAAGTAAAATGGATCACTGCAAAAACTCAGAATCTTAACAAGAATATTTGTCTTATTTCTAGTTAAAATGTCTAATTTTAGTAAAAAAATCTCATTACACTTAAAACAAGACTCATCACTGGAAAAAAAAAACAATTTTCACCTGTTTCAAGTAGATTTTCACTTGAAATAAGTAGAAAAGTCTGCATGTGGAACAATATTTTATTGCTTGTAATGAGAAGATAAATCTTGTCCCAATGGCAGATTTTCCTACTTATTTCAAGTGAAAATTTACTTAAAAACAGGTGAAAATTGTCAAATAAGTTATTTTTCTGGTGATGACTCTAAATGTTGAAATAGCAGTAAAACCACATTCATTGATGAAATGACATAAGGGATGGAAAGGGGGGATGGCAGTTTTACAGGGGGGATGATTTTGACCGTTTTTATTTCAGGGGGGATGCCATCCCCCATCATCCCCCCTCAACTCCAGTACTGAGTATAGGCATTTTCTAAGATCGTATGTATCCTGTTTATTGTGGACCAGGGAGGTCTGTTAACTCTCAAACCTGGATTTCCGGAGTTCTGCCAGTTTCTGCTGCTTTGTCCAAAAATGCTCCCTAATGGCTTTCTACCTTTGTAGAGCTACAATTTTACAGTTTTACTCCCTATTTCACTTCCTTTCCCCCCAAAGTGGTCCTTGTCTCTTGCCAGGCCGTTATTGTAAATATGAATGTTCTTAATGACCTGCCTGGCTAAATAAAGGCCAATGACTGAATGAATATCAAATAAAGCCATAGAATTGTTGTTGTTTTTCTCTTTATCGTTTAATGTTCACAAAGTTTAATGCAATTTATGTCATGGGTCGTGTATTTTGAAGGATCAAATACTCAATATCCCATATTATCCATTTTACATCGTGCAAGAAATGATGCAAACTTTGAAAATCGACTGTGCGCATGCGCAGAACCACAAAGTAGCATTTCTCGGCAGGGAGCAAGGATCGGCAGAACACCGGTCACGTGAAGCTGATCGCCATGGTAACCAGCTTGACCTCGTGACCTCGTGACCTGCAGCCCTTTCCGAGTTTTTGGATTAAATTGCCAGTAAAAAAATCTTCGCTTGAGTCTTTCCAAGATCAAATGTTGCTGAAACAGTTTTCAAATATAATACAGAAAACATATATATATATATATACAGATATATATATATATATGTGTATATATATATATATATATATATATATATATATATATATATATATATATATATATATATATATCACGGGGTCTGCTGGAGCCTATCCCAGCTCATTTTCAGGCGAGAGGCATATATATATATATATATATATATATATATATATATATATATATATATAAATAAAGCGTCTAAGCGTCTTTGACATCCTTTTAAAAGCGCTATACAAATAAAATAAGTAAGGTAGTATATCCCCGGACCCGATCCCACATGCTAGTGGGCCACTCGATTACTTTATAGTGTAAAGGAAGGTGAATTTGACAATTACATGTTTCATGCGACCATGTCAAAAAACATTTTCTTTTCAGAGTTAAGTACAAAGTTGATGAATTTTCCGTGCAGCTGTAGCACATTTCTGCCAATGTCTTGGAAGAAATGCGGGAAGAAATCTTACTGCACTGTTTTACAACGAGTAACTGATATGGATTTTTGTTTTTCTTGACCATTTCAGGCGACTGAGGCGGAGATAAAATGGAAGAAGATGACACCTGGTGACCGGGGGGGAGGAAAGCGAGGATAATCAAAGTCGGAGTGACGATTGTGAAGAGAATCACAATTGTAGCTGGGATGTCTCAAAGAACAAACTTTCAGTCAGATGACCTCAACGGGCCTGGTTTGGCCCCCTCCATACCCAAACCATCCACACCAGGACTTCTCCAGACACAGGACATGAAAGCTATTAGTAAGTCACACCATTTCTTTTTTTTTTCATATATTGCATATCAAATTACCCGTTACATGAACTGGGACTGCATCATGGCAGTCCACTACTATGACATCTGCTACAAGGAATGGTGACTTGTGCGGCAGACTTTTAATTGGTTTGACACTCAACAGCTATGGGAATCAGACTTTGAAATCGGCAAGAGCATTAGTATCAATGAGGAAGTTCACGTATACAGCCTTAACTGCCTCACTGTTGGCTTTTCCCTTCAGGGGTCGTCTCTGCGAATCATCCACCTCCATTTCACCTAATTTTCTTCTCTCACACCGACTAACTTTGTCCTCTTTCACTTCACTAGTTGTCATCACTTTCTTATCTTATATTTTATCATTAAAACAATGAAATACCAGCTGGTGTATTCTGAACGTTGTTTCAGACTGATGTGGAGACTGATGTTACTAAAGCCTGCCACTGAGGTGGCAATATGCACAAGGAAACAAGTTACCCTTGAAATGCACCAGTATATCATCAACTGTAACCAGCTGCTCCCAAAAAACTGAGCTTAGTCAGTCACAACAAAGCTTTCATTACACCAGGATTGTGCAACCTCTCCTACAAAGTGAATAGTATCGTGAACTTTGGACCTGGTGAAAGCCGTATACTTACCTTTGTATGGAGTAAAGGTGTGAGATGTATGACAGTCACTAGCTATTGGGAAGGTTAGTTGTAGGCAAGCAGCATCAGTACTTGATCGCGTATCCTGAGTGTGCAATTACAACATTCATCTTAGACTAACAGGATCAGATGAGTTGGAGAGCGGCAACAGAACTGGGCCTAGTTGGGATCTGACAATTGAACTAGCACTCAATATACAGGACTGTCTCAGAAAATTTGAATATTGTGATTTTCTCTAATGCAATTACAAAAACAAAAATGTTATACATTCTGGATTCATTTCAAATCAACTGAAATATTGCAAGCCTTTTATTATTTTAATATTGCTGATCATGGCTTACAGCTTAAGAAAACTAAAATATCCTATCTCAAAAAATTTGAATATTCTGGGAATCTTAATCTTAAACTGTAAGCCATAATCAGCAATATTAAAATAATAAAAGGCTTGCAATATTTCAGTTGATTTGTAATGAATCCAGAATGTATGACATTTTAGTTTTTTTAATTGCATTACAGAAAATAAAGAACTTTATCACAATATTCAAATTTTATTAGACAGTCCTGTAGCCACTTATTTGGATTGGATTGGATGGATTCAACTTTAATAATCCCCAAAGGGGAAACTTCATTGCCACCATGGCCACATCAATACAACATAAGAAAATCAACAATACACATTAACAATATCTTCACCTAGGGACAGCAGTGGATCAACACAACAGCAAAATAACCAGAAAATGACCCCCCAAAAAAGGGAGATAAAAAGAAAAAAAAATGCATAAAAGAATACAAATCCATTTAAAAGTGCAATGTGCAGGACAAGTATAGCAGCAAATTAAACAGCTAAGAATATAGCTGCAATTTAAAGTGCACTGTACAAGCAAATATGGCAGCAAGTTATGACAGCCTAAAAGAGTGGCTGCAGTTTAAAGTGCAATGTACAGGACAAGGATTAGTATAGCAGCAAGACATGACATCAGCAGTCCAAATTAAAAAGTCTGGTTGCTGCAGGAACAAAGGACTTCCTAAGTCTCTCTGTGGAGCATCTGGGCAAAAGAAGCCGTCTACTTCTGCTACTTCTCGAGAAGAAAGCTGTACAGGGGACGATCATCTTGGGACAGGATAGTTCTGAGGTCTGAGCTGATTTGCATCATCATGTCCAGTTTCTAGAATAAATGTAACATCGGTTATATTCAAGTTATATTCAATAACTTAACAGTGAGTTGGGGTTGTTCTTCTGGAGATGAAATAGTCAGGGTTGAATATGGATTTTGGGCAGAATATGAGCTTCCACATTAGCTTTCAAAGCGTTTTCCAAGGGTCAGGGTATGGGAAAGTAGTAAAGTCAGTTGGGCCAGAATTCCAATAACTTCAATTTGGACACTAAGGGTTGTCCTTAGGAACCCTATGTTATGTTCTTTACCACCACAATTTATAAAGAAGCACAGGTCAAATAAGACGGTGGTGGCGTTACATCGGTCTACAGGGAGGGTAACTTCGGCCCGCAGATACATATGTCTGCGTCAGTACATACAAGTATAAACACACCACAAAATGCAAAATAAAGCATCATAGCTGGTGCATTGAAATAGTTTTGAGGCCGTTATCACATAAAATATAGCAGTTATCAGGTGGACTCTACTCCTGGGATAATTTTCCTTCATATACTGCAATAATGCAGGTCCTTCACCCATTATTGACCTTGCTTTTACCATTTCCCATATTTTGTAAGAAAACTTCAGTAAAGCACAAACATCATACAAACACACACATTAATTTTGGCCCTTGGCAGATTGTTCGGGACGGCCTAGCCGTCGTGTTCGGACCCTGGCCGAGTGTCTTTAGACCCAGTTCCTTGCTGCTCCTCTCCAACAGAAATGTGGTCAAAAGTATCGGTGGAGTATTTAGCATGAGATTGGAGGTCCCGTGCCCGCTCAAGTAGGGCTGGGGATCGATTCAAATGTCAAGAATCGATTCGATTCCGATTCTTAAGATTCAGAATCGATTATCAAGATTTGATTCGATCGGATTTGATTCCGATATTGATTTGGGTTAGTGTTATTAAAACTGTTTTTTGAGTTGTTGCATGAATTATATGACTGTAGTTATGCAAAATATTACTACTAGTATTATATTGAGATTAAACAGCAAGTATTGGCAGCTAATGATGCTGTAAGGACCAATCAGCTCCCAGAATGCTGATAGAACTGCTTTCAGAAACATCATGTGGGTCAGAATTACCAAACAGATCCAGGGCAGCAAACAAACGGATTAAATCGGTTTTATTTTTTCCCACATTCCGTTTTTATTTGTTCCATTTTCGGTCTATTTTGGTTTTTAATTTTTGAGCATTTGGTTTTTAGCATTTTTTGCAAATGTAACCCCAAGGCAGTATATAAAGTAATGAAATATAGACAATTTATGCAATTATAACCTAACACTTTAATGTTTTCATACCTTTTAAACATATTTAAAGGCAAAAACATGGCACCAGTTATTCTCGTGTCCAACAAAACATCAAAACATTCCTTTTTTGGGGATAAACAAAAAAATAACCAAAAGTTGTAATGTAATTTAAAAAAAAAAAATACATAAATGAAAAAAAAATAAATAAAAAAAATCGATCTTTAGACATATGAATCGATTTTTAGGAATTAATATGAGAATCGATTTAGAATTGGGAAATCGATTTTTTTCAACACAGGACTACGCTCAAGGCCACTGCTGAAATGGGTGACGTTGTTATTGACCTTTTGTTTATGAGTGCAATAAATTTTGTTCCAATTCAAAATTAACTTTTAACCCACGTCTGATGTGCATGTGTGTTTCAGCCTTACCTGAAGATGTGCAGGAGCTATTGGTGGTCAAAGAAGAGATTCCCTGGAGCCCCAGCGTGGACCAGCATGACCTGGAGTCTTTTCACATAAAGGAGGAAGACGAGGAACTGAATGGACAGGACGAGGCCGATATCACCAAGCTGCTATTTACTGCTGTTGCTGTGAAGAGGGATGATGAGGATGATGACTCTGAGAAACCTCAGTCCTCACTGGTTGATAACTTTAAAACGGAAGACAACACAGAGGCTAAACCTCCACGCAGCAGCTCAACCCAGCAGATGAAACCACTAACTGATAGAGAGGACTGTGGACAGGCAGAGTCAGCCTTGAATTCAGATCCAAACAGTCACTTTGACTCAAGTGGTGATGAAGAGGCGTCAGACTCCTCTGAGACCGAAGTCAGCGATGATGATTATTGGCAGAAATCGTCAGATTCTGAAGCTGAAACTGAAGATGGCGACACTGACAGCAGCGAGAGCAGAGCACAGGAGTCAGGCGGTAATAGTGACAATGTAGCATCTAACCCTGCCAAGAAGTCCTTCAGCTGCTCCGAGTGTGATGAGGTGTTTATGGACAGGCCGTCTCTTCAAGAACACGAGAAATGTCACTTACAGAAAAATATGGATTCATTGACGACGGTCCACGCAGAAGAGAAAGTGTATAGCTGTGACATCTGTGGTAAAAGATTCAACCGAAGGACGGATGTTAAGAGACACATGATCCTTCACACAGGAAAGAAGCCATTTGGTTGTGGGTTTTGTGGCAAAAGATTTAACCAAAAGGGAAATCTAAAGGTCCACATGAGAGTCCACACAGGAGATGAACTGTTTACCTGCAATGTTTGTTGGAAAGTATTTAAACAAAGGGCAGATCTCAAGAAACACATGGACCTCCACTCAGGGGAGGATTTGTACGGCTGTGGCGTTTGTGGTAAAAGTTTTAATCAGAAGGGACACCTTAAAAAACATATGAGTGTCCACATCGGACACGATCCGTTTTATTGTAATAAATGTGACAAACAGTTTAAGTATCTGTACAATCTGTACAGGCACATGAAAGTCCACACAGGAGAGAAACTGTGTGACTGCGGCATTTGTGGCAAAAGATTTAAACAAAGGTCGGGTCTCAAGAGACACATGAGGGTCCACACGGGAGGGAAACTATTCTCCTGTGACGTTTGCGGTAAAGGACTAACGCAGAAGGAAGGCCTGAAAAGACACATGAGAGTCCACACGGGAGAGACGCGATTCGGCTGTGACTTCTGCGGTAAAAGGTTTAGGCAGAAGGCCGATCTAAACAAACACTTGAGAGTCCACACGGGAAACACGCCCTACCAGTGCAGCCACTGCAAGAAAATGTTCAAGTATAGGGACAACATGAACAGGCACATGATAGTCCACACGGGAGAGAAACCGTTCAACTGTGACCTCTGCGGTAAAGGCTTTACCCAGAAAGGAACCCTGAAGAGACACATGATTGTCCACACTGGGGAGAAACCATTCAGTTGTTGTGTTTGTGCTAAAAGGTTCACCCAAAGCGGAGCTCTGAACTCACACATGAGACGCCATAAACTGAAGGAGCATTTGGTTGAGGTTGAAGTAACTTAGCTGCTGTGCCAGAACCTGTATCCTCAGTCCTGCACTTAAACCAGGAGCCCAGTTGCTTTCAGCTTCATGCAGTCATGTACTAAAGTTACTATACCCTCTTCAAATTAGGAATGGGCGATATTTTACCGTTCACAATATACCGTCAAAAAATTCCCCACGGTAAGAATTTGTCATCTCGCGGTAAAAACGATAAATTCCCGTTGATGACGCAGAAGGATGGAAGGAAGGAAGGAAATGAGCCAGAAAGAAAGAAAGAAATGAGCCTGAACAAAAAAGAAAGAAAGAAAGAAAGAAAGAAAGAAAGAAAGAAAGAAAGAAAGAAAGAAAGAAAGAAAGAAAGAAAGAAAGAAAGAAAGAAAGAAAGAAAGAAAGAAAGAAAGAAAGAAAGAAAGAAAGAAAGAAAGAAAGAAAGAAAGAAAGAAAGAAAGAAAGAAAGAAAGAAAGAAAGAAAGAAAGAAAGAAAGAAAGAAAGAAAGAAAGAAAGAATGAATGAATGAATGAATGAATGAATGAATGAAGGATAAATTCCTGTTGATACGTTTTTGTGTAACAAACATGGCAGATCTGAGAGTGAGATAGATTTATAGTTACAAAGGTGGAGTTGAATTGGTATTTTTTTAATCGTCATTTTTATCGTTATCGGGATAAATGCCAGAAATTATCGTGATACATTTTTTAGTCCATACCGCCCATCCCTACTTCAAATCCAAATTTTTTTTAAGCAAAAATATAATGAAAAATAGTCTCATTGTAATTGGTTTTAGTATTAGGCAAATACAAGCTCAGATGGACATTAGGACATTAGCCGGAAATGTTGACAGTCGGCACTGAAGCTGCTTAGGGCTGAGCATTTTCAGTGAACTTTGGATTTGGGATGTGAATTTAGAGCAAAGAGAGCTAACTCTTATTTTAAAGATAATGTGGCTTATTGTGCTGTTAATGGTACTAACTAGGTTGACCTGGAAGGGTCCGGGGGACTAAGCTGGCTGGTCTGTTCTCAGCCAGGGCTGAGGGAATGGGAAGTGCCTTTGAATGGTGGCAGAGCTGGAGCTGAAGGGGCTTTTTCACATTAGCCAATTCAATTCAATTCAAATACAAAAATAATTAACAAAAAAGAAAGTCCAGAGTGCTCAGAAGGTTCATCTAAATCGTGTGACGAAGGTGCTCTTTGGTGGGGAAAAAAGGATGTCAAAAAAGAAGAAAAATCCAAGGCACTCTTCTTCAAATATAAAAAACCTTTATTTAAATTGGCTATTTCATGTGGAAAGAAGTAATTTGAGTCTGTCACCACCTCTAATGTACATTAGAGGTGGTGACAGACTCAAATTACTTTACCTACTTTACCTTTATTTACCAAATGAAAGCCACTATCTATCCAGGTTTAAATGAAGACATTCATTTAAATAAAGGCTTTTTATATTTGATGAAGAGTGCCTTGGATTTTTCTTCTTTTTTGACAAAAATACTTAATTTATCCCTGAAGGGAAATTAACTTACCTTCTTAAATCCTATGGAAGCAGTAAGGGGTACTTAGCATTGACCTTTATTCATCTATTTACTTTTGGCTTATTTTTGTTCAGTAAATGATGGCACATTGAAAAAACCCCCCACTAATACAGGAAAAGAACATGTGTTTTTATTGTTTTTAACAGAAACACAAAGATTTTAAATGAAGGGGTATTAACTTTTGCTCATTATCGTTTGTGAGGTTGAAGTTCTGGAGACTAAATAGACTTTGTGACTGCCATGTAATCAGCTGTTGTTCCTCTCAGTTTCCAATCCCCAACTGTCACTGATGAAACTGTGTTTGAAAGAACATTTATCAATGTTACTCCTTATTTCAAGATCCCAGGCCGGCATTTATAAGTTCTGCCTGACTGCGTTCAATCATTTTTTTTGTACCAGCCGACAACCCCGAGCATCTTCTTCACAACACTGCAACACTCCCAGCAGAGCTTTATTCAGATCTGCTGAAACACAGATCGCTACATGAGATCCTTTCTGCCCACAGCAATAACCTTTCTACAATGACTCTGGGGAGACTTAAATAATGACTACTGCAACAACTAATTTCCCTTTCAGGGGATAAACAAGGTATTCTTGAATCTTAAGTATAAAGCACCATGAGTGTTCCCAAAGGCCGCTGTTTGCTGCAATATTGTAAACACTGATTGATGCATAGCCTAGAAACCAGCAACCATCCATTAGAGCTCATTAACTAGGCCCAAAGGTCTTGGAGAGCCAATCAAATCAGTTTCTCCTTGTAGAGAGACCCTCTGTTTGGGCTTATCACGATGAGATCTGGACGTAAACTGTGTAGATGGCTGCAGCTGAGGATTAACGGCCGCTTTGGCACTGGCAGTTAAAGATTCAGACATTTTCTTCCAAAATTAACAGAAGGTTGCTCTCAAATATTTCCTTTCATGTTTAGTTGGCAAAACAGCAAAAAAAAGTTGTACAAAACACTCCTGTTGACTCATTTCCATCGCTCTGAATATGTCACCTCGTTCCTTGCTCTGATTGGTCGTAGCGCTAACTAACTGCATCCAAAGGGAGTCTGATAAAAAACACTGGATCGTTTCCGACCCTGCGTCTTTCTAGATGTGGCTCTGATCTATCAGACTAACAGACGCACCGATCTGTGGTAATGAGCTATATTCTCATTACACTAATCTCCTGTAAGTTTGTCTTTGGAGTGGAGTAACGGCTTTACATTGTTTGGTTTTCATGTTTGCCACTTAATACATGAAATATGTTCAATAAAATTGACTGCTGAATGAGTAGTGCACTGGTGTTTATTGATGCGTTGAAACCTGAGTGGAGGTTTGTCTGCTGGACATCTGAACCTAAAAAGAAACGTAAAGAAATACATTTTTGCCTGTCAATACATTTTTACAGCCCATTTACAACAAAAAATGATTTTGTTTTTAGAGATATGTGCATGAAATACTGTTTTACTTTCAAATTACCAGCAAGTTGCCTGCTTTATTTTCCACAGGGATGGTTTTGTATCCTGAAGCAGCTAAACTGCTACCAGTTAAACACGGATTTTCAGACATTTCATTTAGCAGACGCTTTTATCCAAAGCGACTTATACCGAGAGACCGTAACAGATCACAGTAGGTGCCAAAAAAAAAAAAAAAAAGTGCAGTTAAAGGAGCTTGAGGCTCCTTTTAAGAAATGAGACTCTCTAGCGCCACCCTTCACCACGACGGCAGTTGGGGGTACTGCAGCCAACAGTGAAGCCGGAACGGGGAGAACGCACATGCAGCGTCATGTGACGTCACATCCGCAGGACAGCGCGGGAAATTCGGGACCGAATTGCAGCACATTTTGCAGCACACAGCCTGTTCAAGCAACGGAGAGATACACTAGAGGGCTCATTCTTTTGGGTTTGGAACGCTTCATCTGACATTACTAGAAAACTTAAAATGTATATGGATTTTTTTTCATAAATCCTGCCACAATCCGGCCTCAAGCTCCTTTAAGATGACAAATACCAAGTTAAAGTTCATGAAAGACAGTTTTAATACTTTGTAGAGAGGGACGATTCGATTGAGTTCATATAAGCAGGTGTGGACCCCAATATGACCATGTAGACAAGTGACAGACTTTTATTGGAGCAGCCACAAGTAACCAGTGAAGATAGTTATGAAACAGGGAGACCCGACTGAGTTTAACCAGAGCAGGGTTGAGGTTTTGTGCATGATGTAGTTTGTTTGAAAACTGAATTATGCTTGCAACTGCTGGAATAGGTTTGAAGGAACTGTGTACGACAGTTGGGACTGCTACCAGTGAGTAGTTGATAACAGAGCTTTGAACTGCTGACCAGGGATTGATGGAAGAGCATGCAAGAAGCAGCTGCTACATGCCATGTTTCCAGTTAAAAGCCACCGGACAAAACTGTGGCCATGTGGTGGAAACGGGTTAAAGGCTTGGTTAAGTCATCCAAGTCTGTTACAGTACAAGCAGGTGCCAGCCTGCAATAGGCAGATACCTCAGACAAGGTCTCATTTGAAATACCAATTGCTCACTGCTTCTGTTGGGTCAGGGACTAAACCAGGGGTTCTTAACCTTTCTGACCTTGGGGCCCAATTTTTTCAGTACAGAGTGGCCCGGGGCCCATTAAGGGGTATTCAACTAAAATTCAACTAAAACTTTAAGAGGTCCATTTAGAGAAAATTTACTCAAGCAAAGGTCCAGAACATCATAAAATATATATATGTGTGTGTGTATATATATTCAAGTAGCCTCATAGTTGTATCAACATCTGCATCTGACTGTTATTAAAAAAGTACATATTTGCCACTTAACATGTTTAACTTGAATTAAACATTTTTTTCTCTTAAAAATAAAGTAGATTTTATTTTTTCAAATGCTATCTTATTTTATTTCTCTACCAGCAGTTTGAATTTCCCCTTTTCTTTGTTAATTGTCTCAACACATTTTTATACTAAATATAAACACATCTTAACAATTTTGCAGTTTTTTCTTCCCCTCTTATAATCTTATGCCCCCACTTTCTGTCGTTCAGTGAGAGAACTGAGCTCTAACTTCTCCTGTCAGGACTTTAAATCTGGGCTGGATGGTGTCAGGTTCTCATATGGACGTGGAGGTGTTCATTGTTGAGCCTGAAACGATATTTAGTTTTAATTATGTTCACTGTGGAGAAAGCTGCTTCACAGCTGTATGTGGACCCAAACATGTTTTAAGATGGTCAGCTTATTTTTCTGTGACTTCAGTTCAGACTTGAGTGGATATGTTTGATGAAAAACTTTGTGTTTTGTTTCAGTGGCGTTTCACTTTCGCACTTTGAACGCCACGGTCTCTGAACGTATGAGACACTGGTTTTGTCCCAGTGGGAAGACTGAACAGGATGAATTTGTCCATTCCGGGTTGCATATTTAAAAATACAGCGAGGACAAAACTTAGTTTGATTTTACTTAAGTTATTTACATTAATAAGTTGTCAGAACTCAGTGTGTCGGGTTTCATCGGAGCCTGATCTGCTGCGACGGGCACAGCCCGCACCGCAGCTCTCTGGTCGCGCTGCAGCAGTCACTTTCCGATGCTTTTTCGAAAGCCCGAACAGTCCAGTCCAGCAGACACGACAGCCCACGCATCTACATCTACCATCTTTCAGCAGTAACGACGGAGCCCACCGCCCGAGCGGCAGCCTCAGCCGACCTCCCCGGCCGCGGGGTCGCGTCGGGATAAATGATCACGCCGCGCTCGCTCGCTCTGGGTGCAGACCCAATTAATCGATCCCTGATCCTGGCGTATCTAAACCTACTCTGTGCAAAATGAAGGATTTTCTCTGTAAATACACACCATTTATCTTACTATTACACGTACAGCTAGCTGAGTGTCTTCTCCTCATTTGGATGGGAGTTGCTATGCAGTCCCGTGGCCCTCGCGGCCCACACGTACAAAACTGATTTTTTTTGGCGGCCCACTAGATGGCGCTCGCGGCCCAAGTGTGGGCCGCGGCCCTATGGTTAAGAATCACTGGACTAAACTACCCAATTAATTTCTTGGAATGTCAGACTGCATTTCCCCACGCATGCTCAACAAGGCTGGGGGTGGTGTAAAGAGTCTGCTTTTAAATATTGGGTCTGTGTTTAAGACATGGCTTACAAGCATCTCACCAGGCAGACATGGATTCAGTGGAAGGCGTCAAATCATGACCTCAAAAACAAACTCATCCATTCAAGTTTTTAATTCATCCACATGCAAGTCTCCACCTGCTTGGTCAAACCTGCAAGAGAGATGACATTATGGGTTTGTTGATATCATGGTGCGTGATTAGATCAGAGCCTAAATTCTTACCCTTTAGAACTTCTTGTGCCCTTTAGAGCCAGTTCCTTTCTGCTCCTCTCCAACAGGAATGTGGTCAAAAGTGTCCGTGGAGTATTTAGCATGAGATTGGAGGTCCCGTGCCCGCTCGTAGCCACTGCTGAAATGGACGGTGTGGGATGAAGGGAACACAGGATGGTCCTTAACCATGGCCGAGGATACATGAGCAGAGGTCCAGGCAGGGACTGGGAGACGATGGTCCGGCCTGAAGCGCAACAGCTGCTCAATGAAAGAAGCAATCCCTGCATCCTGAGCCCAGAAGCCGGTATTGGACCCAGCGCCGCCGGTGTAGCCGCTTCCTGCGCCATAGCCAGATCCTGCACCATAGCCAGACCCTGCACCATAGCCAGACCCTGCGCCACTGGAGTAGCCGCTTCCTGCGCCATAACTAGATCCTGCGCCATATCCAGACCCAGCGCCAAAGCCAGACCCTGCCCCACCGGAGTAGCCGCTTCCTGCGCCATAACTAGATCCTGCGCCATAGCCAGACCCAGCGCCACCGGAGTAGCTGCTTCCTGCGCCAGTTTGACCTAATCCCAAATCAATCAGAATGAAACATCACAAGGAGTCTGAACAAGCTGAATCTGTTAAAACGCAACATGATTTAGACTGAGACCGAGTGTCACCATGATCATACTAAAATCTAGAATGATATGTCTGGGTCAAAATTCTCTAGCTGGTTGATTTCAGGGGCGTCAATTGGCTATGGCAAGGTATGGCAGCCGCCACACCTTTGCTTCAAGGGTTAAATGTAAAAGTTTGTTTTTTTTTAAATACATTTATGGAATAACTACAAATGCAAATAACAGCATGATCGATTTCACTAATTATACACTGCAAAAACTCAAAATCTTAACAAGAATATTTGTCTTATTTCTTGTTAAAATGTCTAATTTTTAGTCTCTCTTTTTTTTTTTTTAAATCTCATTACATTTAAGACAAGACTCAAAAACAACCATTTTCACCTGTTTCAAGTAGATTTTCACTTGAAATAAGTAGAAAAATCTGCCAATGGAACAAGATTGTTTTGCTTGTAATGAGAAGATAAATCTTGTTCCACTGGCAGATTTTTCTACTTATTTCAAGTGAAAATTTACTTGAAACTGGTGAAAATGGTCAAATAAGTTATTTTTCTGGTAATGAGTCTTGTTTTAAGTGTAATGAGATTTGACTAAAAATTATACATTTTAACTAGAAATAAGACAAATATTCCTGGTAAGATGAGTTTTTTGCAGTGAGCGAGACTGCATTTGAAAAAGTTCCAATTTTCTTGACCACACATAAGCTACATAGCAGACTAGTGATGAGTATTTGCTGGACGTGTTGATTGATACTCTAGTTAAGTTCTGTGACTCGTAACCCTCGTAACCTTGCCATACCTTAGCTTCCACTGAATTGACGCCACTGGTTGATTTTACAACAAATGTTTGGATACTTGCTTTTTTTAGTGGGGATGCCAAAGCCAATGTCAAAGAGCAGGACACATATCCAACACACCCTGTTAATATCAAAGCATGAATTAGAAGTGGCAGAAAATAAATTGGAAAACAAATTGTTAGTCAAGTCACCTTAAAACAAACTCCAAACCCATAATGGACTCGACACAGCAGCACAGAAACCACTAAATGCAACAAAATGATTAAATCTTTAGAAACAATCACTGCTGTAACTGTCATGTGGCTTCACTTGAACTTTTATATTGGTGCTCCAGACACTTTAATTAGACTCATCAACCTCACCTGGTACCCAGTAGGGCCATGGATTGTGGTGTGTTCAATCAAATCAGGAATTTAAAGTATTCATTTATTGGACACCATCTTGATCATAATAGTAATGAAATATATTAGGTAAATAGAATAGATTAACTTCAACAAAAGTACAAAATCAATCTATCCCCTCTATTACAAATGTCAAATCTTCCTTTCCTGGCTGGAATTGCACATCATATGCATTTCAACATCTTTGTCTCTTTGTCTAATTTGTATTTCTTCATGATCATGTTCCAAATATTAATTCATAATTGTGTCTAACTGGTTTTCCTCTATCATATAATTCTCTGCCCCCTAATAGTTGTTGGATCTGATAGCCCCTGCTTTAGTTTCAATACCTTTCCATTTGGTTCCATAATTCTGAGGACACCAGCGTACTACAGCCTTAACATGCGCTGCTTAATAAAAGTCCTTGAAATCTTCACCAGCCGTTCCGCCTTTGTACTTGAATAGATGTAATTTTACGAGCCTAATTCAGGGCCACTTCCCTCCCCAAATAAAACTTGATATCACTATCTTACTCTATAAATTTACCTTTTGGTACAGGTATGGAATGATAGAAATACAGCCTCAGCAATATGTTCCTTTTGACTATTTCCACTCTTGAACTGAAGTCTAGAATCTGTTTGGCCACCTTCCAAAGTCCCTTTTGATGTTTGTGTTGATCTGTTTGCATTTGTGTTGTATAATTTGCCTACCCCTTTTGTAATATGCACCCCTTGGTATTACATTTAGTCCATGTCAGTATCTGTCTTTGTCACATTAAGTTTGTTCCCTGAGTATTGTCCGTGTTCCTCCAGTAAATCCACTAGTCTGGGAAAACTCACGTCTTCTTTCTCCTCCAGCATAAAAACCAATAGGCTACGTCAAAAGTATAAAATCTCAATCTAAATACAGAATCTGTAACCAGGAAATCAAAATCTGAGCGCACTCATTCTGTTTTGCTTTTCTAAGATACATTGTTCAGTTACGATGAACATTTTCTTGTATTATTAATCATTTTTTTCATTCATTCATTATCTTACCCGCTTTATCCCTTGCGGGGTCACGGGGGTCTGCTGGAGCCTATCCCAGCTCATTTTTTTAGGTGAGAGGCAGGGGTTACACCCTGGACAGGTCACCAGTCCATCGCAGGGCCACACGTATTATTAATCACATAGTGAAAAATTGCATTTTTCCCCTTTTATGTAAAGGATGGTACTTTTCAGCGCAACCTTGGCTTCAAGTTGAAACGCCGGTGTTGTGCCAAAAAGTGATTGCCTGCCAGAATCTGATTTCTTCTGATTTCTGGCTGCGGGAGCGCGCACAGCAGCCCGTTGAGCGATAGTGCTAAAACGTCAGATTTTCAGATTATGAAGCTCAAGAATGAGATCGAGTCATATTTAGGCAGAAACAACTTTTCATTAACTGTATTTGGCCTTCAATCAATTTTTGGCAGGTGAAAATGCCTATTTTGTGTTGTAATGGTCCTTTAAAAGAGTTAAAAGCATTCATGTGAGGTCTAGTGTTTATATTATGTAGCTCAAGAATGAGATCAAATCATATTTAGGTAGAAACAACCAGAGGTGGAAAAAGTACTGAAAAATTGTAATTGAGTAAAAGTATCTTTACTTTGCTTAAATCCTACTCAAAGTAAAAGTAAAAGTACTCATCTAAAAATGTACTCGAGTAAAAGTACTAAAGTACTTCATTTAAAATGTAATTGGAGTAAAAGTTACTTTCAGTTATTTAATGCAAAAAAAGGATGAGTCACAAATCAAATCCAGCATATGTTGTTTTAATCAACTCTGAGGCGTATTAAAGTATTAATTTAATTAATTTAACATCCACACTTGTAAAAGCTCAGCTGAGCTCAGTACCATGATCCTTTTACTTCCACAGAACAGGACAAAAAGGACAGTCACAACCTGTACTGTAAAGTGCAAACTATTTTCAGTTATATTGTCCAACCGACAACACTAAAACCAGAATCAAAGTATTCAAACATAAAATAAAGTGCCCAATGCCCGCAGGATCCTGCTATTCACAATAAACCAAAATAAAAAACCCACAAGATTTTCACCATAAATTTTGTACTCAGTAACGTGAGGGGGTTCAAATGTAGCGAAGTAAAATACTTGGGTCAAAATGTACTCGAGTAAAAGTAAAAATTACATATTTCAAAAACTACCTTATTAAATTACAAATTACTCATAAAAAGTACTCAATTACAGTAACGTGAGTAAATGTAATTTGTTACTTTCCACCCCTGGAAACAACCTTTCATTAACTGTATTTGGC
This sequence comes from Cololabis saira, assembly GCF_033807715.1. Lineage (NCBI taxonomy): Eukaryota > Metazoa > Chordata > Actinopteri > Beloniformes > Belonidae > Cololabis > Cololabis saira. The sequence goes on along the minus strand of NC_084605.1, from coordinate 7,374,812 downwards.
CTAATCAATCAATCAATCAAATCAATTTTTGGCAGGTAAAAAGACCCATTTTCAGGGGAGAAATCAGATTCTGGCAGGCAATCACTTTTTGGCACGACACCGGTGCGTTTAGATCATGGATGTATTATAGAACGGTTTAGATGCAGAATCCGGAACCTTCCACCATCCCACTGTGTTGCAGTGGGGACCAAAATAAAGGTGAGACTGACGGTAGCTTGTGTCTGCCCATCTTGGTTTTCTTTTATACTTTAAAATAGTTTCCTTTCTTTCTTTTTTTTTTACACAACAGTTGCTGGATAACTGGCTTGTGTTTTGAGCCAAAATGTGACAAAAATTGAGGAGTCGAACTGGAAGCAAGGAGCAAAGCCAAACCAGGAAAGGCGACGTCTTAAAACAATAAATATTGTGGTATTTCCCAGATGGAAATATCTGATGAGGGGAAATCTTTTGAGGTTATTTCTTCTTCTGGACAGGTAATTTACCCACCGATATCAAGACTCAGTTTGACTCTCTGGTGAAGAGATGCGACCTCATGTCTTATTTCTGAGGAACAGCTGATGATGAAGATGGTGATGTGTAACTGTCTGATCTGGATCTGTGATCTTAACTGAAAGACACATGTTCACACTTGGGGACCCAAAAAATAAATGGAGAGTTTTTGAGTTGGTTGTTGTTGTCCACTATAAAGGACTGTCTCAGAAAATTAGAATATTGTGATAAAGTTCTTTATTTTCTGTAATACAATATAAAAAAATAAAATAATGTCATACATTCTGGATTCATTACAAATCAACTGAAATATTGCAGGCATTTTATTATTTTAATATTGCTCATTATGGCTTACATTTTAAGATTCCCAGAATATTCAACTTTTTTGAGATAGGATATTTTTTTTCTTAAGCTGTAAGCCATGATCAGCAATATTAAAATAATAAAAGGCTTGCAATATTTCAGTTGATTTGTAATGAATCCAGAATGTATGACGTTTTTGTAATTGCATTACAGAAAATCACAATATTCTAATTTTCTGAGACAGTCCTGTATGCTCAGAAAAAAAAAAAGAGTTGGGTTTTTCTTCTCAGTTTCAGGAGACATTTTGAGCTGCAGGATCATAAACCAACTCACAGGCAGGAAAAGGCCTTTGATTGTCTTTATGATCAGTTTTACAGAGGAATTACTCTGCCAGTCCTTTCTCATTCATTGTTATGGGAAAGTGTGTCCAGACTTTTGTCTTTATGGTGAACATCAGAATCAGAATCAGAAAGAAGTTTATTGCCAAGTAGTTTTTTAACACACACAAGGAATTTGCTGTGGTGATTTGGTGCAATACAAAAGAAGAAGTACTATTAAGTGAATATAAGATATAAAATAAAAGGAAAAAATTTACAACATGTTGGTTTTAAAGTGCCAGCGTAATGAGTCTGTACAGAGGTGGCCTAGGATGTGCGTTAATTTGACTCATAAGGTCAGAAGTGGAGTCTTTACATTAATGTAACGTAGAGTGGGGAGAGGGGGGTCCGGGGCCTTGTTGACGAGGCCAGAAACGGGGCAAAGTAACACGCACCAACTAGGGCTGGGCGATTTTGGACAAAAATAAAATCCCGATTTTTTTCTCTGAAAACCCGATTTTCTTTTTTTTTTTTTTTTTGGTAAAACTACAAAAGACAACGGAATAAATTGTTTCAAATATTTTTACTTTATTTTTAAAGAAAAATAGCAAACAAATTTCCCTATTGGGAATGAAGTGCAATTGAAAGATACTGTAAATCCTCCTTGAGTTTAGTAAAGTGACAACATTTACAATTTTCTTGACCAAACAAAGATGACTAGACAAGCTCTGTCTGTAATGCAGCCAGCTGCAAAAAAGGAAAATCGATTTCATAGATCATCGATTGTGATGAATAAATCCGATTTAGATTTAAAATCGATTAATCGCACAGCCCTAGCACCAACTCACCGTGGCCGCCATCCACTGTGGCGCCAACTTTGATCTTTTCAAAGATATAAATACATGAAGCTGTAGAAATGTATTCAGACAAACCCTGTTCTGTCGAGGTGATAATTGGCCTTTTATGTTGATGTTCTAGGAAGTGAAAACCACCAGGGGAGCAAGAGTTATTCTGTGTGACTGTCGCTGATGACCTCCCCTGTCCCCGTGCATCACCACCGGCTCCACTGTGAAGACGGAGCAGCAATGTCTTCAATGTGTCCGGAGGCTGAGGAGAGCCAGGGTTCCACCAACAACCCTCACCACCTTCTGCAAAGAAACTGTGGAGACCTTCTGGGCTGGTTGGAAGTGGAACAGCACTAAAATGCAAGACCAAGGCAGCTGGGAAGAACTAAGGAGCCTCTGTCTCCTCCATCCAGACTGTCTTCCGGGTATCCTGTGTGCGCCGGGCTTCTGCTAGCGTGAAGGACCCATTACAACTCTCTTATCACTTATTCACAGGTGGGAAATTGCATTTACCAGCACACTGAGACATTCATTCATCATGTAAACTGCATCATGCCATTTAAGATTTGACATGTTAACAGAGATTGTCGTCTTGAATAGACGTTTTGTCCAGGACTGCGTAATTAAATTTGAATAAAATCGGCATCCTGTTAACATCCTGTTTCTCTGTAAACTGCATGACATTTAGAAGAATAACAGCCAGGTTTACTCAACAAGGGTTAGAAGATTTAAGATCTTGCAAAGTTTGGGGATCTCATGTTGCGCTCCTGGCTCCTAGGTCCTAGCTCCTAGTATAAGACTGTATAATACAAGACTACAGACTTGAAATAATTTTAAACATGTTTGTTCTTTTTTTTCTTATGTCGTGGTTTGTGTAAAAGACGACTTCTGATTGCCCTTCTACTCATAACAAGCAAGACTTTTCATGCTTTTCTTCCGACTGTGAAAATGTGTGTAAAGTCTTAAAACTGCTTGTAAAATCATTTGATTTAGGGTTGGCATAAAAAAAAAAGAAAAAACGCTTGATATTGTCTGAAGTCTGTGTTTGAATTTGTGTTGAAGATATCTGACACCCTGAGAATAACGTTTTTGATGATTTATTATTATGTGTTAAGTGTAGGGCTGGCTGGGCGATATGGACCAAAAGTCATATCTCGATATTTTCTAGCTGAATGGCGATACTCGATATATATCGATATTTTTTCTGTGCCATAATTGGAGTTTCCCCCAAAGCATTATAGCATAGCATCTATGTTAGCATCTCTGTTAGCATCTCTGTTAGCTTCATTTTTTTCTGAGGCAAACCCTTAAAAAAACAGTCAGTTTTAATACAAAGCCTCGTGCCAAATGTCACACAGGTACCTTTATTAACAGAGGTCTGCACAATATCAAAATGTATAAAACAAATGAAATAAAAATAAACTGCCTGCATATATAGAATAAAAATGCTTCTTGAATAAAATAAAACAAATATCCCTTTCCTGCATAACAATTACATTAAAATACACTGTGCAATTAATACAATGTAGACAGTAACAGGCAGACGTTTCCACTGAGGTTGACAGTTGTGCAAATAACAAAACATTTGTGCAAATCTCAAATAAAACATTCAAGTCAATTTGTCACAAAATAAGCTATATCAAAATAAAAAATAAAAAATATATATATATATATATTTTTTTTAAATCGATATAAACAATATTGTCTCGTACCATATCGCGTTTGAAAATATATCGATATATATTAAAATCTCGATATATCGCCCAGCCCTAGTTAAGTGTTAGAGCTCAACCGATTTATCGGCAGTATTGGTATTAGTTATTCATTCATTTATTAGCACTGTAATGGTGTCATAAATGAAACTTATTAAAAAAAAAAAGTTAAATGATGAAATGGGTAAAAACAAAACATCCTATGACCATGTTATGAGTCTTGTTGTTGCAGAGTTTGTCCCCTAGGGGGCACTCTACCATTACACAGAACTTGAATGGGCCAAATGAACTGTCCCATGTGGCTGATCTAGCTCTGGTTTGACTGGGTGACTTCTACCTTTCTAGCTGGAAAGAAAGACTGTGGAGCAGAGATGCCTCAAGGGAGAAGCGTTCGGCTGGATGAAACCAGAGGACTCGGGCTGTCGCCTCCCAGACCTGCACCATCAACATCAGAGCAGCTGCAGACACAAGACGGGAAAGACCTCAGTAAGTGACGCATTTGTTTGTCTCTACTGAAGATTATCCAGTCACAAACAAGATGTCGCTTTTAAAGCAGGGAAAGTGGATAGCAGCCTCTCCTTAATTATTTTGCTGTCTCTACCTCCATGGAAAGTTGTAAACATCAAACACTTTGGTCTTATGCTTTAGAGAAATGCTTTTTGGGACCGTTAACCAGAGCTTTCAATAACATTTTGATGCCTGCTATTGAAGCATCAGTTTTAAGATCAGTAGGGAATTTTTCTTCACAAATGAGTCCAGTTTGACTCAGTATCCCACAATGCAGCATTTTAACAGTCAATGTGTTAAAATGCTCGCTAGACATTCAGAATCTACTGCTGCTCATACAATCATGTGAAAACAAATATATGTCCCTACACTGTTTGTCACTGATTCTGTCCATATAAGTTACCACTGAGGGATAGAAGGGATCTGGTTTGGTGGTGTCAAGATTTCAACTCTGCTTTTCGCGGATTATGAGGTCTGCAGCCAATCATGAAGCGGCGGAGATGAGAATCAGACAAGATATTCCTTCTCCAGTGTCTTTCCCCTTTGCTGCCCTCTCTGCCCTCCCCTGTCCTTGGATGACGTGTCCACATGTCCATGTGCAATTGCCTCAGCAGGACCCTCTGAGTGGTGGAATATAATAATAATAATAATAATAAAACCCACAAACCCTTTTCGTTTTCTTCTGGGGGACAGAACAGCCAAAAAGAAATAACTAACCCTAACACACACTCACACACTCACACACACACACCTTCCTCCAGAGCTCTGGGCATCCATCCACCATCTTGACACCTTGTTTTGTGAACCTCAGCCTCGTCTCCGTGTTCTGTGTGGACAGTAGAAGCTTTCTTCTCGAAACCCTTCCAAACAAACCGTACTTGTTCAGTCTTTTTCCAGTTGTGGCATCATTTTCTTTAACATGTCACATACTCTGTAGTCCCCGGTGCCAGCCATCTCCCCCTGATGAACTGATCATCGTCGGGCTCATCAGGTCAGTTGGGGAACTGTGTTCTTCTTCACTTCCAGGATTGGGTCAGACCAAGCGCCAACCATCTTAGTTCCACATCGAGTCTCATAAGGTACTAAGTTTGTGGCGGCGTTTGCGGCAAGAGATTTAAACATCAGGGATATCTGAAGAAACACATGATCGTCCACGCGGGTGAGAAGTCCTTCACGTGTGGTGTTTGCGGTACAAGTTTCAAGCGGAGGATAGATTTTAAGAGACACATGAGCGTCCATTCAGGAGAAAAGCCTTTCAGTTGCAACATTTGTGGTAAAAGCTTCAACCGGGGGGGAAACCTGAAGACGCACATGACCGTCCACACGGGAGAGAAGTCGTTCAGTTGTGATGTGTGCGGTAAAACCTTCACTCGAAAGGGAAATCTGAAGATCCACGCTCGCGTCCATATTGGAGAGAAGCCGTTCGTTTAAAGAGCGAAGCAAATGTAGATTCGCAAGCCACGGTCCAAACAACAGACGAATCAGCGAGGTCTGCGGTAAAAGAGTCCGCCGAGGCGGGAATCTGAAGACGCCTCCTGAAAGGAGCCGTTTATCTGAGAGGTCTGCAGTAAAAGCTTCCCCCTAGGGCTGGGCGATATATCGAGATTTTAATATATATCGATATATTTTCAGACGCGATATGGTACGAGACAATATCGTTTATATCGATTATTAAAAAAAATATATATATATTTATGATTTTGATATAGCTTATTTTGTGACAAATTGAATTGAATGTTTTATTTGAGATTTGCACAAATGTTTTGTTATTTGCACAACTGTCAACCTCAGTGGAAAAGTCTACCTGTTACTGTCTACATTGTATTAATTGCACAGTGTATTTTAATTTAATTGTTATGCAGGAAAGGGATATTTGTTTTATTTTATTCAAGAAGCATTTTTATTCTATATATGCAGGCAGTTTATTTTTATTTAATTTGTTTTATACATTTTGATATTGTGCAGACCTCTGTTAATAAAGGAACCTGTGTGACATTTGGCACGAGGCTTTGTATTAAAACGGACTGTTTTTTTAAGGGTTTGCCTCAGAAAAAAATGAAGCTAACAGAGATGCTAACAGAGATGCTAACAGAGATGCTATGCTATAATGCTTTGGGGGAAACCCCAATTAAGGCACAGAAAAAATATCGATATATATCGAGTATCGCGATTCAGCTAGAAAATATCGAGATATGACTTTTGGTCCATATCGCCCAGCCCTACTTCCTCCAAATAGGAACTCTCAGGAGACATATGAGCGTCCACACAGGGGACAACCCGTTTCATTATGAAGTCTATAAAAAGGTACTAAGTTTTGTTGCAGTTCCTCGACTGACCACTTGGGGCTGGCTCCAAAAGTGGGTCAATCTCTGTTCACTCTCATGTTGAAGTGTCCAACTCAAGGTCGGAAATAAACACATTTACAGCCTTGTTCAAAAAACCTTTTTGGTCTCAGTCGTTGGATTTCACACCGGCGTCAACTCACGACCACGTCGGCTTGCTGTGCATCATGGCTGTACGAGGAAGACTGGGCTTCAAAACTGGTCTTCAGACCAATGCTCGTCCATACAGTCTGTGGCTCAGACTAGGGAGCTGGATGTCACTGCTCCATCTAGTGGTACATACCTGGTAGGAATGGGTGATATTTTACCGTTCACAATATACCGTCAAAAAAAATCCCCACGGTAAGAATTTGTCATCTCGCGGTAAAAATGATAAATTCCCGTTGATGACGTTTTTGTGTAAAACTGATTTATGGTTCTGTGTTAAATCCACGCACAACGTACGTGAAGGAAGGAAGGAAGGAAGGAAGGAAGGAAGGAAGGAAGGAAGGAAGGAAGGAAGGAAGGAAGGAAGGAAGGAAGGAAGGAAGGAAGGAAGGAAGGAAGGAAGGAAGGAAGGAAGGAAGGAAGGAAGGAAGGAAGGAAGGAAGGAAGGAAGGAAGGAAGGAAGGAAGGAAGGAAGGGGGAGAAAACAAGGAAAGAAGGAAGAAAGGGAGAAAACAAGGAAAGAAGGAAGAAAGGGAGAAAAGAGGAAGGGAAGAAGGAAGGAGAGAGCAGGAGGAAAGAAGGAAGGAAGGAACGAAGGAAATGAGCCTAAAAGAAAGAAAGAAAGAAAGAAAGGAGCCTGAAAGAAAGAAAGAAAGAAAGAAAGAAAGAAAGAAAGAAAGAAAGAAAGAAAGAAAGAAAGAAAGAAAGAAAGAAAGAAAGAAAGAAAGAAAGAAAGAAAGAAAGAAAGAAAGAAAGAAAGAAAGAAAGAAAGAAAGAAAAAAGGATAAATTCCTGTTGATACGTTTTTGTGTAACAAACATGGCGGATCTGAGAGCAAGATAGATTTATAGTTAAAAAGGTGGAGTTGAATTGGTATTTTTTTATCGTAATTTTTATCGTTATCGGGATAAATGCCAGAAATTATCGTGATACATTTTTTAGTCCATACCGCCCATCCCTAATACCTGGCATTACAAAGTCCAAGCTGCCCCCAAAAAAGAGAGGGCTACCTTTGATGTGATTTGTTGTTTCTCCATATTTAGTTAAAATGTAGTTAATTGTTCAATGGTTTGGGTATTTATTCATTTGTTCATTCATTACAATCAAACTACAGTTAATGACAATGTGTCTTGCAGTGTTACCTGTGGAGGTCAAGCAGCTGTTGTACGCGGACAGTATGGATCAACAGGACCCAGAGCTCCTCCACATAAAGGAGGAAGAGGAGGAACTCTGGACCAGTCGGGAGAGAGAGCAGCTTAATGGACAGGACGACGCTGATGTCACCAGATCTTCATTCACTGTTGTTACAGCGAAGAGCGAAGATGATGAGGAGAAATCGCAGTCTTCACAGCTTCTTCAAATCAAAACTGAGGACATTACCAACAAAAAAACTCAAACCAGCAGCTCAGCTGAACACCAGAAGACAGAAACTGATGGAGAGGGCCGTGGAAGACCAGAACCAGCACACCCAAGTTCACCTGTACAAACAGATACCAACGTCAAGGATCCAGACTCTTCTGAGACTGAAGTCAGTGATGATGATTATTGGCAGAAATTATCAGACTCTGAACCCGAAGCAGAAGACCCTGACAGGACGGGAAGCAGGACACCTGATTCAGCCGTAGACACCAGTGAGAGGTGTAACGCTGCCAAAAAACCCTTCGGCTGCCTTAAATGTGGAAAACAGTTTCTATACGAGCAGTCTCTTCAGAGACACGTGAGGTATCATTCTGGGATAAGGTCCTCTAGCCGTTGGGTGAATATGAAACGCTGCAGACTGAATCAGAATGCAGGTTCACTGACCACAGCCCAAACAGGAGAGAAACAGTTCTGCTGCGATGTTTGCGGTAAAAGATTTGGAAGGAAGGGACGACTAAAGAGGCACATGAGCGTCCACGTTGACAGCAAGCTATTCAACTGTCAAAACTGTGAGAAAAGATTCACGTGTCAGTACAATTTAGATAGACACAAGAGAGTCCACACAGGAGAGAAGAGGTTCGGCTGTGACGTGTGCGGTAAAAGATTTAACCAAAAGGAATATCTGAAGAAACACATGATCGTCCACACGGGCGAGAAGTGTTTCACCTGTAGTGTTTGCAGTACAAGTTTCAAGCGGAGGATAGATTTTAAGAGACACATGAGCGTCCATTCAGGGGAAAAGCCTTTCAGCTGCAACATTTGTGGTAAAAGCTTCAACCGGGGAGGAAACCTGAAGACGCACATAACCGTCCACACGGGAGAGAAGTCGTTCAGTTGTGATGTGTGCGGTAAAACCTTCACTCGAAGGGGAAATCTGAAGAAACATGCAGGCATCCACACAGGAGAGGAACGGTTACACTGTGAAGGAAAGCAGAACGCTGACTCGCCGACCGCAGTCCAGACACCAGAGAAACAGTTCAGCTGTGATGTCTGTGGCAAAACATTTAACCAAAAGGTTTATCTCAAGAAGCACATGATCGTCCACACAGGAGAGAAGTCGCTGGTTTGTAGTGTTTGTGGTAAAGGTTTCAAGAGGAGGATAGATTTTAAAAGACACACCATCGTCCACTCAGGAGAGAAACCTTTTATTTGCGATATTTGTGGTAAAACCTTCACTAGAAAAGGAAATCTAAAGATCCACGCTCGTCTCCATACGGGAGAGAAATCGTACGTTTATAGAGCGAAGCACAACACGGATCCAGAAACCACAGTCCAAAGGGGGGAGAAAGGATTCGGCTGTGATGTTTATCAGAAAAGACTGAAGTTGTTCTTTAAAGTGCGAACATCAGCTCCCGCCAGGGAGAAGTCGTTCGGCTGTGGCGTTTGTGGCAAGAGATTTAAACATCAGGGATATCTGAAGAAACACATGATCGTCCACGCGGGTGAGAAGTCCTTCACGTGTGGTGTTTGCGGTACAAGTTTCAAGCGGAGGATAGATTTTAAGAGACACATGAGCGTCCATTCAGGAGAAAAGCCTTTCAGCTGCAACATTTGCGGTAAAAGCTTCAACCGGGGGGGAAACCTGAAGACGCACATGACCGTCCACACGGGAGAGAAGTCGTTCAGTTGTGATGCGTGCGGTAAAACCTTCACTCGAAAGGGAAATCTGAAGATCCACGCTCGCGTCCATATCGGAGAGAAGCCGTTCGTTTAAAGAGCGAAGCAAATGTAGATTTGCAAGCCACGGTCCAAACAACAGACGAATCAGCGAGGTCTGCGGTAAAAGAGTCCGCCGAGGCGGGAATCTGAAGACGCCTCCTGAAAGGAGCCGTTTATCTGAGAGGTCTGCGGTAAAAGCTTCCCCCAAATAGGAACTTTCAGGAGACATATGAGGGTCCACACAGGGGACAACCCGTTTCATTATGAAGTCTATTAAAAGACCTTCAAGTGGAACTCTGAGGAAACTCATGACACGCACATGATAATAGGAAATCATCAAACTGAGGTCTGAAGTGTGCAAGAAGATTACTAGGTTTGCCTTTTTTATCAAAGATGCTTGGTTCACATTTATATTGTAGTTTTCACTTGCTGCCTTTTTAAAATTGGACTTTAAAAAAGACTCTCTTCTGCTTGGCGTTCGATCAGTGCGGTTACATGCACATGTAAATCAAGCTATTGGCAACAATCTAGATAAGGATTAAACTGGTGTTTCCCAGAAATCCGAGTATCGAGTGCGTTCGACTCCGCGATGCTAGGTGGCGCCACACGCAGTTTTGCGTTGGCGTTCTACTGTGTTGATATTCTGGCTTTCGCAGCTCGTCACTTCCAGAATGGGGAGTCCCGGGGCAGTCAGTAGCTCGGTTCAGCGAGAGTTGCCTATACATGCCGAAATAACTCAGATTAGGACGCATTATCTGGCACTAAAAGCACGATTTTATTTATATTTTATTTATTGTATTGTGTGTTTGAAGTGGGATATGTATGTTGTCCTGTTGTTGCAAACCAAATTGCCCTTCGGGGACATTAAAGATTTTCAAATCAAATCAAATCTCAAGAGCTTCAGTTCGGTTCGTCTACAGCCTGGCTAAGGTGTATGTATGGCTTTTAAAAATGTGATATAGTTGGATTAAGGCAACAATTCGACGTTCTGTTAGTGCATGTAAACGTACTGATTGTGGACGGCAAAAAAAAGAATTTCATCGTACAGGAAAACATGTTTCCTGCTGTGCATATGGCAATAAAGTTTTAATTTGGATCTGATATCCATTTATACCAAAACTGCAGTAAAAAACTGCTCATGTGCGTTCCAAATTAAATGCAAATTAATTTCACTTTATGATGCAATGCATGAATAGTATTGATCTTGAATTTTGTCATCTGTGATAATTGTTGTGGAAAAACCTGCTAAACGTCTTTAACACATTCTTTCCAACTAGGTGAATAAGTGGACTGAAAACTGAGTATCAAAGTTACCAGGAATAAGACTGAGAGATTATCCAAATTTCAGTAGATTTAATTAAACAGTTTCATGCAAAAGGGGCAGAACACACATGGGACATCTCAATGCAGATATTGAAGCGTAGAGGATGATACATTCTAGTAGAGAAAACATTGTTGTTCCCACTGCTAATCTTGTTTTGGGCAGAGTAGTAGTCTGCACCTGTAGCCGGCCAAGGCTATATTCTGCTGCTCTCAGCAGTTTTTTTTTTCATCAAGTATGGGAAGCACTTCTTTCCCATCACTCTCATGATGACTGTGTTGTGCAACTCAGGTAGCTAAGCTGGTCAGTTATCGAAGGCTAATGATAATTCTATTAAAGAATTATTAATAATTAATAAAGTTGACTATTTATCAAATTGAATTACCAAAATGATAATAATTCTCGTAGGGGCACCACCCCGGGGCCTTAATCCAGGGAAAAATGCTAAACAGCTAAACAGCTAAACAGCAGAAAATCAGTCTCATATGATTAGGATTATCCTGCATAACAATAAATCTTACTATCACTTACAGAATAACAATTGAAGGAGTGCAATTTGAGCTCTGGCTCTGCTCAAACAATCAGTTTGTGACCAAATCTTGTATGAAATAACAACAACCACTCATTAAAAATCAATGAGAATTTATTTACATACGGGTATCAAAGAAGATGTAAATAGACCCTTTTTGTGTTTGTAAACAATGATGACGTAAAACGTATGCGCGCGCATTTTGGCAACGGAAGTACGGCGGAGATGAACAGCGTGTCAAGCTCTGCAAGGGGATTATCAACTAAAGATCACGAATCTTACCTTAACAAGTTGACTTTGACAAATGGTGTCCGACTTCCAGATCCGTGTTCTATTAATGATTGGGTTGAAGACGTTAGCAAGTGGCCAAATGGGTTGTCGTCCCGGGGTGGTCCCTCCCCTTCACCGCGGAGCCTCCAACCCGGACTGAGAGGATCATGAGCGGCTCCTGGAGGATCGGGACCGGCTCCTGGAGCTCCCGGAGGATCGGGACCGGCTCCCGGAGCTCCCGGAGGATCAGGACCGGCTCCCGGAGCTCCCGGAGGATCAGGACCGGCTCCCGGAGCTCCCGGAGGAACGGGACCGGCTCCCGGAGCTCCCGGAGGATCAGGACCGGCTCTTGGAGCTCCTGGAGGATCGGGACCGGCTCCTGGAGGTTCTGGAGCGGCTCCTGGAGGATCGGGACCGGCTCCTGGAGCTCCCGGAGGATCGGGACCGGCTCTTGGAGCTCCTGGAGGATCGGGACCGGCTCCTGGAGGTTCTGGAGCGGCTCCTGGAGGATCGGGACCGGCTCCTGGAGGTTCTGAAGCGGCTCCTGGAGGATCGGGACCGGCTCCTGGAGGTTCTGAAGCGGCTCCTGGAGGATCGGGACTGGCTCCTGGAGCTCTTGGAGGATCGGGACCGGCTCCTGGAGGATCGGGAGCGGCTCCCCGAGCTCCCGGAGCTCCCGGAGGATCCGGTGCGGCTCCGGCCGGGTGTGCGGGGTCCCCGGGAACCCCCCCGGGTCCGGGAACCCCGCTGGCTTCTCCGACCGCTTCCTCCTCAAGTTCCTGCGGGCCAGAGACGTCGATGTCCCGCTGTCCCTGAAGGTACGAGCCGCCGCAGGAGCTCTGAAATGGTCGTGATTCCTGTCTGAATCCTATACAACTTTAGTCCGCCGGTGGAATAGCGATTCGTACAACCGTATACGCAACAACCAGACATGTTGATGCTGGGAACAGTTTGTTAAATGCCTGCTAACTAGTTGTTTCAGTCAGAACTGCAGGATAACAACGCCACTTCCGTTGCCAAAATGCGCGGGCAACATTATGTGACGTAGGCTGAAAAAGGGTCTATAGATACCCAATAAATCCTGACGGCACACTACGTATTATAAAACCATTAATTAACTAGAAAAACAACAATCAATAAAAATGAAATGAAAGTTAAATGCATGGAATGAAAAAAAGAATCAAATGTAATAATAAACATGGTATCAACTAACATGTACGGTTCAACAACGTGGGCGAAAGATGGCTGCGGTATTCAAAGATGGCGGAACCCTCTTTAAGCCACGTGCAAATCTAGACCGGATGTTACTCCCGGTGTTTTAAACGTGACTACGGCAGAAAACCACGACTACCAAATAATCAAACATGATATTGATAACAATGATGATGATGTATGCAGTAATCTCAGTTCGGAACACAGATTTAGCTCTGAAAACGCTCTTAAGTTACTGATAACCAGGGATCACGACTTCACACAGTTCTGAACCGCTCTTAGTCCTACTGATCACTGCTCACAGGCTCACGTCTCCTCTGGGATCCGGATCGGGTGCCTGCGGGTTTTGTCGACTGGGGCCGTCCCTTCCCCTGAAACAGATTAGACAGCGGCGGGGCCGCCTCGTGCCGGGCCGTGCTTCCGGACCAAACGGAGGCTCACACGCATTCCTAGGCGCGGCGGGGGACCGGTCTCTCCTGCCGTGCTTCCCTGCTCGCCGGTCGCCGACGCACGGCCGTCCAGGCCCCGGTAAAGCTCACAACCGGGCGAGACGCCGGCCGTCCGTCCCGATCCCTGCGCGGTCAGCAGACAGGGGGCTCGGAGCGGGGAGGGGGGCTTCAGTCGGAGCGTTCAGTTGCAGCTGTGTCCCAATCTGATTGCCGGGAGCGCGTGGGCGTCGGGAGCTCGGATCTGTAAAACTTAAAGAGGACAGAGTTTTAGTGAGAGGTCGGAGCCTCCCGGAGACCGCGGTTCCGTGGACCGCAGGTCCAACGGAGCGGCCCGATCCGATGCGGGCCTTACACCTCCCCCCAGCCGGGGGGAGAAAAGGAGATGGGACCTTTGGCCCGGAGCCAGAAGGTCCAGCTGCTCAGGATGAGAGGTTGATCGGAAGAGAGAGAAAGGGAGCAGCTGCAGAGTTTTGATCCTATGCGCGCTGCGGTGACATCATCGGTGCCTCGTTTGTGATTGGATGCGCGGCGCTTGTAGGCGCCGCCCCCCCACGCAAGGCATGCTGGGGGTTGTAGTTCATGGCAAGGTGGCCATTTTAGGAGGCACATTAAAGCGGGTTTCAGGCTGGGGGGGGTTGCTGGTATTTATTGTTTTATTGTTTATTCGGATCCCCATTAGCTCTTGCCTTGGCAAGAGCTAGTCTTCCTGGGGTCCAGCAAGGACAAACATTCCAAAACATATTACTCTACAATCGTCCTTTAACCAAAAAACAATAATTAGAAATTAAGAAGCTAAAATAAAAATAAAATAATATAAAATAAACAGCAGTAGAACTCAATACAATTACTTTGTAAAACTAAACCAAAATCACAACATCACATCACAACACTTTGCCTCTGAACAGTTTTGTTCAGCATGTTTTAGTACAGTAGTTCAGTTGCATTAGACTCAAAACCTTGCAAAATAGTACACTACATCAGATGTTCCTTTAGCTTTCTTTTAAAGGTGATTTTTGTTTGTATACTAGTTATGCTGTTAGGCAATGCGTTCCATCCCATTATCGCTCTATAACTAATAGAATTAAAAAAAATATTTGTTCTTGGTTTGAAGGTAACAAGAATACCTCCACTGGCTTGTCTAGTCCTATGGCTATGCACATCTCTTACATATCCTACCTGGTCAAAGAAATACTGGGGTTTTTTGTCAATTAAAACATTTCTGAAAAAAGAGAGAATACGAGAGTGTAATCTATTCTCAACAGTAAGCCATGATAAATTGCTGTGCATATCGTCAACATGTGTCCGATTAGAGCACTGGAGAGCTAACCTGGCAGCTTTGTTCTGTGCTGTTTGCAATTTCTGTATGTCCTTCTTGGTAGCTGATGACCAAATGACTGGGCAGTACTCAAGGTGTGCTAAGACTAGAGTTTGGGTTACTAACTTCAGAGTATTTAATGTTATATATTTGGAACATTTCCTAGTTATTGCAATGCTCCTCCCCATTCTAGTCACTATAGCATCAATTTGCTTCGTCCAATTTAGTTTAGGTTCTAGTATAACTCTAGTTTGACCTCTTTTACCTGTTCCACTGGCATCCCGGCCAGTGATAGGTTTAATTGAGGATCACCATCCAACATATGTCTAGATCCAAACACCATGCATTTAGTTTTTCCAATGTTCAGTACTAATTTGTTCATAGCTACCCAATCAGCTACTTCTTTAATTTCAGCATTTAAAATATAATTTAACTCGGCTACTGTAGATGCCGTGCTGTACATTGTCGAGTCATCTGCATACATAACTACACTAGATCTATTTAGCATATATGGTAAATCATTAGTGAATATTGAGAAAAGGAGGGGACCCAAGGAGCTTCCTTGAGGAACCCCACACTTCAGCTCCTTACTATCAGACAAGCTTCCATTGAAAGGCACCCTCTGTTTTCTCTTTGACAGGTAACTCTCCATCCAGGACAGAGCAACTGCATCAAAACCATAGCATTTAAGTTTTTCCAACAGCAAACCATGGTCGATAACATCAAAAGCGGCGCTGTAATCTAACAATATTGCTCCTATAAGCCTTCTATCATCCATACTCTTTAGCCAATCATCAGTCATTTGTGCAAGTGCCGTACTTGTGGAGTGCCCTTGCCTATATGCATGTTGACAGCTAGTTATCAGGCCATTGATAGATATTCTTGGATCTGGGCGTATACAACTTTTTCAAAAATTTTACTCAGCACTGGAAGAAGACTTATGGGTCGACTATTTGGACCATTAAAGGTGGTTCTTTTGTTCTTGGGCAACGGAATAATCTTAGCTTCCTTCCAAATCTCTGGGCACACACCATACAACAGGCATTTATTAAGACTTGGTGGATTAGAGCAGCGTTTTACCTCCCTCACAAAAGTATCAGAGCATTGCACCTGAGCCTGAAAATCAAACTGTCAACATGAAAAAAAATGTATTCTTTAATAACCTTTATTTTGTTGCCTTTTCTTTGACACAATCAGTTTTCATGTGGACTTGAATGAAAAATGAAAGTAGCAAGACATTAATCAGTACAGCACAGACCTCCATCAGCGATCAAAATATGGGTTGAATTCCAGAGGCCACATCCAGGAAGGCCTCTGGGCCACCAAAGCAACCCATACGTTATGGCCTGCAACAAGAAATTGATATATGAAAAGGTGATTCATAAAAATAGACATGCTGATCTAGTTACACACAAATGTCTGTAAGTGACAAACTGCCATTCAATCGAGAGCACAGCTTGGACACTGCTTAAATTCACTTCATTGCTGTATAAATGTAAGTGTAGCATAAGAGTCGCTGTGGGTTTTTACAAAAAAAGTGGGGGAAAAAAGGATGCTTGTGAATTTTATTACCAGGATATTTTTTTATACAAAACATCCCAAATTGTTGGGATTATTTTATGTATACTAAAGTGTCTGATCTATTACTACATGTGAGTACTGCGTACGGACAACGGCTTAAAGTGCAAGTTTGTTTTGTAAAATTGTTTTTATATACTGTAACTAACTTTTATTCAGTATTTTACTTAAGTTTTGCTGTATTTTGAATGTTTGTAATGAAATGCTGTGAACTGGGGGGGGGGGGTGAATAAACAGGAATATCCCTCTCTATTGTGGCGGAGCTGGCGCCGAGCCTGAAGCTGCTGTCACGCAACCACTGACATTGCTGAATAATCTCTCGAATATAACCCAGCTGGAGCTTGAAAACAACATTTTAAAAAGATATTTAAAAAAATAAAATAAAAACATACAACAAATACCAGTTTGGGGTCGAGAAACAGCCGAAACCGGCGACGGTGGGAACATTTTTCGCGGCAGATGAAGCCTGATTTATGGTTCCGCGTTAAATCGACGGCGGTGCGCGTCGCCGCGTACCCTACGCCGTAGGCTATTAGGTGTCAGGTTACGTGCATCTAAAACCAGAGGAGAACTTTACTGTGTGTGCACAGCCAACAGCTGATTGACTGCAGTGGGCGCCGTTCGACAAGTCACCGTGGCGCTACAGACACCCCAGTGTTCATATTTTTTGTCGGATTTGCGCTGATCTCATAAAAAAATATCAAAAAAAAATCCCAAGGACGGAAATCCGTACCCAGTACGGAGAACTTTAATCCCTGAGGACTCGGGCATCACCTGTAGTACTCTACCAAGGATTGCTCGCGAATGAAGTATTTTCGAAAGGAAAACGTTGGCGGGTTCACGGTTTCGGCGGCGGTGGCAAACGGGCGTGGGGTGATTGTAGGTAGCGGCAGCTTGACGAAATTGGGAAAATGCATGAGAGATGGACGCTTGTGCCGGGGAGGGAGGATGACACCTGAAAAACAGGAGTGACACATATTATCATTGTTATTATTGGTATTATTGTTAGTAGTTTTACTGCAAACAAGCGGCTCCATTTAATCAGAAGTGTTAGCTGTAATGCAGTGGCTGCCTACCTGCTGGCTTGCGATTCCTGGTCATGGTGTACGTCTCTCCTAGACGAAAGATCGGTTTGTCACTATAAAAATAGAAAAACATAATAATTAGCAGTCTCTTGCAGTAAAAAAAAACATACATGAATAATACATACCAGTGACGCAAAGGTAAAACCACTGTGGTTTTGTTGCCACCACGTCTGACAGACTTGTTCTTCTCGCGTTCTTCTCTTTGTACAGAGCAGAAATAATTGAGCACTTCCATTACACGGAAGGTGGAGGGTGCCTGATCTGATCCCCCAAGGTACGAATACCGGTTGTGTGTCTATGCATGGAAATGTAGGAGGAAATCAGTTAATCTGTCTGTCTACAACACCAAAAGTTCTCATGTACTGTTATTTAGAGGACTTCAGGTGATCGGAGGCAACAGAGTTGAGTAACTGAGGGGGAGCTTATCAGTTTTCAAACATCTGTTCTCTTGTTTTGTCCCACTCAAAAACATTCATAGATGGTGTTAGTGAACAGTAAATATCTTTCACCCGATTCAATAGAAAAACACAAATATAACAGATATTAACTTTGAATTTGAAGGTCCACAAGTCCAACCAACAAAGTGCTCTGCAATGGAGGCTGTCCCAGGTCATAGACCGGTCCTGCAGCTCTGAATCCCAGCTCTTCAGCTCGGGCCCGAGCCACTGCTCAGCCTCATCCAGGCCTAATAATTTCAGCAGGTCCAGCACTGTTTTCCTATCAAGAAAAAAAAAAAACAAGCACATTACAAAATACACACATTTGTCAATTCAAAACTTAACACCAAAGATGAAACATTCCGATGCTCACCAAAGATCCAGTTCTTTGTAGGCTACAAGTGTGAGAAGTTTTATCACAAAATCGTAAGTGGGTTCAGATTTCAGACGCACCAGCAGATTCAACATCTTACTAAGGACGACGCGTTCCACTCTTGACTGAAACACATGGAAAATGAATCAACTCCACGTTCTACTGCTGAAACTGCACATTAAAAACCAGGCTCTTACAGTACCATATCTGGTCTTGCAAACTTGTGCAAAGAGTCGAGGAGGGTTTTGTAAAACTTGTCTGTGTCTTGCAAAAGTCCCTGGTGGTGTAGGGCCAGCATTGCAATAACTATCTGGATTTTGAATATTTCGTTGCAAGTTTGTAGATAGTCAAGGAGATGCAGTATGAAATCGTCTGGAGTCAAGTTGCTTGGGATACTCTGCACACACATAAACAGTAGACCGTAGTATCTAAATTTGATCCATGTTCATAGTGAAGCATGTTGCTGTCTTTATGTTGTACCTTTCCATCTGGGTACAAGGCAGTAAACCATTCCATCTCCGCAAACTGTGTAAGGAAAGTTGGCACTTCAGGGGAGGGTTCCCGCAGAGGAGGAGGAGGTTTTGAAGTGCTGAGACGTGGACGAGGTTTGGCTTTTTTCTGTTTCGGCTTAAGGATTTCTTGAGGCTACAGGAAAAAGTAACAGTAACAACAGTTGGTGCTCCAGTGTCATGTGTTACGGTATGTATAAAATCCAGACACGCACTTACCGCTTACACCGTGTCCACACTGCATGCGACGCGAGCGAGCGTCAGCGTCAAAAACAGTTCCATTGCTTTATTTTTTATTTTTTGTCTACACTGGTTGCGAGCGACGCAGTACGATGCGGCGCGCCGTTTTGAGCTGGACTTTTGTCGCACGCCCTGCTTCTATTTTCTTCCTGTCGCTCGCTTTGAAAGCCGGTTGAAAGTTGGAAAAAAAAGTTGAAAGCGCTGTAGGAAACAGTCATTTCAATACAAGAACCTCAATAAAGTGGCAGCTGCTGGAGGGAGATCGCCAAGGAGCTGGAAGGTTCTGATAAAATAATAAGATATAATAAGAATCTTATCTTAATCTTATTAGGGCTTAATTTGTGCCGGATCCAACAAGATCTGGTACCTATCTGGTAGACACGAGATCATTTCTCGTGTCTTCTGCTTTTCCCCACATCCCAGTAATGACATGCTGACATGTTTGCTGCTTTAACACCACGAACACGCCGCTCACTCCAGCTGTTCGCTGTTTCATTGCGTCACCACACGCCGTTATTTTGTTCGTTTTTTTCCCCACTTTGGTCGGACGTTAGACCTGCTTCTATTTTCTTCCTGCCGCCTGCGTTAAAAGCCGGTTGAAAGCGCTGTAGGAAACGGTCATGGATGAGGAACAGCTGATCCAGTTAGTTGAAATGAGAAGTTATCTCTATGATTCCTCCTCATTTCACTACAAAAACCTCAATAAAGTGGCAGCTGGATGGAGGGAGATCGCCAGAGAGCTGGCAAAGGGAGCGCACGGGCGGTTGGTGGGGAGAATAAAAGGCGAGTCTCGGGCGGGTGAATAAAGGCTGATTTATGGTTTCGCGTAAAATCGACGGCGTAGCCTTCGGCGTAGGGTACGCGGCGACGCGCACCGTTCGGTGAGTGCGCCGCGTAAACTACGCTGTAAGGTCTGCGTTGGTGTAACGCGGAACCATAAATCAGCCTTCTAAAAGGCGAGTTTCAGCTGTCAATCAAAAGAACGTGGTAGAACGTGGAGCCGATAACGCGTTCAGTGTGGACAGAGCGCGTCCGATGCCACGCAGTGCGACGCGACAGTCGGACGCTCGCATGCAGTTAGGACAGGCTGTTACTCACCTGGGCAGCCTTCGCTACCGGGACAGGTTTCCTGGGGATGACTTTTTCAACAGGCTGTGCTATAACTTTCTTTTTAGTCACTGGAGCCTCTTGTTTCTGCAACTGCAAAATTAAACTATTACTTTGCTTCATGATGATAGACAATGTCATCTCACATTTAAACTTCACTCTAGTAAAACTGTGAAGGTCGTTTAAAATTTCAAATGCCATTAGCCACTCATTTCTTGTCTGTAAACATTCACAGTACGCATAAGAAAACTTGCTTATCATGCGAATGGGTTTATACCTTCTTTTTTTCAACCTCTACAGGAATTTCATGTTGACGCTGTGGTTGAATTTTCTCTTTCACTTTTTCTTTCCTGGGAGTAAGGGGGGGTAAGGCCCCCATGCATTTTGTTTTGGCAGGAAATGAAAATTTCCGTAGATCTAAGGTGTCTTCCAAATTACCCTGTAAAATAGAGTATTAGATAATTGATCCTTTATACATCTTCATATTTTCATTATGAATGGAAATGTTCTCATCATTTTGCATGAAGATTTTTTTAAATATGACCTCTGGTATATTCTGTTAAAGGAAAGCTGAAGAGTATCGTGTTCAAAGGAGTAATAACAAACAAGTAAATATATATGAACCGTATTAATTTGTGGGATGTCATATATTGTATTCATGTAGCGACTGAAGGCCTCTTTTTTAGTTTGCTCTGTCCTGGGAGGTTTCCCGCTTGTGGATTTTACAGTGCCTTTCACGAGTGCATCCAGGTCCATGTTCATGGCTCTTAAGCTCTCCTGAAACAAGACAGATGAAACCGATATGAGCCTATCATTGTTGTAAATTTGTGTGCCATTAGTGTACGTTGTAAAATTCCATCATCGTACAATCCTGCGGCGACAGCTGCAGGTCATGCCATTTGTCCACTAACTGGTTGCTGTTGATTATCTCCAGCATTTCTTGTGTGCTGGAATAAAGAATATTTCTCATGGGTTATAAGGAACCTTGGAATTATTTTTTCATATGTGAAGTTTAATGAATCATACCTAATCGAGTTGAATGTTTCTTTACTTTCAGGAATAGGCACATCAGGATAAAACTCAGCATGATAAGTAGAATGAAGCTGTAAAAAATTAAAATAAATAAATGTCATACTCTAGACCAGTGATTCTTAACCATAGGGCCGCGGCCCACACTTGGGCCGCGAGCGCCAAAAAAAATTCAGTTTTGTACGTGTGGGCCGCGAGGGCCGCGGGACTGCATAGCAACTCCCAACCAAATGAGGAGAAAAAGACACTCAGCTAGCTGTACGTGTAATAGTAAGAGAAATGGTGTGTATTTACAGAGAAAATCCTTCATTTTGCACAGAGTAGGTTTAGATCCGCCAGGATTAGGGATCGATTAATTGGGTCTGCGCCCAGAGCGAGCGAGCGAGCGAGCGCGGCGTGATCATTTATCCCGGCGCGTCCCCGCGGCCGGGCAGGTCGGCTGAGGCTGCCGCTCGGGCGGTGGGCTCCGTCGTTACTGCTGAAGGATGGTAGATGTAGATGCGTGGGCTGTCGTGTCTGCTGGACTGGACTGTTCGGGCTTTCGAAAAAGCATCGGAAAGTAACTGCTGCAGCGCGACCAGAGAGCTGCGGTGCGGGCTGTGCCCGTCGCAGCTGATCAGGCTCGGATGAACCCGACACACTGAGTCCTGACAACTTATTAATGTAAATAACTTAAAGTAAAATCAAACTAAGTTTTGTCCTCGCTGTATTTTTAAATATGCAACCCGGAATGGACAAATTCATCCTGTTCAGTCTTCCCACTGGGACAAAACCAGTGTCTCATACGTTCAGAGACCGTGGCGTTCAAAGTGCGAAAGTGAAAGGCCACTGAAACAAAACACAAAGTTTTTCATCAAACATATCCACTCAAGTCTGAACTGAAGTCACAGAAAAATAAACTGACCATCTTAAAACATCCTGCCCATGTCTGGGTCCAGATACAGCTGTGAAGCAGCTTTCTCCACAGTGAACATAATTAAAACTAAATATCATTTCAGGCTCATCAATGAGCACCTCCACATGCATATGAGAACCTGACACCATCCAGCCCAGATTTAAAGTCCTGACAGAAGAAATTAGAGCTCAGTTCTCTCACTGAACGACAGAAAGTGGGGTCATAAGATTATAAGAGGGGAAGAAAGAAAAACTGCAAAACTGTTAAATTGTTAAGATGTGTTTATATTCATTTAGTGTAAAAATGTGTTGAGACAATTAACAAAGAAAAGGGGAAATTCAAACTGCTGGTAGAGAAATAAAATAAGATAGCATTTGAAAAGTAAAATAAAATCTACTTTATTTTTAAGAGAAAAAAATATGTTTAATTCAAGTTAAACATATTAATTGGCAAATATTTACTTTTTTTAATATAACAGTCAGATGCAGATGTTGATACAACTATGAGGCTACTTGAATATATATACATATATATATATATATATATATATATATATATATATATATATATATATAGTACATTTTCTCTAAATGGACCTCTTAAAGTTTTAGTTGAATACCCCTGCTATAGAGTGTTTATATTTAATGGGCCCAGAGGCCACTCTGCACTGAAAAAATTGGGCCCCAAGGTCAGAAAGGTTAAGAACCCCTGCTCTAGACTACAGTTTCAGCTCTGGAGATGAAAAAATGTCCAAACTATAACACAGACTCAGGCGATTAACATACCTTTTTTTTGTAGTCATGTGGTAGAAAGTCCCATAACTTTATCCTACAAAGGTCCCCGCCGATGCCCAGGAACAGTTCTCCTCCAAACCCACTGTATGTTAAACACTGGGGCACAGTTTGAAGGTGCAGGATCCTAGAAGTATCATCAAGTAAGCCTGCAGTGAGCCTAAAATATTCTGAAGCTAAGCAGGTAGATCAGAGGCAAGTAATGATCATCTCACCCCATGAGCTGATTCTCCTCATTCCAGATACGCACTGTCTTGTCTAGACTACTGGAAATGAAGATCTTTAGTTCAGGAATCACACAAAGTCCTGCAATAACGGAAAAAACTAAATTCGTAAGACAACACAAATCCTTGCCTATAAAATAGTAGGAATACATAAGTCTCTGTGACCTGTAAATTGGTCTGAGTGTCCTTCCCTGGGCTGGTCAGCTACATGGTCCTGGTTAAGCAGATTGAAGCATTTTAGGCGGTAGGAGTTGCTGTCGGGCTCTTGAAACGTCAAGGCAAGCTGATGTCCCAGGACTGCCAGGTAGACTTGAGGCGTGTCAATTTGGAGGATCATTTTTTGGACGAGAAACCTTTCGATATCAGGGTATATTGTCCAAATGACCACTGTCATGTCCTCACCTTTAGGATTTTGAAATAGTCGTAAATCATCACTGACAAGCACACTAAAATCAATAAAGTTAGATTTGGATTTACCTGTGGAGAGAAGGTATTTGTGCTCAGGGTACACTTGCACTGTTGTGACTTTTTGGTCATCGTGTGCTGGCGTCCTGTATAAAACCTTCCCATTATTCATTCCCAGCACACTCACACAACCTCCACTTTGGCCAATGATAATAAAAAACCTAAAAAAAATAAACAAGAAAGAAATGTAAGGAAAGAAATTTCCTCTAGCAGCAAAGAATATTCACTTTGAAATAAAAATGCTCACATATTGTTGGGATCATCAAGCCCTCTCTCCTTGCTAAGATTGCAACCTTTCACGGCCTGTAAATCTCTCCACTCATCTAAAGCTCTTTGTGTTTCTGCAACACAGCTGTACAGCACCAGACAGCAAGCCTGATTCTGGGTTTGGTTTTCTGTCATATGGTTCGTGTTCTGCCAGGGCTCCTGGCCTATGTCTCTCCATTCTTGAATCAAAGTGATTGGACTCGTGAGGGTGCTGGCTTTGATCACCGTACCTTCCTCGGTCAAGGCCAGAAGCATCTCTTTTTCCAAGCAGTAGTCAGCACACACAATCTTGTCCTTTGATTTGAAGGATGTCAACACTGTTCCTGTTTGTGCAGCCACAAGAGTGATATGTTTATCACCAGTGATGCAGAGGACTCGTGTAGGGTACGGGGCAGGCAAGTGTGAGACTAGGATTTGTCTCACCGGGGCACTTTCGCCCCCCCTGAATTGACAGTGGAAGGTGTACAAACTACTGATGGTCCACAAGTCCACTCCCTGGTGTGAAAAGGAGAAAAGGGCATCTCCTTTTTTTGAACCTCCTATGCACAATGGAGGGTTTAGATGCTCTGTGTTGACACAGTGAACTGCCTCACGGTCCTCAAGATTCCAGCAGCGAATTGTACAATCAGCTGAGCAGGATATCATCATGTTAAATTTAGAGCACAAGAAAAGGGAATTCACCATATCTAAATTAAAAGGAACAAAGGAAAAGCACACAGAGTTAAGTGTAATGAAGAGAGAGACACTGGATATTCTGTTGTTCTGTAATAACATCACCTGTATGTCCTAAGAAAGCCCCACGTGGCTCCCAGTCTGGACCCCATACTGTCATGGGCCGCTCTTTTGAAGCAATGATCAGACAGTCCAGTTCAGAGCAGTAAGCCATCGCAGTGATCCCACTGCAGGAGATAGATGGTTAAAAATAGTGCTTAACAGTCACCCTCGACCATTCATTGACCAGTTTCTTTGATACACATCAACAATTGTCTTCAGTCTAGTACAGCAGTTCAGTCATGTAGTTTAGTTTAATGAAACCTTTCCACTACTACCCTGGACTGGAACTGTGCTTTCAAGGGGCAGAAACCATAACCTGGGCAATGATCTCAATTATCTTAATTTTTTAACAATGTTAAAACCATTACAAATATGTGTTATGTTGCCCTAGTGCAGGGGTCGGCAACCCGCGGCTCTAGAGCCGCATGCGGCTCTTTAGCGCCTCCCTAGTGGCTCCTGGAGCATTTTCAAAAATGTTTGACCTTTTTTGTCCTTTTTTTTCTTTTTTTCCTTCATTTTTTTCCCTTTTTCCTTTCTTTTTTAATCTCAACATTTCAATTTTTTTCACAACATTTTGACTTTTTTTCTCAACATTTCGACTTTTTTCTCGACATTCCGACTTTTTTTCCTCAACATTTCGACTTTTTTCTCAACATTTCGACTTTTTTCAGGAAATTTTGAATTTTTTCTTGACATTTTGACTTTTTTCTCAACATTTCGACTTTTTCCAGGAAAATTTTGAATTTTTTCTTGACATTTTGACTTTTTTCTCAACATTGACATTTCGACTTTTTTTCTCATCATTTCAACTTTTTTCTCGACATTTCTACTTTTTTCTCGACATTTCTACTTTTATCTCATCATTTCGACTTTTTTCTCGACATTTCAAATTTTTCTCGAGATTGTACTTCAACATTAATCTCGACATTTTGACTTTTTTCTCGTCATTTTGACTTTTTTCTCGAAATTTTGACTTGTGCATAATGGAAAATAAAAATCTTCCCCCAGTTATAACTAATATAGAAACATGCAGCATGTGTTTCCTTCATTCTAAGTTATACAAGACTTTTCATTTTTTGCGGCTCCAGACATATTTGTTTTTTGTGTTTTTGGTCCAATATGGCTCTTTCAACATTTTGGGTTGCCGACCCCTGCCCTAGTGTATTTGATAAAGAGACTACTGACTGAATTGCTCATATACACACCTAGTGCAAATATCCTTTTTATGCTCAAGAACTTTCCCATCGTCAAGGTCGACCACTGTCAGGACGTGGCCACACGCTACGAAGGCTCTGTGGGGCCGGCCAGGTCGTGGAGGAGCCAGTGCCATGTGAGTGAAAGCACTGCCCCAAAGCAGCCCTTCCTGTATCCTAATCTTGCACCTCATGAGCCTCACTGACCACACACAAACATTCTCAAATCCTGCAGTCACCAGCTCTGAGGAGTGCTCTGCAGCCTCACACACACATATGTCCAGTGCATTATCTGCGACATCCAGTGGGTGTAAGTTGCTGTCCAGAAGGTTGAAGACAGGGCCGGGGCCCCAGCCGACCAGACAACCAGGGATCGCTGTAGCAGTCAAGCCCAGGAAAGGAAAGAGCCCTAAGAGGGTCTCCTTATCGCCATGGGCTTTGTAAAGGGAAACAGTGTTGTTTAAGTGAAGGCCAATGAAAGCTGCAGCTGCCTCATAATACAACATGAACTTCACAGGGCTGTCACAGGAGAAACTCTGTACATGACAGAGACTTTGAGAGAATGAGGGATGTCTCCTCTCAGAGGACATAACCTGCAGACACAAATAGAGAAAATACATATAGGCCTGTGTGTAAAAGACCTGTAATAGTAATCCAACATCTAATCAGGTCTACCTTTCCTATGGGTTGCTTCACATCCTGTCTGAATATATCAGGCTTTTCATTCGCTCTCTCTGATGTTCCAGTGCCTTGTGATAGAAGACTCAGGGAAGGACAAGAAAAGAGCAATGCAGGTCTTGTGCCATCTTTTTCTGGAACTGCCATCTTTAATGGTTTCTACACGGCGCTCAGAACAACAATCGTCTCTTTTTTTTTGGAGGAAACCAGGTCTAATCTTATAGAGAAACACAACATTAAAAGTGTATGTAAATGAAAATGTCTTTTTTCTTTTTTTCTTAAAACATGCCACAACAGATTCTGCTGCTTGTTGTCCAACCATTCATTTATACTCCTTTAAAGGTGTCCTTTAATATAACTGCGATCAAATAGTTTGAGTGACTTTTAAAGGGAACCCTGCGTATTAAGACATGTAGGTCTTAAAAGATAAATGTTGGTATCAATTATAACAATGTGATATAAAAAACCTTTTTGATGTTTGATATAATTTAACTCGTAGGTCGCCATTGTTGTTTACACCGCAATGTATTCTGGGTAGTGACGTCACACGGTTGCACCTGCTGGCCCCTGTACACTATTTTGACTGTTCCACCAGGTAATCCAGAGGATAAATATGTCATCTGTTCAGCCATTTCAATTTGAACCCGAGCACAAGGTCAATGAGGAAGACAACACTGAAAACATATCTCAAAACGAGCCAAATGAAGACCAAAAAAGACGGGATGAGGCGAGAGTGGGACAAAATCCCAGCAACTGCGTCTCAATGCAAACAGAGGAGGAGAGCGTTTGCTGTCAAGAGCTCGTGTTTTTGTCAGCAGCTGTTTACTTTAAGCTATTATGTGATAAAACGTATTCCAATATCAATAATTTTGGAGATTATTAGCATCCACCGCTGTCCTATGCTTTATAAATCATTAGGACAGGTGGCGCCGCCAGGATTCAATTTCGTAATAGGCACAGAAACAGTCCGTCCACTGCTCTATTTCAGAGTCTCACTCGGCCTGAATATTACACTATCCATTAGGGAGAGGATAGGTTGGTTGGCTATTCAGTGTTCAATAAGTATTTCAAAGATCTTTTTTCCTCAAACAAAATTTGCAGTGACAAATTGGATAAAGTGTGCACGGCGCACTACACATGGTGACATTATTATGCGCACCTCCACACAGATGCAAACATGGTGTCAGCGCATCAGAAACACAGATGAAAACACAACTAAACATTAAAGGTGATGGCGCACCCAGAAACGAATGAAAACACGTCTAAACAGGTGGCGGCGCAACAGAAACCCAGATGAAAATGCAGCTAAAAACATTAAGGTGACGGCGCCCCTACAAAAAAGTTAAAAAAAAATAAATAATGCATTATATACAGTTTAATGCACTGGTAATATGCGCACGACTTGACCTTTTTTTTTTTTTTTTTTTTTTTTTTTTACTTTTTTGTAGGTGCGCCGTCTGGATTATCTCGTTGAACAGTCAAAACAGTGTACGGGGGCCAGCAGGTGCAACCGTGTGACGTCACTACCCAGAATGCATTGCGGTGTAAACAACAATAGCGACCTACGAGTTAAATTATATTTTCAAATTTTATAAAAACGAAGACATCAAAAAGGTTTTTTATATCACATTGTTATAATTGATACCAACATTTATCTTTTAAGACCTACATGTTTTAATACGCAGGGTTCCCTTTAAGAATATGCTTCATGTCAGATGGGAATGACCATATCTCATAAGAGACTTAAGAGACATATATATATATATATATATATATATATATATATATATATATATATATATATATATATATATATATATATATATATATATATAATAAATATTCTGCTTATGCATTTTATTAAACTTCCTTATTGCTTGAATATCAAATAAAATAATTTTAAAAGATAAAATAATAATTAAAAATAACAAGTACTATAAAGTAAGTAAAAATATCTGTCAACTTTGAGCTATTTCCTACGTTAAAATGCATGATTATTTTTGAATTCTGTGACGTTTCAAATGTGTACGTTTGGTCTGAAAGCCGTGTAAACTGTGCCTTACCTGTGGGCTTTCGGGTGGGAAATACTTCTGGATGCAGTAATGTGTTTCCAGATAATGTAATATATAGCCTACATAATTACAGATAATTCGGCTAAAAGCATGAAACAAGCACAAAGTGATAACAGTTTACTAACTGCGCCTGAGAGTTCCGCGTTGCTGCTCCGGGTTGCGGGCATGGATCTATAATATAAACGGTTGCGAGGCAACCCGCTGCATAAATCGACGGCGTGGCCTACGGCGTAGGTTACGCGTACCCTCCGCCGTGAGTCCTGCGTCGGTGTTACGCTGAACCATAAATCACCCTTTGGTTACCTCCATGACTGCAGGTTGCGGATCTTTTCTCTCCTGAAGACTTGAGTAGTTGACTTGTGAGCCTGTAAAATTAATCTCACCTCTGTCAAGACAGGAACACTCACAAGTGTATATTAACACAATAGCGGACAAGTAAAGAGTAGAATAAATAAAAATACAATGCATGTACTATACCGAGGGAAATAGCCTTGATTATTTTAAAAACTTACAATAACAGTGCATGGAAAGGAGGATCATAGTCAGACCATGCCTTTCATAAGGTTAAAGTACATATATTGATATAGTTTTAAACACAAAACACCTCACTGTGCATGAATGAGCACAGTAGTTTTTGAAAACAAAAGTTTGAATCGAACCGTGTATGGTGAACCAATACACATGAAAGTTAGTATAAGTCAATACAGATTTATTTTGCATTGATCATTTAGCCTATCAATTAATTAGGTTCATGTTCGTGACAAATGTAGCCCTGACCCCTGTTCACCCAATCTGTTTGGTCTTATTAATGTCCCGTCCCCAGCAAAAAGTACATGCAGGTTATGCTGTTATATTGTCCCTACCAATGTTGAGACCAAACCTACGCCCTTGGCACAAACTCCTGGCTATCTTGGACAACGCCAGCCAACCTCTGCACACTGTCATCAGCAGCCGGAGAGGCCGGTTTACTGAGAGGCTGCTCCTCCCCAAGTGCAGCAGGACCAACAGACTGAGGAACTCCTTCGTCCCCCGTGCCATCAAACTGTTCAACTCCTCACTGGGGGGGAGGAGGGCCAAGAAGGACTGAAGAACAGAGGGACTGTGGGGGGTCAGTCAGTCAGTGTACAATAACTGTGCAATAACCAGGACAGTGCAATAACTTTGTGCAATATTATACAACACTTTTTCTATCCATATAATTATTTTTATGGCACTGCACTTTTTATTTTTACCTTTTATTTCTATTTTTATCTTTATTTGTAATTTTTTTTAAATCTTTTTATCTTTATATGGGTGTTTGGCTTTTGGGGTATTTGATTTGTAAATTATAGTGCTGTGTGTGTGAGATGGAGATGTCCATTTCCCCGAAGGAACCTCCCAAAGGGATGACTAAAGTCTCAAGTCTGATCACCCTGCTGAAGGTGGATCTACAAAGTATTGAATCACGGGGGTTAAATAGGTAAATAGAGAATAGTCATATTGTTTCTCCGTTTGTCTCGCGGTAATTATGTTAAATAGCATAAGTGGGATGTTAAAAAAAGCTAAAAATGCGTTGTAGTTGTTAACCTCCTTACTACTGTAATTACATTCAGGCCGCCTGGATTTATTTTGATTTTATGGCTGTAGATTTGTGAAATGTGCAAAGAATCAGTGCTCCTGTCCATTTTTTTTCCCCAATATAACTTCAGCTTTCAATATCTGGCAGTTATTCAATATTACTGTGTGTTCTGATCAGTACTCGAGTTGAGGGGGGATGAGGGGGGGTGGCATCCCCCCCTGAAATAAAAACGGTCCAAATCATCCCCCCTGTAAAACTGCCATCCCTCCTTTCCATCCCTTATGTCATTTCATCAATGAATGTGGTTTTACTGCTATTTCAACATTTAGAGTCATCACCAGAAAAATAACTTATTTGACAATTTTCACCTGTTTCAAGTAAATTTTCACTTGAAATAAGTAGAAAAATCTGCCAGTGGGACAAGATTTATCTTCTCATTACAAGCAAAAAAATCTTGTTCCATTGGCAGACACTTATTTTAAGTTAAAATCTACATGAAACAGGTGAAAATTGTTGTTTTTTCCAGTGATGAGTCTTGTTTTAAGTGTAATGAATTTTTTTTTTACCAAAATGAGACATTTTAACTAAAAAGAAGACAAATATTCTTGTTAAGATTTTGAGTTTTTGCAGTGATCCATTTTACTTATCCTGTGAAGGACAGAGTCATATTGATAAGTTCAGAAAACTGTTTTTTATTGTTGTGTTTTGATGTATTTGATGTAAGCCCAGTGGATATTTAAAGCTTACAGAAGGCTGCATTTAACTGCTGCTATGTCATTCCTGCAGTATTTCTGCAGGTGTTTTGGTCACTGCTATTATTTGTAATATATTATATTA
This sequence comes from Cololabis saira, assembly GCF_033807715.1. Taxonomy (NCBI): domain Eukaryota; kingdom Metazoa; phylum Chordata; class Actinopteri; order Beloniformes; family Belonidae; genus Cololabis; species Cololabis saira. The sequence goes on along the minus strand of NC_084605.1, from coordinate 7,343,864 downwards.
TTTGTAATCAGCACAAATTATCTGTCCCCATATGATAAAATCCACCACCCCCCCTGATTTTTTTTTACAACTCGAGTACTGGTTCTGACCGTATGTCTATGCTTCTGACTGTGTAATAACTGTTTAAACGCGGAACCTTCGATCGGTTGCGCTGAGTTTGAAGGCGGAACTCAATAACGGTTGGACGGAAGGTGTCGTGCAGCCATTGATTTGTGTTTCTTGTTTTCAAATCTCCAGAAGGCTTTTTCTCTGTTTTTATGACAGCTACTACTGGTTCGTGACCGTTTTGTGCTGGGAGACGTCTCAGGAAACCAGTCCTCGCCAATAAAGCGGTCCTGGAAACTGAGGAAAAAGCAAAACAAACCAAGGACCGTAAATCTTTGTCGTCGCAGAAATAAAGATCGTCCCGTTAAGGAAAAAAGACGACGGCAGAAAACGAGGATTCACGTCGTTTTGGTGTATTTCAGGTGGAAACCGCCCATGAAGGACAAACGTGTTTGTACTTCTGTCTTACAGGTAATTTAACCCTAACGTCAGTGTAATTAGTTGTGATGATCAACATGATCAATTGGCAACACGATAAACTGTTTTTTTTATTTTATTTAAAGATCTGGTCGTCAGCGGGGTGTCAACTTTATATTTCTGACATAAAACTCAAAGAAATAAGAATTCATATTCGTTTTTTTGAAACCAGACGACCCGGTGACGTCAGTGGGGTTTCCCTAAAGCTACTGATTATGGAATAGAATAGAATAGAAAGCCTTTATTATCAATGTACATGTACAGTGGAATTAGCAGCTGCTCCGTCAAAGTGCACACATGCAAAGACTATGTAAACAAGGAAACATAAATGTATATATATGTACACACACTATAAACAAGAGTGAATGGGAGGATAAAAAATGTACATGGATGGGTGGGGGGATATTGCACTTAAATGAATGGAAGAATAATATTGCCCTTGAAAGGATGGGAGTATTGCACATAGATAGTAGAATATTGGGACATTGTGGATAGAAGGTAGAAAAATATTGCACAGAAAATATGAGGTAGCTTATAGGTTGAGAAAGTTCACAGCTTTGGGGAGGAAGCTGTCCCTGAGTCTGTTTGTTCTGGCCCGTATGGACCTGAAGCGCCTGCCAGAGGGCAACAGGTCGAAAAGGTGGAAACCGGGGTGGGTGTTGTCCTTTAAAATGTTCCTTGCCCTGCTGAGGCAGCGGGAGCTGTAGATGTCAGACAGGGAGGGCAGAGGGCAGAGGGCAGCCGATGATCTTCCGTGCTGTGTTTGCCACCGTCTGCAGCCTCTTCCTGTCTGCTTCCGTGCAGCTGGAGTGCCACACTGTCACGGCATGGGTCAGCAGCTCTCAATGGTGGACCGGTAGAAGGTAGAAGGCCACCAGCAGCTGTGTGTTCAGGTGCTCCTTCCTGAGCACCTCAGGAAGTGCAGCCGCTGCTGAGCCTTCTTCACCAGTGCCGTGGTGTTGACAGACCAGGAGAGGTCTGCAGTGATGTGGACGCCCAGGAACTTGAAGGACTGCACTTGCTCCACACATTCACCGTTGATGTGCAGGGGGGCGGAGGCGGGTGATTAAAGTAACAAGCTTTGGAGATTATTTAATCCTTTTTCATAATGAAATTGCTTAGTGATGTCGTTCTATCTCGGGTGCTATTTATTTTGTCGTTCATCAACAATTAAATCAATACCTGTCTACCCTTTGAGGAGATAAACTGGCCTTGCATTCTGGCATCTCTTAACATTTCTCCCCTTTTTCCGATCACAGTGCCTGGATGTATGAGTGGCTTTCCAGAAAGGCATACAATCTGATCACCTGTTTTTCCTGCCTCCTGAGGTAGACAAAAAGGAGAAACGGTCGTTTGGGTCTTTTTAGGGCTGCAACTAACGCCTATTTTAATAGTCGACTAGTCACCGATTATTGAAACGATTAGTCGACTAATCGGATAATTAGTAATTAAAAAAAAAAATTAGTATGAGGTTGCTTTAATTATGTGGCAAATGATAATAAACACCAGAAAGATGGCACTAGAGCCCTGATATAGCGGGACTGTTTTCTTCATCCTGCTCCCGCCCGCATCCGCAAAACTCTGAGAATTAATGCCCACATTGCGCACAATAATAGAGATGCATTGATTTAGTGTCTTCTCCGTCCCGCAAGAGAAATGTCCCAGACAAATCTATCTTGATTTAATGTTAACATGATCATTGTGGAGCTTGATGGATAGTTGACAATTCATAGGAAACCTGACTGAATGTTAGATGCAAATCCGTCATTGTCATCATCGCACAAGCTTTTTCGCTTTTCACGCATCAATTATGAGATTGATGTTATAGCAACCAGAGTAGGCTGTGAGTGGCTCAAATAATACTAATAAATAACATGAAATAAACAAAGTTAACGAATGAAACAAATAAATTTAACAATGAAAATAGGCTTAATATCTTACCAAGGCGAGTCCGTTTCGTTCAACACTCTGACGTGCTTTCTCTTCAAATGGATTATCCACGTGCTCCCGTGAAAAGCAACGCTGGCTTTGCAAACCTTGCAAGTCATCTTTTTATTCGCCGTATCGAGGCTAAAATGCTCCCAAACCTTTGAAGTTTTATTACCCGCAGCCGCTGAGACGCTATCGTGCATGCGCGACTCGGCAGAGATTGTATTGAAGTGAGACGCCGCACTCCATTGGAGAAACACGTCTGGCGACAATTGTCGACAATGGAATTCATTGCCGACAATTTTTTATTATCGATTTTTGTCGACAACGTCGACAAATTGTTGCAGCCCTGGGTCTTTTAGTCGTTTAGTCTGATCACATACCTGTGTCAAATATAGTCTAAGCACAGAGGAGACGGACTTCACTGCAGGGACCAGCAGCGCTTGCAGTTAAACCCCGCTCACAAATGAAACAGCAGCTGGTGAGGAAAACCCGGACACCCCGATGGGAGAGGAAAACCCGGAAACCTGGAGTTGGTCAGGAAGACCCTGGAAACCTGGAGTTGGTGAGGAAGACCCTGGAAACCTGGAGTTGGTGAGGAAGACCCTGGAAACCTGGAGTTGGTCAGGAAGACCCTGGAAACCTGGAGTTGGTGAGGAAGACCCTGGAAACCTGGAGTTGGTGAGGAAGACCCTGGAAACCTGGAGTTGGTGATGAAGACCCTGGACACCTCGAGTTGGTGAGGAAGACCAGGAGACCTCGAGTTGGTGAGGAAGACCCGGAGACCTCGCATTGGTGAGGAAGACCAGGAGACCTCGAGTTGGTGAGGAAGACCCAGACACATCGAGTTGGTGAGGAAGACCCGGACACCTCCAGTTGGTGAGGAAGACCCGGAATCCCGGGCTCCTGGAGTTGGTGAGGAAGACCCGGAGACCTCGCATTGGTGAGGAAGACCCCGGGCTCCGCGCTGAAATCTCTCCAGAGCTGCTGGCAGACGTTTACAGCAAAATATACTGTTTATTATGTTCTCAGCGATTAAATCCAAAATTAGCGGTCTTCAGCTGACACTGGGTTCAAACAAACAGCGTGTTGCTTCACTAAACGTGGTAGCATCACACTTACAGATGAGGAAATGATGTGTAAACTCAACAAGAATGGCCCCAGCACTGAACCCTGCGGAACGCCATAGCAGACCCTCGTCTGCGCAGAGGAAACCTCATTAACATGAATGTACTGGAATCTGTCAGATATGATTTAAACCAGCTTAGAGCTGTCACTTTACTCCCAACAACATGCTCTAATTTGTGCGGTAAAATGCTGATCTACAGTATCAAAAGCAGAACTGAGGTCCAGTAGAACAAACACGGACACTAATCCATTATTGCAAATTTCCCCTCTGTGGGACTATTAAAGGTTTATCTTATCTTATCTTATCTTATTATCTGAGGCCCTAACTCAACCCAGAAGTTATATGGTTGGCGTTTGGATTAGACCTGTTGTAGTTTGCTGTTATGGAATGATTTAGAGCACCTGCACACCTCATTATATTTAAAGGAGCATGAGGCTCCTTTTTAGAAATGAGACTCTCTAGCGCCACCCTTCACCACGGCGGCCGTTGGGGGTACTGCAGCCAACAGCGAAGCCGGCACGGGAGAACGGGGAGAACGTGCATGCAGCGTCATGTGACGTCACATCCGCAGCCCAGCGCGGGAAATTTGGGCCCGAATTGCAGCACATTTTGCAGCACACAGCCTGTTCAAGGCAAAGGAGAGATACACTAGAGGAATCATTCTTTTTGGTTTGGAACGCTTCATCTGACATTATTACTAGAAAACTTAAAACGTATACGAATTTTTTTCATAAATTCTGCCTCAATCCGGCCTCAAGCTCCTTTTAAATTGACTGTTTCATATAAGTTTACCTGATTTGCCACATTAAAAATTTGCTTTGGATTCCAGCCATTCAGACCAAAACTGTTTCTGAGCCGAACTGTAAATTTCTGCTGTAAAGAAGGACATTTTAACAAGGAGGTCAATTGAGACGGACTTGCTTTTGTAGCCAGCACCTAGTGGTCAGTTGATGAGCTGCAGTTTGCGGCTGGACGTTGGAATGTTGTCACCACTAGGAAGTTTGATCAGCTTAATTTGGTAATAAAAACTGGAATTAATTTTCTCCAGGGGAAATTATAAGTTGTGTGGGCATCCCTGATTATCTTGTTTTTAATGCAAGGATATTTAGTTGTTAATGGCATGTAAATCTACTTTTAGAAATAAAATGTTGAATTAATTGTTTCCTGTAGGACATTATCCCTCTCTCATTAATTCTGAGCTTGGGCATGAACAAGCAGTAGCACTGGCACCTCTTCAACATTTCTTCAGGAAGTTTCTAGTTTGAACTGTTGTCCTCATGGAGATAATGTAGGTGTCTGAAAACAAGAACTTGCAGACTTGGGAAGATCAGTACATTTTTATAGCAAAGCAAAGCTTTTACGATCTTGCAGACACAGGTCACTTTGCCCACGCTATTTACAGTGTGTACATATGTTGTGTGTAATGTTTATTATTGTGTGGATGTGTTTAGTGTAGGAAACGTGGCCTAATGTTGTATGAATGTGTCTCTATGACATGTATGGTCTTTTACTGTGTGTGAATTTGTTAAGTTGTATACTATTGACTGCCATTCTGGTCTAAATGTGTTTTTACTGTTTGTTAAATGAAGCACGTCATTGGAGCAACGCTCCAGTTTCATTATGTTTTTTTTAATATGGCAAAGTAGGGGTGGGTATTGGGAAGGACCTCACGATACGATACGCATCACGATACTTGAGCCACGATACGATACACATTGCGATATCCCGATTATGCGATATCCCGATTATTATATTCTACATAGTTCACCGAAAAATTTAAAAAGCATTACACATCTTAAAATCCAAGTTGTATATATGTACATCAGATGATAGTGATGGATCTTAAAATCCGAGTTGCACGTTCATCAGATTATAGTGACAATTCATGGGACAAACTGAGTCAAAACAGTGTTTTATTATAACTATACAAGCTAAAGTTACAACATATTTGTATATGTTTTTCATATTATTTACATCATATGAAATTAACATTAAATTTAGTATGAGGTTGCTTTAATTATGTGGCAAATTATAATAAACACAAGAAAGATGGTACTAAAACCAAGGACAGGCACAGTGATCAGTCAGTACAGATATAAATCCATAAATAAATAAACCTCTGTCCATTATTTTTCATTTTTTAAGGACAGGCAATTGTGTTATATAAAAAATAAATTATAAAATGAAATAAAACGTGAAATAAAACCTGAGCTCAGTGCAGGGCCCTCCCAGGGTTGGTAGAGAGTGGCAATGCCCAGGACTGTCACTTAGGTAGGAGCACTGGGTGATATAATGGGAAAAAGATCGGGGATAAAAAAAAAAAAAATTAAAAATAAAATAAAATCGATATTCAAATTTTGAATATCGATATTGAATCGGCTGGAAAAGTATCGCGATATATTGCCATATCGATATTTTTGCCCGCCCCTATGGCAAAGAGAAGCAGTCTGAAGTTTAGTTTGTTTTAAATGCCTAACTCCCCTCAGCCTAAGATGACCATGCCCCTACTGGCTTTTGTGGGTTTGCATCACTTATTACAGGCTCGCTAGTGTGGCCATGTGTGGCTCGGGGCTGAGAGGGGAGCTGCACTCTGCTCAGCCAGGTGGTACATACGATTGCTCAGTATACTCGCTTATGCACGCTCATTATAAAAGTCCACAGCTATTAACACATTACCATATAAGGCATCAGCACATAGTCTGCAAAGCTACAAGGTCACACAACATGGCTGCACATCACCAGTCTGCCCAACAACTATAACTTTACCTTACTACAATAGAATGTTCGTATTGTGTTAATTATGTCTTCAGATTGATATTCTGTGTCTCTTTTTTTCAGACGGAACTCAGTAGGAACTTTGTCTGAAAAAAAGAAACAGAATACAACAGAATGTCTCAGCTTCCTCACAAGGTTATCACTGGGAACAGTAGGATCAACAATTAGGGAGGACGTGGGATGGATACGGTGTGGCACAGAATGTTGGGGGGAGTCTCTTTCTGACTCCCTTAAAGGAGGGACAATGAGAACAGGCAACTCAGATCTAACGCGGGGGTAGACTACAGCGTGTCCTCTGCACCTGTGATATCTCCAGAAGCTTTTGGAATAAACCTACGTGACCTGACAGTGAGTTCTAACCTTGTTTTTGCTCACATCTCCATCAACCAACTCAGGGAAGCCATCGGAGGGAGAGCGAGGCTTCAACAATTTGGAAGCTCGTCCGGGATCGACTGAGACGTTGATAACCTCTGAACCGGCCTCAAAATCGGACCGCACGCAAAGGGACAGCGGACACGGGTCGACCCCTGATCAAAAGGTAAACAGAAACCTGTTTAATCGCATTGGCTAAAGCTAATAGATAGATATATTCTGTCATTTTAAAACAAGATGTCCATAAGTGAAATGTTAAAAATTATGAGTCTCTCTGTTGACGATTTGTTAGGAATAATATGATCATTGACCTTGTTTAGACAGGACTTAAAAAAAAAAAAAAAATAAAAGAAGCCCCATTAAAATCAAATAAAATGAGACAATAGTAATACAAATAATTGAATAGGTTTCACTGCATAAGCACAATTCTACACGGAGTGTTTTATTTATTCCGTTGTGAAAGTCCAACAATTGCTGGACGAAAAAGTTGTTGCACAGTGAATGGTGTCGTGACAGACCTGAATAAACCGACAGTGGAAAACCCTACGCTGCCAACCAGAGTGTGTCCTCTGCACCTGTGATATCTCCAGAAGCTTCTGCAATAAACCTGTGACCTGACACTGAGTCCTGACCTTCTTTTTGCTCACATCTCCATCAACAGACTCGGAAGACATCGAAGGGAGAGGGGAGGCTTCAACAGTTTAAACAGATGTAAAACTGCTGCAAAAACAAGCAGAATCCTAGCAAAAAGTTTGTCTCTAAAAAAAAAAAACAGGCAATTTAGACGTTGAAGAGTCGAATAAGCCAAATACATCACCTGGAGATTCAGTCAGGGGAATTCACTTAAATTCAATAATACTACGGAGTTGTGTCCCAGTGACCTCTCAAAGACGCATGCGTGCGCTCACATGTGTGTGCATGTCAGAAAGTATGACGTCAACCACCTGCAAACGGAGACAAAAATGTGTTTTAAACATTTTTGTTATTTTGACTGTCATTAAAATAAACATGACACATTTATTCCCTGAGGTATTTTATTTTCTAATCAACACCAGCACCAAACCATTGTGTGATGTCATTAACTAATAATCTTTTATTAAGTTCATCTAATCAGTGCCTTCTTTTGATAAATAACTGACTTTTTTTGTATTTACAGTTTCATACAACTTGAATAGAAAAAGACCAGAGGATTCAGCGTCGATGCCCTAAAAGCTGAAAAACCTGCACATCCATCTGAGTTGCAGAGGAGGAGTGTGAACATGAGGATCAAAAGTGTGCCAGGGATGCGTCCAAGGACCAGTATTGGACCAGATGAAGCCAGAGGACTCGGTTTCGTGTCCCCTATACCTGCCCCGTCGGAGCTGCTGCGGACACAACACAGGAAAGACCTCAGTAAGTGACAGAGAATGGTTTGGTTTTTCTGCATGTTAACTCACCCTGCGACTTCTGCTAAGGCTGTGGGGGATGTAAGGGCTCATATTTACAATTACTCCATGAAGGTTAAAAAATGTTGGTTTTCTGGAATTTATATTTAAATTTGTTTGATGATCTGAAACATTTAAGTGCGACAAACAAAAAAAAAAAAAAAAAAAAGAAATCAGGAAGGGGGCAAACACTTTTTCACACAACTGTATATTGTGAAACCAGCTCAATCTCAGTATCGTGGAAACTTGTAACAGACTGAAGAGTTGTGGACTTGAGTTTTGATTTGTTTTGTTGGTATTTAACTAATTTCAACCAACACAAGGTGCATTGAACATCATTATAAAATAAGGTCTGACTAGGTGTAGAATCAAAACACAGTACATTACAGTGTCATCAATATTAAAATGAAATTCAGCATAAGATACTTGTCGATTGAGATTTCTGATCTATAAAATGAACAAAAGTCGATCCCTGAGGAACTCCCTTAGTGATAATGAGGTAGCTAGAAGTGATACCTTCTACCTGAACACACCAGCCCCTTTTACATTGGCGGATACCCTGTGTTTAACGCATGGATCTAGCGTGACGCCTGTTCTTTTTACCTTGAACGACACGGGATGGCGTGTCGAGCTGCCCGCAAAGAACTCAGGGTCAGGTCCAATGTAAACAGAATTAACGCGGGGTGGCGGGTCGTAGGAGGGGGCCTCCCGTCTCGACTTCCCTCCCCTTAACTCGCCTTCAGGCATGATTTCACAAATAACTATTCAGTAGTGATGCACCGATTGTTCGGTAACCGAAATTGTTCGGCCGAAAATGGCAAAAAAACACTTTCGGTGTTCGGTGGAATAAGTGGTAAAAAAACAATTAATAACGGCGTTGTAATATAAGGAAATAGACTCGCCGCTCCGTAACTGTTGCGCACCACATAAATCGTTGGCCAACCAAAAACTAACCACATAAGAATTTTACCTAACATTCACCAGCAGGTGGAACCAAAACAACATAAATCAATCTATTACAGGTGCGTTTAGATGAGGAAATTAAACGTGGAAGAGCGTGGAGTGAAGTGGTGCGGTGCAAACATGTCAGCAGTGTGGAAGTATTTTAGAGTGGCAAAGAATAATACAAGAATGGCTGTTTGATTTATCATTTGAAATGATAAAAAACCCTGAGCGCTTTAATGCATTTTTATTGTTTTAAGGCCTATGTTACAATGTTCAGTCAGTTAAGCCTAACGTAAGGTCAAAGATGGCCAAAAAAATTTATTTTGCTAATTTATTTATTTTAAGTTATTGTTCTTTGCTGGTATAATGTCTGCTGGAATATTTAAGAAATGCTGGGAAATTAAAAAAATTTCAGTTTTTTATGTTCAACAAATGTTTTCTACCTTGTAATTTTGTAAAAGATTTTTTTCTTTTAAAAGCATGCCTAAATCAAATTTATTTGATTTATGCAATGGTGAAAAAATTGGCAAAATAAATGAAAAACTGCGAGGAACCATGTTCGGTATTGTTCAGTATTCGGGCAAGTGTTTATTATTATTTTCGGTTTCGGCCACAAATTTTCATTTCGGTGCATCACTACTATTTAGTCTTTGTGTAAGTATTTGTGATCAACTATGTTAATGGCCTTAAGACCATAATTCTTTAAAATGAAAAGCCTTTAGAAAATAGTTGTTTGTTTTTTTTGTTTTGTAAAAATGGGTCATTGGCTTAATTTTTAGGATGTTGAATAAACAGCTAGAGAGGATCGATGTTAAATTCAAATGTCTGTGTTTTTCAGTACTACTTCGTCAAGAAGGAGTCCCCTGGAATGCAGGTTTCCACCAGCAGGACCCAGAGTTCTTCATCATAAAGGTGGAGGAGGACGAGCTCTGGACCAGTCAGAGGGGTGGAGAGCATCTTCATGACCGTAAGGATACAAATGTCCCTAGACCCCCTTTCACACCTGTTCCTGTGAAGAGTCCAAAAGATGAAGAAAAACCTCAGTGCTCCGTCCTTTCAGCTGAAATCAAAGCCGAAGACACGGCGGACAAAAGAACTGAGGCCAGCAGCCCAGTTAAACAGATAAAGATAGAAACTGATGAGGAGGACTGCGGAGGACCAGAACCAGAACCAGAACCAGTCGAGGATCCAGACCCCAATAGCCCTTCACAACCAGAAACTGTTAAAGAGGCTCCAGAGTCTCCTGAGAGTGAAGTCAACGGTGGAGAAGAAGCTGACAATATCGCGAAGGAGGGAACGTCACCTGAGTCAGGCATAACTGAAGATGTAGGAGGCAACACTGCTAAGAAGTTCTTCAGCTGCTCCAAGTGTGATAAAATGTTTTCTCGCAAGTACACTCTAAAGAAACACATGCAAAACCACGATGACGGTAAAGAACTCGTCTGTGGTACGTGTGGAAAAACATTCACTCGGCATGGAAGTCTAATAATGCATGTCAGAGCCCACTCCAGGGTGAAGCAATTTGACTGCAAAGTTTGTGGAAAAACGTTCATATACCAGACCAACTTTGACACGCACATGAAAACCCACAATGGAGAAAAGAAGTCTTTCGATTGTGACGCTTGTGAGAAGAGTTTCCCCACGATGACGGGGCTTAAGGTGCACGTGAAGGTTCACGCGGCAGGCAGACCAGAGGGCCGGCGCTGCAAAGAAAAAAATACAAAAAAAAAGGGGGAGAACGACAAGGGCTACTGCTGCGATGTCTGCGGCAAAACATTTGTGAAAAAGAGGGATCTGATTGCACACATAAGAGTCCACACCGGAGAGAAGCCCTTTACCTGCAGTGAGTGCGGGAAATGTTTTAGCCAAAAGGCGGCACTCAGGAGACACATCAAAGCACACAGGGGAGAAAAACTGCACAGCTGCGATTATTGTGGGAAAACATTCAGTCAAAACTCGAATCTGAGGTTACACCTGAGGGTCCACACTGGTGAAAGTCCTTACGCGTGTCAAGTTTGCCCTAAAAGGTTTCACTCTACGATTGACTTGAGAAAACACCAGAGGGTCCACACGGGAGAGAAGCCGTTCGTGTGCAAGGAATGCGGAAGAAGATTTGCCCAGAGGTCAAATATGACGTCACACATGAGGCTCCACACGGGGGAGAAGCCTTTCAGCTGCAACATCTGCGGTAGAAAGTTTTCTAAAGGCGTACACGTTCGGAGACACATGCGAGTCCACACAGGAGAAAAACCGTTAAGCTGCGACAACTGCGGAAAAAGATTTAGCGATAATAGAGGTCTAACAAAGCACATGCTGATCCACAACGGATAGACACTGTTGGCAGGGTTATGCAGCAGGCGGCTTGGCGTGGTAAACCAGAATAAAATAAGTAGACACCGCACAAACGGAGATAACAGAACTTCATACAGACAGTCTTTTGTTTCACTCGATTCACAACTGAAGTCAGCTGTGGATGCGCAGCCATTTATTGAACTATTGAACACACCCACAATCACACAGCACCTGTCTTGTCAATCAGCTCAATCAATTAACGAGTGACACCACACAACTTGAGTCCATCAAACAAAGAAATAATTGAGAGCACTCTCTCCTCAACAGACACCTTCCAGTTGTAGTATTTGACGTAAACAGGAAAGATCAGCTCAGAATTTGCTGATGATAAGCAGAGCTTCTGTGTGAATGGGGGGGTAATGAAAGCTCAAACCCGGTATTTCCTTCATTGTATCTGGTTAAAGCTCTTGATCCATATACAAGTATTTCATTTTCAGCATTGTGTATTATAATTGGAAGTATTAGATGATAAAAATAAGAAAAAAAATGTTTTCAAGACACTATGTCCTTTCTGTCGACATATTACCTGAAACTTTACTTGCCAGCTCTGCACGCCATGCCGCACGGTCCCCACTCATCAGCACAGGATTCATGGTGGTACAGCAAATCAGAATACTCCTGTGTGGTCAGAAGTGTTATTGCTGCTTACAATTGCGTTAAAAGGGCCTCTAAAACTGCTCTCAGGGTCTCAAGAGTCCTTCATCCTGGAATCTGTCAGCGTATAAGTGAAGAAGTTTGAATGTTCTGCTTCCAGACTTATTGTGTGTGTTTGTTTTGTTTTTTTTAATTATTATTACAGTGTTAGATTTTTTCCTCTAAACGACTTTCTTATTTTAATATTTTAAAATTTAATCATTTGAATTGAAAGAGCATGTGCCTTTTTCAGATGAGTCTAACTATGTTACTAGATTCCTTGCTAGGGATCTACGATGTAAATCATTAAATATTGTTAAAGAGGAGAGTTCTCTTATTAAAGTAAACTTGAGCTGTAGGTTGAGGTGGTCTGAAATAATTGATCATTAAAGGAGCATGAGGCAGGATTTATGAAAAAAATTCGTATACGTTTTAAGTTTTCTAGTAATAATGTCAGATGAAGCGTTCCAAACCAAAAAGAATGAGCCCTCTAGTGCAGGGGTATTCAACTAGATTGGGCCGGGGGCCACATCTGCAAAAGGACTGTATGGAGAGGGCCGCACAATTTGAACATGTGGGGGTTTTCAAAATGTATTTTGCACTCAAAGACGAAGACTTATGTAAATATAATACATTTGTATTACATTTGAATATATCTAGTTTACATATGAATTATGTATTAATTGTCTCCAGATTTAGTAATTGTGAATGTTAAATATAATATTAAGATAAATAAATATTATTTTGAATGCAAGTTCATTTTGAAACCATGCATTGTGCAAACTTAATGAAATTGATATTGACCTACTTTTAATAAAACACGCCATAATGACAAAGCACCACTTTCCACCAAGATTTCCTTATTTGAATATTATATTAAGCATTGAGCACAACCATTTTAGTCCATAGTAGCCAGTTATAAAAATATTATTTAAAAAAAAAAAAAAATTATTATTTTTTTTTAAAAATATGACCAGGGGCCACATAAAAGCTCCTGGCGGGCCGCCAATTGAATATCCTTGCTGTAGTGTATCTCTCCGTTGCCTTGGACAGGCTGTGTGCTGCAAAATGTGCTGCAATTCTGGGCCCGAATTTCCCGCGCTGTCCTGCAGATGTGACGTCACATGACGCTGCATGCACGTTCTCCCGCATGCGGAAATTCGGGACCGAATTGCAGCACATTTTGCAGCACACAGCCTGTTCAAGGCAAAGGAGAGATACACTAGAGGGCTCATTCTTTTTGGTTTGGAACGCTTCATCTGACATTATTACTAGAAAACTTAAAATGTATACGGATTTTTTTCATAAATCCTGCCTCAATCCGGCCTCAAGCTCCTTTAAGGAGTTAAGAGTTACCCATCACTGTGTTTCTGGCTCTTAGTGGTTTTGTTTAAAGCCCCTCTGTGTAACAATATCACCTCTGACCAGACCGTGGCAGTATCTCACAAGGATGTTCACGTGTCAGTGCATGGCGTAAGACTGGGATAAAGTCGTTTTTACCACAAACTGTATAGGAACTGGGGCCCCCGATGTAACCTGTAGCTGTTTTTGAAGCGTTTATTGTAGCTCAGTTACCACATGTTGGCTGTTTTATTATGATTAACTATGATTCATGTTCACGTGTATTCCCTCAAATCGACTGTCCATTCATTGTCATTTCAAATGTTGCTTCCGACACAAAAGCCGAGACAAGTCCTTGTGGAGGTTGTGGTCTGAGCTGAGGTAGCTTGATCATACGTTCCTGCAACCAGGAGAACCAGATGAGCTCAAGGGTGTTTGGTTCCCCAGTGAGCCTTGGCTAGCAGCTTTCAACTGGGGACAAAGATGTGGAGCTTTGCACTCCAACCATGGATCTCTTCAGGGAAAAAAGATTCCAACTTAAGGCCGAAATATGGTTCTGCGTCAAAACGGCGCTGTGCCTACGGCGTGTGGTTTGGGTCCACGCAGACCACACGCCGTCACCTGCGCCGTCACTGACGTCACCTCCCGAAAATTGTAACTACGCGTCGAGGCGACGCAGACCACACGCAGACGGAGAGGGCTGTGATTGGTTCGCTTGGTAGCAACGCATTTCCGGTTTCCGGTTTGAAGCAGTTGTGAACTTTCAGCGCTCTTTTCTTTGTTTATGTGTGATTTTTTTTGTTTTGGTTTTTTGCACAATAGTTGTCCTTATCTCTTTACTGTGACCGGAAAAAGTTGGATAAACCATTCAGAAAAAGATCGCTAACTAGCGGTCGCGGGGGCTACTACACCGCGACGAAATGGAGTGACGGAGAAGTCGGAAGGGTTCACGACGGCGTCACGGCGACAGCGTGTGCTCTGCGTTGGTTTGACGCAGAACCTTAATTCAGCCTTTAGTTTGATGCCCTCTAGGAAGAAGGAAAAGATACACTTCCTCCACTGACCACTAGAGGCTGGCTTTAAAAGCAAATCTTTAATGATCATGTTAAAATGACATTTTTTTTCAGTAGAAATGAACATATTTAGAGCTCTGACAACCCCTTTGGATGAAGTTTTAGTAGTGATACTTGAAATAAGTATGTTTGGACAGATTTGATGAGATTAATATAATATTGATTAGTGTCATAGGTTAGCAAAAGTTAAGTCAGCCAAGCTAAAATGGCTAACTACAATTGACATTAGGTTGCCGTGTTCCACTTGGCTTCCCGGGTCTGCAAGTTCGACCCATTTACAGCATGATGGTGCAGAGTACAGTGAAAAAGCGTCTTCAATGACATGCAACGAAACATTTGAGTGAGATCACAGGAGGGTTGTACAGTTATTATACAGTGTGTGACCTAAACCCGCTACCCTGATTCATCTTTAGACCATAAGATTTAAATGCATTCTTATGCATGAATAGAAATGTGTATACATTTACTTATCTATGATTATATTATATAAATTAAGTTTGGATGATTTGAAAGGTGATCAGCTTGAATTGAGACTTTTTTTGACCCCGCCCCATCACACGTTAACAAATAATGATTTCCTTTCCTATTGTAGATCTCCTTTAATTCCACTGACTGGACTTTTAGGAGGTTCATTATATACATGCACACTTAGTTAATCTTGAATTAGTTCTATTTTTTATATTTTATTGTGCCAAATCAACTCTTTTCTCTGTCACAACAGAGTGTTGAGGCGATTGGTTTCCAGTCTCCGTTAACTGCCCCAGTAGTCACGTCTGTGGAGAATAAAAATGAAAATAAAATGCTGAAAACAGTTTTTCCTTCAAAAGTCGTTGCTTGTCCGGATCAGCAATTTCAGTTAAATATATCATATAGCAGACAAACAGTGATATCTGAGAATCGAAATGTAGTTTATAGGATTTACAGAAAGTGTGCAATAAATACTTAAACAAAAGTAGGCAGGTGCATACATTTGGGCAGCTTTGTTGTTTTATAGGTTTGAATACCTTTAGCACTAATTATTGGAACACAAAATTTGTTTGGTATGCTCATTGACCCTTGACCTACATACACAGGTGAAGTCAATCATGAGAAAGGGTATTTAAGGTGACGAGTTGGAAGTTGTTCTCTTTTTTGCATCTTCTCTGAAGAGTGGACACATGGAAGCGTTAAAACAACTGTCGAATGACCTGAAAACAAAGATTGTTCAACATCATGGTTTAAGGGAAGGATACAAAGAGCTAGCTCAGAGATTTAATCTGTCAGTTTCCACTGTGAGGAACATAGTGAGGAAATGGAAGACCATAGTCACAGTTGTAGTTAATTCCCGGAGTGGCAGGCCAAGAGAAATCTCAGATAAGCAGAGGCAAAGGATGTTGAGAACAGTCCAAGACAGACACTTGCTACCCACCGTAAAATTTGGTGGTTCCATCGCAAGATCGCATGGACTCCAGTCAGTATCAGTAGGTTCCTGTTAACAAAGTTGAAGTTGCGCCGGGGCTGGATACTTCAAGGACACAACGACCTTAAACACTGCTCAATTTCTACTAAAGCATTCATGCAGTTCTGGAAAGGCCATCTCAGTCCCCAGACCTGAATATTATTGAAAATCTGTGGTGTGTTTTAAAGTGGGCTGTCCATGCTCGGAAAACATCAAACCTGACTGAACTGGAGATGTTTTGTAGAGAAGACTGGTCAAAAATACCTTCAACCATAATCCAGACCCTCATTGGAAGTTATAGGAAGCATTTAAAGGCTGTTATTTTTGCAAAAGGGATCTACTAAATATTGATGTACCGTATTGGCCTGAATATAAGACGGGGTTTTTTGCATTGAAATAAGACCGAAAAAGTGGGCGTCGTCTTACATTCGGGCTCTAGACGTTATACCCATTTACACCGCTAGATGGCGCCAGATCTCTTTAAAGCCAATGCTGAACTTAACTCCCCAGGCCAAAGCCAACCCCTGTCACGAAGAAGAAAAATAAAAAATAGCATAAGAAAGAAAAGAGAAGAATATAAGAGAAGATATAACAGAAAGTGGAGAAACGTAGCGACAAGTTGGGCCGGTGAACCGGCAGCTGAGGAGAAGTTAGGATGCAAACTTCAAAATAATGATTTCAAATAGTCAAGATAACATGCTTTTTCTCTCGAATATATTGTTATAATCATTTATAATGACATATAATATATGTTTCAGATGTACTGTAATTATTTTCTGTATAAAAATTTAATTTGGTGTTTAAAAAAAAGTATTTTTTTCAAATATTAGTCTTGAAAAAGAGGGGGTCGTCTTATAATCAGGGTCGTCTTATATTCGGGTCAATACGGTAATTTTTCTCTCAGGTTGCCCAAATGTATGCACCTGCCTAGTTTTGTTTAAGTAATCATTTTACACTTTCTGTAAATCCTATAAACTCCATTTCAATTCTCAAATATCACTGTGTGTGTCTGCTATATGATATATATACCTGAAATTGCTGATCCAAACAACCAATGATTTATAAAGGAAAATCTTGAAATTGATCAGGGGTGCCCAAACTTTTTCATACCACTATATATACTGCCGTCTTCCCCTTTCTCATCTTCTCTTATGTCTTCCGTCAACCCTTGGTTGGCTGGTGGAACCAGCTCCAAGTTGGTGTTCTGGACAAAGACATCCTCTCTACCTTTTAATAATTAGACGTTATTTGTTTTTTCTTTTTGATAAAACTGTCAGTTGGGACTGATTTGGTTGATCCCAAGTCCCAACTTCAGTTGTGCTGCTATGGACCTGGATTTCTGGGGGACTTCCCATCAGGCTCTTTCCTCACTCCACTCTAGTCCTATTATGTATATAACATTATAGTAACTGCATTTTATTTTTGTTACACATCAAGTATGTCTGAAGTTATCTTTGTGTCTGCAAAGAATATGACCTCAGTCACATTACTGGAACGTCCCCACCTATCAATATATTGATATTAGTATGATGTAAAATAAATGTAATTGATATTTGTATATTATATCATTGATATTAGTATATTACTGTATATCAGTGTATCTGTGAGATGAAATTATCTCACAAATGTGTCTCTCGTCTCTCTGGCTGATGCTGTGTCCTTTTTGCTATATTATATTTACGTCTTAATAAAGGCCGAATATTTCATAAACAATGATGGACACAAGTCATTGTTTTTTAATATTCTTTAAGAGTTTTTTTTCTCCAATATGTTTTCAAACATTGTGTTTCTTTGCTTTTAAGAATTATCATGCATTTGTTATTTCATGCCACTCTTACAGTGTCTACATTTTTTATAAACTATAGTGTCTTATGTGTTTAATGTGAATTTTACTTTACTATCTCATTTTATTTATTTTATTTTATTATCAGTTTTCATTATTACTTTGTTACTCGTGCTACTCGTATATAAACAAGAATGGTGCGATTTTGGTGTTCATTCAATTTTCTTTTTTTTTTTTTTTTTTTTCTGGAATACCATGATTGCAAAGAGAGGTTTTTTCTTATGTGTCAAATCCGCTCAGTCAACCTTCATGTTAAAGTGTGTTTTTAATCAACACAAACTAATCCCTGTAACCACCACAGGAAGTTTTAAATAAAGCGTGTTGTTACTGAACCTTTTCTGTCTTGTCTCACTGAGTCGACTCCTCATCTGACATGAAGCATTTATCCTGGACATCCTCCCTGTGATTGCACCCAGTGGTGGACAGTAACGGAGTAAATTTACTTGAGTACTGTACTTAAGTACATATCCAGAGGATTTGTACTTTACTTGAGTATTAGATTTCCTTGGTACTTATTACTCTTACTTGAATACATTTCCAAGACAAATGTTTTTACTTTTACTCGAGTAAATTTCTAGGAAGGCTGAAAAGTATTCGTTACTTTCAGGTCTGCTCTTTTTTCTTCTTCCCTAAAATCCTATTGGACACAAGCTGTTTTTGTCAAAGGAGGAGACCTATCACAGTGCACGCTCTCCACTGGGAAGTACGTAAAGCGGAAATACGTCAAGCCTCCTCAAAACGATACCGCCAAAGTAGCCTGCGTTTGTCAAGACAGAGCCGCAACAAGTCAAGACATACCGCAACAATGGCTACGCCTGCTTTTTTTGTAAAGCGGTGGTCTCTGAGGGGGATCCAGACTTAGTTGGACGGTGCAGGTTCATTTGGTTTCAGTTCATGATTGTTAATAAACTCTGCATCCTCTGCTGTCCTCTTATGATCCCATTCATTTGATTTGTTTTTGGTGTTTCTGCAGGTTTTATATAACATTGTGGTTCTAAAAGCAGCATTTCAGTTTCAAAGAGTTAATTCTCAGAAACAAGAGTTAAAAGATCCTTAAATCAATTTAGAAAAAATATAGTAATTTACTGATGTGGAAAAAAAGAAATGTACTCTTACTCTTACTTTTACTTAAAGTAAATTTAAAAGCATTTACTTTTGGATACTTAAGTACCTTTTAAAAGCAAGTACTTTTCTACTCTTACTCAAGTAATATTTTGACTGAGCTACTTTTACTTACTACTTACTAAAATTTTGACCAGTAGTATTTGTACTCTTACTCAAGTACTGGGGTCGAGTACTCTGTCCACCTCTGATAGCACCCAAAGGTTACTGAAGCCTCTTATTCCTCGTACTGCACAGTGCTAAATTACTGGCTGAATTATTTTATACTAATAAATCATGGTAAATAACGCGGCTAGCACCAGCACCTTCTGCTCAGCTAAGCTTCATCCTCTGAAGAAGAATCGGTGATAACCGGTCAGTATACTCAGGAGTGTTTATTACTACTTATTACTACTGTTCTTACCATCAATGCCGTGTGTGTGTATGTATGTACTATATGTCTTACCATTGCTGTATTATAAATGTAAGTTAACAGTTAACTGTCAGCTGTGGTGACAATATACATTGTTCCTAATTTTACACACATTGTGGTTATGAAATTAAAATACTGTAGAATAATTTTATTATAATTTGATATTGGTCTTTTGTTCATTGTTCTGGTTTGAATGTTAAAACAGGAGGGAGCCTTAAAAATCCATCAAGTTATTGATGAGAAACAGAGATGGGATTAAATATGTTTTCTTCTTCCCACTCCCTTTCGAGTGTTAATGAATTAATTTGAATATTGAACCTGCACGTCTACTGTTAAAGGTATTTGCTTAATTTTCTGTTGCACGCAGGTCACTTATGTTGTAAAAATGTTGTGCCACTCAAAATAAAAGTATGAACGTAACTGAACTACAGTGGGTGGAAAAACTCAAAGCTGCTTAGATCCTTAATTTGTTAAGACTCACTCATCATTCAAATAACAGACCAGATACCCTGATGGAAATTCAACAGAATTCCATCAAATACTGAATTAATTTGAATCTGACATCAACTTACTGAAGACGGAATTATGAAAATCAGACTTTACTTTTGAACTTTGGTTCAACAGAATCAACCATAAACAAAAGTCTCCAGATGTCTCGGAGGTTTCTTCTCCAGACTGCAGGTTCCAGATGTTTCCACAGATGTTAAACAGGACTCTTAAGACACTTCAGAATAGTCCAGTGTTTGGTTTTTAGTCACTCTTGGTTTTAGTTTTGTGTTTTGGGTCATTATCCTGTTTGAGGACCCGAGACCTGCAGCTGAGCCGAGACGGGGTTGACAGATTTGATCAGATTAGCATCATAAAATGAGCTCTGCTAAGCTAAAAATATCTTGCTTGTTGTAAATGAGGCCATTTTTGGTCACACAAGTCTCTGTGAAACCACCTCCGACTAGGATGGCATCACCCAGAAGATCCCGATCTTTTTATAGTCTTTAGGCATGTCTTCTTTGTGACACATTAAGATTCAAAGTCACTTCATGTCCTGTTGTTTCATTATGTGGAAACCCTTTGTCTGTCTCTTTATCACTGATTTCAGTGTGGAGGTTACATCAAAAACCTGAAACAGATCTCAGCGTCCTTGTCTTCAAACCCAGACCTGTGTTGAATCTTTGCAGAGTCATAGTCGCCCGTCATGTCACCGTGCTGGACTGTGGAAAGTGGAACCGTCACCAGATTGCTTGATTGGTGGGATTTTTCATAGATAAATGTATATTTACAGAGAAAATATAAAGACACACATTCACTTTGCATTCACACTGAAATGCTGTATGATTATCAAACTCGATTGATCCTCTGAATTCCTGTTTAAGTAACTGTAGTTAGTTCTTTTACTCATTTCCATTTCAACAGTTTCAGGACAGACCTGCAGTATGAGGCTCTTTCTCAGCAGTTTATTGACGGATGAAACTTCCTACACCTCCACTCTTGTTTATTTTAACATTTGAATTTTCAAAAGATTGAGTAACTGAGTCTTCAAACAGGCTGCCTGTTAATTATCGAATGGATTTTAAAGTATTGTTTCTTGTTAATCAATGACTGAAGCAGCTAAACTCCTTCTTACATGTGTTTCTGGCAACACATGAGAATCTGTGGGCTCTAAAGATCCAACAGGCCAAGGTTAAATAAATGCTGCAAGGTAAATGAAGTGAACCTTTGGAGTTACCAGCTCCTTTGGTAGGAGTGACTTCAGACAAGCTCTTTCAGTATCTGGATCATAATGTTTCTCTCAGATAATTTCACAGCATCTCTTTGTTAAGGTCTGGACTCAAAAGCTGGATTTTCTTTTTCTGAATCATTTCTGTGGTGGATTTACTTCCATGTTCAGGCTCATTGTCCTGCAGCATCGTCAAACTTCTACGGAGCTTCAGCTTCAGACGCCCTGACGTCATCGTAACAGGTATTTTGTTAAACTTGACCATTGATATTCCCAACAGTGATAGCAAGTGGTCCAGGCCCTGAGGCCGTGACGCAGGCTCACATCATGATGCTGCGGGTCTATGACTGATGGACAGAGATGTCTCCAGTTCCAGTGAATATCCAAGCCTGTTCCTTATGGCTATTTCATGTGGAAGATTTAAAAAGGGGGTTACAGCCCACGGGTTTCGGCCACAGCCTTCCTCACGGTGTAACACTCAACACATTGATTCTCCTTACATTTTCGTACTAAAATGAAGTTGCCATTTCATAGATATTTTTGTTTGGGTGTTTATTGTATTTTTTTTGTTTCTTTTACATTTTCTTTTCCTTTCTATTCTTTTTCTATTGATTGATTTGTTTTGGTGATTTTGTATTGAGGGGGAGGATTTTTTACAAGCCCTTCGGGCTTCTTTTCCTCTCCTGCACAAATTATTTGTCCTTGTATGATAAAAAAAAAAAAAAACTTTACTGTTGTCATTGTGCAAATAAATAAATTAAAAAAAAATAAAATAAAAAAAATAAATGGGATGATTGAAATCACCTGGGTAGTTGGGAGGACAAACGTAAACAGGAGAAATAACAGATAATGACCAATAAATGGCTCCACCAATTGTTAAACAATTAAATACTGGAAATAGGAGAAGAAAGAACACTATCTGTAATGAAAAAAAGTTACAAAAAAGACTGAAATCAATGTCTTTATTTAAACCTGGATAGATAGTGGCTTTCATTTGGTAAATGTAAAAGGTCTCTCTCTGCAGAAGTCATTTGAGTCTGTCACCACCTCTAATGTTTTTTTGAATACGTTCTAGGCCTTCAACCATAAGTGAACCCGGGTTGCTGTCATGTGCTTCAAAAAAGTGCTTAGCAAAATTTGCTTTTCTAAAAGCATACTTATGCTCAGAAACTCTGTCTTTCAAACGACGCTTAGTGCGGCCGATATAAAAACAACCACAGGTACCGTACAAGACTAATCGGTAAACAACAAACATGGTATTACAATTAAAGAATGACTTGATGTCATAAACCTTGTTAGTCTTAAAGTCACTGAATTGTTTACATTCTTTGATATTGGCACAATGTTTGCACAAGCCCCATTTAAAAGTACCCTTAACTGGTCGATAAAGTTTTTTTATCTGAAGCAGAGGGATGGCTAAAACACCAGCCTGTCACGTAAAGTGGGGGCCTTTCTAAAACTGATTTGAGGAGGAACAGGAAAAACCTCTCTGAGCAGAGGGTCACTTATTATTAAATTCCAATTGGAATGCACAATCGTTTTTACAGAATTTGCAAAAGAACTATATTGTGTGACAAAGTAAACTTGCTCTGGCTTTGAAGATTTTTGTTTATTTGTCATCAAGAGTTCAGAACGAGGTGTAGATTGGGTTCTTTTGTAAGCACCCTGAACAATTTCTTTGTGCAAATCTGTTTGACATAATTATTGCCTGATTTTCCAATTCAGCATCAGTGTCACAAATCCGTCGCAGACGTTGAAATTGTCCGAAAGGTATGTTGTTCTTCAGCCACTTAGGGTGGAAACTATCAGCCTTTAGTATTGTATTTTTGTCTGTTGTTTTTCCACATGATTTAATCTTCCACATGAAATAGCCATTTCAAATAAAGGCTTTTTATATTTGAAGAAGAGTGCCTTGGATTTTTCTTCTTTTTTGACATCCTTTTTCCCACCAAAGAGCACCTTCGTCACATGATTTAGATGAACCTTCTGAGCACTCTGGACTTTCTTTTTGCCTGTTCCTTATGGGTTCTTGTCTTTGGAGTCGTCTTAGTTGGAAGTCCAAATCTAGGAAGAGCAGCAACAGGAAC
Source organism: Cololabis saira (assembly GCF_033807715.1). NCBI lineage: Eukaryota > Metazoa > Chordata > Actinopteri > Beloniformes > Belonidae > Cololabis > Cololabis saira. Next base: position 7,320,753 of record NC_084605.1, on the reverse strand, counting down.
TAAACTGTCTCCATGTTTTGATCTAACTGTGGACTGATGGATATCTAAACATTTTGAGATTACTTTGTGTCACTTTCCTGAACTTGAAACAATGTTTGAGTGTTTTTATCAGTCAAAAGTTGTTTTCAACCCACACATCCAAACTCATGACTCCACTTATGTTTTGTTGAACTACCGTAGTTAGTGTGTGCGTTTTCTTGTTTTTTTTCCTACAAATTTGTGACTCTTCAGTATTGTAACTCACCATAGATGAAGATCAGATCACATTCTAGTATCTATCTATCTATCTATCTATCTATCTATCTATCTATCTATCTATCTATCTATCTATCTATCTATCTATCTATCTATCTATCTATCTATCTATCTATCTATCTATCTATCTATCTATCTATCTATCTATCTATCTATCTATCTATCTATCTATCTATCTATCTATCTATCTATCTATCTATCTATCTACACACACACACACACACACACACACACACACACACACACACACGTCAAATAATATATAAAACAAGCAAAAAAAGTTAATTCCAGTGGGTTTGCCTGCTTTTTTGTGACTGTATTTCCATAGACTGTTTGACATTTATGTCCTGTCAAGTAAAATTGTAAGCAGGAACCTTTCGTTTGTTGTACATTATTTCGGGGGGAACTAAATCAAAGTGGGACTATCTATACTAGAGCTGTTTGTTTTCTTTGGTCTCATAACGACTTTTCTTTGTCTTCACAGAACATTTGCAGTCGATGGATAAACATTTTGTTTTGTGAGACGTTTTATAAACCCAGCTCTAACAAATGGAGGACCATAAAAGCTGAAAAAACGCTCATCCTCGTCAATAACGATAGAAAAGGAAACCGGAAACGACGACGGCAGGAAACAAAGCATAAAGATTGTTTTGTTTTTCTCACATGAAAATCACTGATGAAGGGTAAATACTTCCAGAGACGCTGAATTTGGCTGATTTCATGCTGCACAGGTTATTTAATCACTAATGTAAATCCAGTTATCTGTTTTACAGCTTCAGTTACCAACAAATAAACCCATTTATCTCCACGTCTAGTAAAACTCAGATTTATGGTTGTTTTTAGAGTCAAAACATTACTTAGATCCACTAATAAAACAGTTAAATGTTAAACAAAACACGTTTGGAGGTAATTTCAGTAATAAAAGTCCCAGTTTATAGAGTCCTGCAGGAAAATTAACGACTTTACCTTTTTTGTTGTTAATTATCCAGTTGAGTCAATATCACCATAAGGTGCATTTGAGCGTCCCCATCACAATCACTCATTTACCATGAAAATGTAGCAAAATAATAAAACTCTGAGGTCTAATTATGAATGGCCAAACATTTACACATATATCAGTACAATGATGAGTCTCTTGAATTGTGTTTTCCTCATTTTATATAGATCTGTAACATGGGATGTATGTGATTTTGGCATGTCCCCCACACCACCTTGCTAAAAAACGCGTGTCTAATAAGTGGTTAAAGTTTAGATTTTTATTTTTATTTTTACATAGTTTGACTGTCCACAACAAGTTATTTCATAAAATAAGTCATTTTGATCATGAATCATATGATACATTATATTTTTATAATCATATTGGAAAAAAAATGTGTGTCCCTGATATTTCTGTCCACCCTGTCATTTGGGTGTAAACTGGCCCTTTAAGAAACTTACTCAAGTTTAAGGAAACTTGTTTTCTGCTTCCTGTCTTATTTCAATGGAGGCTGAAGCTGTGGCAGGTTGCCAGTAAGTATAAACTCTTATATTTTTTGTATTTTTCATCATTTAAGTGTGTAGTTGGATGTTGTAAAGCTTGGCATGTCCACTCTGTCATACCGAAATATCAATGAATATAAAAACTTTTCAGAAATTTGAAATATATTTGTTAATTATATGACAGTCAGCTTGCTAACTGAGCTAAGTTGCTAACAGAAGGTCCACCATGTGCTAATTAAATGCTAAAAATAGCCTAAAAGTTCCACCCTGTCATTGTCCACCCTGTCATGAAGCTTCCAATGACAGGGTGGATGTGGCTCATGACAGGGTGGACATGTGCATAGTTTATGCCACATACTGATAATATTAAATATATTACAACAACTATGCATACATTTTATAACAGTACATACATACATACAGTAGTAAGACTGTACAATATGGACTTTTTAGCCATATTGGTAGCCCATCAACAATCCTATAGCTTGACGAGGCAAGCTTAGTTTACCTGGACTGCCAATATTATCAATATTATTTTACAATAATAAGGGTAATAATAATAATAATAATAATAATAATAATAATAATAATAATAATATGCATTATGATACATTTCAATTAGTTATAAATGTGATTTTAATGCATTAAAATGCAACCTTCAAGTAAAGTGCATGCAACCTCTAAGTAACGTGTTACCATGTACAATATGTGCTGTTCCACAAGTTGTTATGCATGTTAATTATTGTATTTTCCAGGAATGAGTTCAAAAGGAGCTGAGACAGCCCGAAGGTATCGAGAACGCAGGAATGCTGACCCACAGAGAAGAGAGCAATACCTTGAGAAAGAGAGGGAGAAATGGAAGAGAGACAGGGAGACTGGAAAGAAGAAGGGCATCAATGAGATAATTGAGAGAGAAAAACGGGTGAAAAGAAAGAAGTGGAGAGAGGCAAAACAAAAAGTCAGAGCCAGAAACAAGGCCAGTGCTTTGCAACAGTCGGAGACACCACCCGCGACACCACCCAGCTCCTCTACTGAAAATCAGCCTGAGCCAGGGCCCTCCAGGTTAGACCAATGTAAACAGCATGTGTTACAGTCAGACATTAACTACTAAAGCCCGATTTTATACTTAGGATACCGTATTTTCGCGACCATTCGGCGCACCGTGTGGAAAGGCGCACCCTCATTTTTGTGTGTCATTTTTAGATTTAAAACATACATATGGCGCACCGACCCAAAAGGCGCAGTCTACAGAGCAGAGCTGCACACACGCGTGCCGCAAAACACGCCGGCCGGAAAACACACACACCCGCTGCAGAACGCACACACATGCAGAACGCACACACAAGCACACAAGCGCTTATTTAAAAAATAGAGCGGGAGCAAAACCTCTGTTTCTGCATTAAAGAGCTCCGCTAATTCAGCTGCGCCAGTCCGAATTTCCTCGGTGTCAGTCACTTCTGCACAACAGTAAATAAACTTTTCATACCCCGTTGTGCGGATCCTCCACCGCGCAGAGCCCGTCTCTCCCAAGCGGGGTGGAGCAGCGCGCGTCACAGCGGCTTTAACCGGGAATGTGACCTGTTCGGACCGGCTGGGACCGAAGCCACCCACCTGTATGGGAGCAGGGGCTCCCGGGGAAAGACCAGCGGCATTTCGGTCGGATCTGCCCCGGGGATGGTGCGCCCTGGCCCGGCAAACCCGCGGCGGGAGCCTGGCGGCTCCTGAGCGCATCCTCTGCATCTTGGTTACCGGAGATCAAACCGACAGATTTGCCTGAAAATCTCGCAGGGTGAAGTTGATCCGACCTGGGACAGACCCCTGAAATCCCTGCTCCTAAAGCGGGTGGGAACCAGGAGAATTTGATCTGATCCAGCTTCGGGAACCTGGAAGTCGGGTTGCAGCAGCGCGCGTCACAGCGGCTTTAACCGGGAATGTGACCTGTTCGGACCGGCCGACACTGAAGCCACCCACCTGTATGGGAGCAGGGGCTCCCGGGGAAAGACCAGTGGCATTTCGGCCGGATCTGCCCCGGGGATGGTGCGCCCTGGCCCGGCAAACCCGCGGCGGGAGCCTGGCGGCTCCTGAGCGCATCCTCTGCATCTTGGTTACCGGAGATCAAACCGACAGATTTGCCTGAAAATCTCGCAGGGTGAAGTTGATCCGACCTGGGACAGACCCCTGAAATCCCTGCTCCTAAAGCGGGTGGGAACCAGGAGAATTTGATCTGATCCAGCTTCGGGAACCTGGAAGTCGGGTTGCAGCAGCGCGCGTCACAGCGGCTTTAACCGGGAATGTGACCTGTTCGGACCGGCCGACACCGAAGCCACCCACCTGTATGGGAGCAGGGGCTCCCGGGGAAAGACCAGCGGCATTTCGGCCGGATCTGCCCCGGGGATGGTGCGCCCTGGCCCGGCAAACCCGCGGCGGGAGCCTGGCGGCTCCTGAGCGCATCCTCTGCATCTTGGTTACCGGAGATCAAACCGACAGATTTGCCTGAAAATCTCGCAGGGTGAAGTTGATCCGACCTGGGACAGACCCCTGAAATCTCTGCTCGCAAAGCGGCCGGGAACCAGGTCATCGGACCCCGCTTGGGGAACCAGGAAGTCGGCTGCAGCAGCGCCCATCACCGCGCTGCTCCAGCCGCTGTTTTAACCGGGGAACGTGGACGGTTCCGACCAGCCGGGACCGGAGGAGCCCGCCTGCACTGTTGTAGGGGCTCCCGGGGAAAGAGCACCGGAATTTCAGCCGGATCTGCCCCGGGGAACCGGCGATCGGACCCGCAAACCCACGGCAGGTGCTTCCTCGGTTCCCGACATGCAAAACACACGCGCGCTGCAGAACAAGTGTGCTTATTTAAATAGAGCGGAAGCAAAACTTAGTTTGATTGTATTTTATTTCACTTTACACATCAAGCAAATCCTTAAACGTTTTCATCATCTGTTTCGCATTAATCAGCTCAGTGGAGTCTCATTCACGTCGCAACTCACGGGGGCTTCACCCGCCCCCTTCTCTTTTTACCATTCACATGGTGGCCGGCCTTACATTACCGTAATTCAGGTAATAGACACGGCGCACCGTTTCTTAAGGCGCCCGGCACATTTAAAAAAAAAAAAAAATACGGTATTCGAAAATATCCAATCTACAAGACTCCCAACTTAGATGGGATATTTTCTGTAAAGTCTGAAGTTTTTTGTTTGTTTGTTTGTTTAATTATGGAACATTTAAAAATATAGAATAATCTTGAAATGGTCTGAATCTGTTTTGAAGCGTTTTGAAAGATTTCACATATAATTACAGTACATGCCCAAAATAGGGACACCAGGTTAATGTGGTTAAGGCAACACAAAATGTTGTGGTTCAGTTTATCCACATAGAATTAATGAATTAATTTTAATAATAATTTAATGTAATAATTTAATTTAATAATAATTTAAAATAATATTTTTAATAATTTAAGGCATATTAATAACTAACCTCCTCAATATTTTGGGTTTCAGGCAACAGCGTCAAGGGGAAAGAATTCGAAGGAGAACAAAGCAGAAACTGAAACAACGGATTGAAGAATTAGAGGCGCAAATCCAAAAAGTTAAGAGCAAAGCTGAAAAATATAAGAAGAGGTACTATAGAGCCAAGGAAGGAAGTTCATCGAAATCACCGCGTGCAAGAGTCAAGGCGATGTTGGGACGTCAAAATGTGAATTCCACCGTCAAAAGAGCTCTTCTTTTCAATCAATCAATTATTGAAAACATTAGAACAAAATATGGCACTGCAAAAACAAACAGAGACAAGCAGTTAATCACAAAAGTCCTCAGTGGAAACATTCTCAGAAAATACAAGCTCCAAAAGTATGCCAGGGAATCCTTCGGCTACTCAAAGAAGAGAGATCCGTATACTGAGGATCTAACCTACCATGCGAGGAGGTGCAGTAGACTTCGTAGTGAGATTATGAAGACCACTACATCATTCTTTCTCAGAGATGATGTCAGTCGAATGACAACAGGCCGGAAACAAACAGTCACGCGACTGAAGAAAAAGATGCAGAAGAGGTTGCTTACCAATACAATGAAGAACTTGCATAGGAAGTTTCTCTCTGAGCACATTGGCGACGTGTCATACACCACCTTTTGTCGTCTCAGACCCTTTTGGGTGGTAACCCCCTCGTCCTCTGACCATGACACATGTCTCTGCAAAAGACATGAGAACTTGCAATTCATGGCTAATGCCTTGCAGAGCCAAGGGTTGCTGTCCTCAAGAAACATTGAAGAAATGTCTGAAGCAACCATGTGTGACCCGAAAGCCAAGACTTGTGCTTATGGTGAGTGTGGTGAATGCCTCCTAACTTGTTACCCAACTCTGAAAACCCCTAGGGAAGAGATCATTGGTTTGTCTCAGTGGATGTCAGAGAAGGTCACGAAGGATGAGAAGGTGTCCACAGTCACAGTGAAAAGGGAGATAACAAAAACAGAGCAGGACCTTAACACGGAATTCCAGGCTTCTCCTGTTTAGGCGCCATGTTTTCAATATTAAATGGCAGTTTAATGCCTACAGAGAGCTCAGGACGAGCTTGAAGAACAGTGAGTGCCTGGTGCACATAGATTTCAGCGAAAACTACTCATGCAAGTATTCCCAAGAAATACAATCTGTGCATTTCGGAGGCTCACACCAGCAGGCCAGTAGATCTTGTTGAAGTCACTGCTGCCAAAATTAGGTTGTCTAAGATGTGACTCAGAAGAAAGTCAGATCACATTTTGTGGTGACTTTATGCAGTCCCAAGGGGTTCACATACTTTTCCAACTTTTTAATCATGACGCACAGATCACATAAACATTACTGAGCACCTGAAGTTCAAAAACAATTTGATATTTGAAATATTCCCAACTACATTATAGATACAGATACTGGCGTTGCAACCAGTTATCTTTACCAAGGGTCTTTGGATGAGAGTAATGGCCCTTTCGCACTAGTCCCGCCTCAGCTCGGTTCTAACCGCCACGGCCCCGTCTTGCGCTTTTGCACTAGGGGCTGAGTCGGGTAGAGCCGCTCCAAGCAGATACTTTTTCTGTAACCATTCTGGCGAGGTTCTAACCGAGCTGAGCTGGGACTATTTACGATGTTATCACATTACAGGCAGCTGATTGGTCAGGGGGCGGCAGACGTTTGAATCAGGAAGCGGGAGTCAGCGCGAGGGCGACTGGCGGCTCGCAGCGTTTTTATTATAAAGCGCAAACGTCTGTTTGGTTATCCAACTCTGAGGTGCAGATGTTCATAAACCTGGTGGCTGAGGAGAGAATTAAAAAAGGGATGTAGACGGGCTGTTTTACTCTCAGCCGCTCGCGGCTCCAGCTGATTTCTGAGCAGCGGCGACACGAACAAAGGTGTTGCGCAATCGAGTACGTCACAGCCGCTTCACCCCAACCTGCCCACTTCTCACCTGGCTGTGGAAAAACAAACGGGGACAAAACGGGTGGAGCCGCGACGAGCCGCGCCGGGCTAAGGCGGTACTAGTGCGAAAGCGGCATAAGATGTCACTGAAAACTACATGTAATAGAAATGTGTCTTTTTTTTGTTTCCAGAGTTACCTGAGGACATCATGCAAGTGTTGGTGACTAAAGAAGACATTCCCTGGAATTCCAGTCGGGACCAGCAGGACTTGGATCATCTACACATAAAAAAGGAAGAGGAGGAAGTCTGTACCGGGCGGGAAGATGAGCGGTTTAACCAGCTTGAGGACACTGATACCAGGTTACCGTTCACTGTTGTCATTGTGAAGAGTGAAGATGAGGAAGATGAACCTCAGTCCTCAAAGCTTCATCAGGTTAAAACTGAAGATGGCACAGACAAAGCACCTCCATCCAGCAGCTCAGACGAGCAGATGAAGACAGAAACTCATGGAGAGGACTGGGGAGGACCACAACCAATAATGAACCCTGATCTAAATATTTATTTCCAAAAAAATACCACTCTAAAGATCTCAGACTCCTCTGAGACCGAAGTCAGTGATGATGACTACTGGCGCAGGTCTTCAGATTTTGGACCTGAAGCAAACAATGCTGATGATTTCTGGGAACAGACCATGTTACCTGGTGCAGGTGTGAACCCCGATGCAGGATGCAGCGCTGCCAAAAAGCCCCTCGTCTGCTCTGATTGTGGGAAACATTTTCCATACAAGTACTACCTAGAGAAACACATGAGAGTGCACACGGGAGAGAAGCCGTTCGTCTGTGGGACCTGTGGTAAAAGCTTCAGCCAAAACCAGAACCTCAACGCTCACATGAGACTCCACACGGGGGAGAAACCTTTCGCCTGTGAAGACTGTGGAAAAAGATTCAACCTCAACACGCATCTGAAGACCCACATGAGAGTCCACACCGGAGAAAAGCCCTTCGCCTGCGACTATTGTGGGAAGAGATTTAGCGTGCAGGTGACTCTCTCAAAGCACCTGATGGTCCACAGTGGAGTCAAACCATTCATCTGTCATATTTGTGGCAAACGGTTTCCACGGACGAACGAGCTCAAGACGCACATGAGGACGCACACGGGCGAGAAGCCGTTCGTCTGTGGCACCTGCGGGAAAGGATTTTGCCAAAACTCAAATCTGAAGTCGCACGTTAAAGTCCACACGGGAGAGAAACCCTTCAGCTGCGAGGACTGCGGCAAAAGATTTCGCGAGCGGAGAAATCTCACCGAACACGTCAGAGTCCACACCGGAGAGAAGCCGTTCGTCTGTAAGGACTGCAGTAAAGGATTCACACGTTCAGAAGCTCTGAAAAAGCACATGGATGTCCACGCCAGAGCCAAATCATTCAGCTGTCACGACTGTGGAAAAATGTTCCACCAGGAGCCGAAGCTGAGGAGTCACATGAGAATCCACCTGGTGGAGAGAGATCCGGCTTGTTGTGAAAACTGACTCATTTTTTATTCCCTTCCAGGGATGATAGGTGGTCCAAAGAGGCAGTTTGTTTTTTCACACTGACTGCTCTGAATTATACAAGTTACTTTGTTATTTATTAGTTACTGCTTTGTCTCACAGCTCCTCAAACAGCAGTGTCTGTGCTACATTTAATAATAAAGATCAGTTGCACATTGGAACAGTCTTCCAGGTGAAATCCGTGACATTAAAAGAAAGTTAGTTTTAAACGGAAACTAAGAATGTATTTGTTGACATCACTATAGTTTACATGATATGTATGATGTTGTTTCTTGTTTTTAATTGTGATTTGTTATTTGTGATTCTATTTAGAATTGTATTTCTATTAATTGACTTTGTAATGTTTGAGTTTGTATGTTAACGTTTGGACCCCAGGAAGATTAGCTGTCGTTTTGGCGTCAGCTAATGGGGATCCTTTTAAATAAACAAATAAACAAATGTCATCTGTACTAAAAAGGTAAATGATGCCATAAAAAGTTATACTTCCTGGTTGTTGATAAACAGATTAAGTTTCCCAAATTAAAGGCTGTCGTTCAGAAACTTCAGTCTTATTTTTACCTACCATTTATTGTTTAACAATAAATTTTAAAAATAAAATTTTAAAAATTTAAAAAAGGACGGCAATATCTGTATGTCATTCAATTCTATTTATATAGCGTCTGTAACAACAGAAGTTGTCTTTCCAGAGACCAGAACATGACCCCTGAGCAATTATTACATAAAAAAATGGCAGGTAGAAACTCCCCTAGTGGGAGAAAACCCTTAAGCCAAACAGTGGCAAGAAAAAACTCCCCTTTTAGGAGGGAAGCAACCTTGACAGGGACCTGGATCATCAGGGGACCAGTTGGGCAGAGGCTAACTGGTGCACTACAGGGATGACAACAACATACAACATATAATAAACAGTACAATAAACGTACAACAGTATAATAAAGTCCTGTAATGACGGATTTTAGTTTTGGTGTCCACCCCAAGAATTTAAGTGGCCCCATCTGGCCCCCCCTATGAAACATTTTTGGAGGCGCCCCTGCCTGTGGAGCGCTGCTGCTGCAGACCAGGGTCTCGGAGAGGCAGTACTGTGGTCTCCCCGTCATGTAGTCACTAATCCAAGACACCAGGTGGCCTTTCCATTGAGGCTTATAAACAAATACACTAGTATTAATATGATTTAATCATAGTCAAAGTTCATGCTTTTCCAGTTACATGTTGTTGATAGTCTATCGTGGCTCCTGTGGTAACTAACTACGTTACTCTAAAACAGCGTCACCTCCTCTTCATTATTTTGTAAATACCAAACAATTCTGGCCTTTGAATTGTGGAAAAGTGGCGCTAACGTTTTCTGTATGTTTAAACGCTATCAAAAACAACCACACAACAACATTTCCAGTTGTTTTTTACGGAGCCCTTCTGGTGACATTTGAAAAAAAAAAAAATAATGCGTGGCTACGCATTAATAACTCGTGGCCACGAGTTATTAATGCGTGGCCACGAGTTATTAATGCGTGGCACTGGCCACGCATTATTTTATTTTTTTCAAATGTCACATGTTATTACTACACTCGCCATGACAATACTTTTGCTCTTTAATATAAATAGACTATAATTACCGTTAATAATGATGAATAACCATCCCACCAAGGAAGTTGCATCCACGAAGTCCAGACAGTAGGTTATAATGCCATCCACGAGTAAAATAATGCGTGGGCACGAGATACATAATGCATGGCCACGCATTGATTATCTCCTGGCCACGAGTTATTAATGCGTGGCCACGCATTATTTTATTTGTTTCAAATGTCACCAGAGGGGCTCCGTATTGTAATAACATGTGACATTTGAAAAAAATAAAATAATGCGTGGCCACCCATTAATAACTCGTGGCCACGCATTGATTATCTCGCTGCCACGAGTTATTAATGCGTGGGCACGCATTATTTTATTTTTTTCAAATGTCACCAGAGGGGCTCCGTAGTTTTTGGTTTTACACACATAGTTTAATAAAAGGGGGAAATGTTCTGCAAAGAAAAGCCAGTGTGTGAGGACGTAGTGAGAGACGGAGAGCCAGTGGAGGAGGGCCTGAGGAGCTGCACAGCAGCAGGGACCCCCTGTTAGTTTCCAGGTTGGAAGACCCGTATGGGGGTTACCGTAATGCCTTATCACCTTATCAAGGGTAAACGGTGCAAAGCCTGCTGGGGTTTTGAGTCATTTTGGAGCTTCTTTGTATCAGACCATGCGGTCAGGCTTTGCTGTTGGCCAACTTGATGTTTGAGGCCCAACAACCGTGTAAAATGTAAATACAACAAAATGCAACGATTTGAAAGTCTCATAAAATCATATTTTATTCACAACAAAACACAGGAAACACACGAAATGCTGACAGTAGATAAATAGACTACTTGTGTGTTGCTTTTACCCAGTACTCGAGTTGAGGGGGGATGAGAGCGGATGAGGGCGGATGGCATCCCCCCTGAAATAAAAACGGTCCAAATCATCCCCCCTGTAAAACTGCCATCCACCCTTTCCATCTCTTATGTCATTTCATCAATGAATGTGGTTTTACTGCTATTTCAACATTTGGAGTCATCACCAGAAAAATAACATCAGAAAAATAACTTATTTGACAATTTTCACCTGTTTCAAGTAAATTTTCACTTGAAATAAGTAGAAAAATCTGCCATTGGGACAAGATTTATCTTCTCATTACTAGCAAAATAATCTTGTTCCGCTGGCAGATTTTTCTACTTATTTTAAGTGAAAATCTACTTGAAACAGGTGAAAATTGTTGTTTTTTCCAGTGATGAGTCTTGTTTTAAGTGTAATGAGATTTTTATATTAAAATGAGACATTTTAACTAGAAATAAGACAAATATTCTTGTCAAGATTTTGAGTTTTTGCAGTGATCCATTTTACTTATCCTGTGAAGGACAGAGTCATATTGATAAGTTCAGAAAACTGTTTTTTATTGTTGTGTTTTGATGTATTTGATGTAAGCCCAGTGGATATTTAAAGCTTACAGAAGGCTGCATTTAACTGCTGCTATGTCATTCCTGCAGTATTTCTGCAGGTGTTTTGGTCACTGCTATTATTTGTAATATATTATATTATTTGTAATAAGCACAAATTATCTGTCCCCATATGATAAAATCCACCATCCTCCCTGATTTTTTTTTTACGACTCGAGTACTGCTTTTACCCCACAGCCAACATTCACACCTCCCTGCACCACTACTAATCTGCAGATCACTCGTTTCTGTTTTTCCACCAAGTCTTGTTTTTGTTTTCCTCCGGTCCATTATAGACACACCGTCTGAATTTGAGAGATTACAAAGATCTCAAAAAAGTTTTTACAAGGTGAATTTGACAGCTGTGTAGAATCCCTTCTTAAACATCTGTCCACATACACCTGGGAACAGAGGACTTCTTTGAGTTTATTCATTTATTATTATTATTATGTTTAAAGCTGTTGAAAAAACTCCTGTACAAACTGTACAGATAAAATAATGTCAACATAACAAAACCAAGAACAATAAAATATAGTTAAAAAAGGCATATATATTTTTGAAGTAAATAATTAAAAATGTATTTTGCTCAGTTGGCGCAGGAACTAAAGAAAAAAATAGTGACTTCACTATGGTGGTCCCTCTGAAACATTTAAAAAGAAGCAATAAAATCGTAAAAATTGATCTTGAAAGGGACAGGAAGCCAGAGTTAAATTATTATTCATTCAGGCGGACCAAACCATCAGAGCCCCAGAAATGTAAGTATTTATTCAGAGGATGTGGTTAAAAGGTATAACATGGAGAAAATGAAATGAAGTACTAATTTTAAAGAAGTTGTTTATGTATTTATTGTAAAGAGCTCCCACCCTTGCTCTCGCTTCGCCACCGCCAAAGGTAGGAACCTTTTATCGGCTGGACGTTGTTGCAGGGGGTAAAAAAACGAGCGGAATTGTAGTCTTTGCAGCGTTTGTTTTATTTGTAGGGCCGAGGGGTTTCGCTGTGAGCAACCAAAATAATACAAATGTAAGGCATCGTAGCCGAAGAAGAGGAATAAAAGAAAGAGTCGGATATTCGTGTATTAAGACGCGAAACTAAACCAGAAAAGACGAGAAGGATAAAGGTTGTGTTTTGTTTTCCTCCCAGTGGAAATCTCTGACGAGGAACACGTTTTTTTTTGCCTCAAACAGGTAATTTAACCTCATTTACTCATTTATTAGTACATGAGTCCAGCTGATGGCAGGAGGTCTGGAGGTGTTTTGTCCTCAGATCTGGAACCTCGTGGCTCTTTTATTATATATATTATATATATAATATAATATATATATATATATATATATATATATATATATATATATATATATATATATATATATATATATATATATATATATATATATATATATATATATATATATATATATATATATATATATATATATATATATATATATATATATATATATATGGGTTGCTGATTTAAATGGGGCAGTTTCTCTGCTGCAAAGTTCAGGTTCTTTCAGACAAGACACATTCCCTGTCTGGCATGTTCATACTTGGCCAATAAAGTCTATTTTTTTATTTTAATTTTATTACATTTGTATTAGTTTGCACACAATAGAAGTAACACTTGCAATCAAAATAGTAAAACAAATGTAACAGGAGAGGTCAAAAGCCAACAGGCTTATGCAGCGGACCTCCCCTCAATTTGGGAAGTAAAACAGTAATTACAAAAAATCAAAAAACAAAAACACAACAAGATGAAGACTATAAAAAAAAAACAAAGAAAGTTAGACTACATAATTACAGATCATCAACACAAAAAAAAAAAAAAAAAAAAAAAATCAACAAAGAAAACATTTTTTAAATGTGAATTAAATGAGATGATACATTTCTTTTAAAAATAACTAGAGAAGCAGAGCTTTTGATAATGTGAGATTTGGAGTTCCATATCTACACCGCGAAAACTGGCCGTGTTTAGTTTTATAAAAAGGAAGATGAAGATGATTAATCCGTCTAGTATTATATGAATTAGTATTTTGTCTATTCTATTCTATTCTATTCTATTCTTTATTCTATTCTATGCAGAGCTGCAGACACGCTGCTGGTAAATCTGCAGGCTGGAGTTGAGATATTAGATCCTTATGTGTGAACAGCTCAAAGATTCAAATACGCACTCCAGATACAGATTTAGGTTTAGTTTTGTTAGAAATAAAAAAAGAAAGTTGAAAGTTCTTCAATGAAAGCAGTGATAATAATAACAATAATAACAACAGTAATTTATAATAACACTATCATATGCTGTAACAATGCACCTTCCAATAATAATATCTACCTCATTCTGCTGCACCTTTCACTTTTTAAAAATTGTATATATGTTACTAAGAAAGGTCATTACCATGTCTACCTCATACTGCTGCACCTTTCAGTTTTTTAATTGTATATATGTTAATAAGTGCCACATTTGTTTACTGTTTGCTATTTTTGAAATCTGGGTACAGTGAGCGAAATAACCGGAGTCAAATTCCTTTTCGGGCAATGTTCAAACTTGGCCAATAAAGCTGATTCTGAAAAAAATAGGACACCAAATACTAAAACAAAGGTTTCTGCACAGGTAAAGAAAACACTTGTTATAGTGAACTAATATATGTTGAATGTTGAATTGTCTTTATTTCGGTCATTGTACAAGTTGTTTTACAAATCAAAATGAAAAAAGTAAAACAAACATTTTGCCTAAAAGGTGTAGCTGAAGCCGTAGCTTCTACCCTTTTTCTCTTGTGATCAGCTTAAATCAGAAACATTAGCATTAATCCGTGGAAACAAACAATGCATAAAGAAGGCAAAAAATAAATAAGACAAAATATAAAATTGACGTTTCACATTCTAGAATGTTTTTTATAATATACTTTATAGCTATAGTGTTTTATGTTTATTTACAATATTTTCTTTAAACATTTTCTTTAACTTGTAGATAGAACTGCACATTTTTAGTTCGTTGTCACAACTATTCCATATTTCTCTTGCCTTAATTGATGTACATCTCTTTTTAATTAGTTCTTGCTGTCGTCATCTCAAACATGAGTTTCCCCCTCAGGTCATAGCGGGTTTCTTTTATTTGGAACAAATCCTGAATGCAGTTTATATAGTTTATATAGGCTAATCTGTTACATCAACTCCCTCCTTTTGTTTTAATGTAAGTAAGTAAGTCATTTAAGTTTTTTACGATGTACTGTTTTAACTTTTAATCCAAATTATAAAAATGAATATTAATAAGAGTATCAGTAAATATTGTTATTAATAGGCAGTATGGGTATTAATAAAAACCTAAAGATTACCATCCCTACTGCCAGTTGCTGCACTTGTGCAAGTGAATCTCCCTCTGCAGAGCACTTGTTGTACTTTTAATAATACACCCACATGTGTAGGAGTAAAATTATTAGGAGTTATGAGAAAAGTCTAAAACAAATATTATTTCCAACATTTACGTTGGAGTGATGCAGATGGAGATCTCTTCTGATGTGGAGATGAAACACTCGGTTGAATGCAGTTCGGTCTTGTTTTGAAACAGCGTTTTGTGTCGCGATGTGGTACAATAATTAATGTTTATAATTTAC
This sequence comes from Cololabis saira, assembly GCF_033807715.1. Classification (NCBI taxonomy): domain Eukaryota; kingdom Metazoa; phylum Chordata; class Actinopteri; order Beloniformes; family Belonidae; genus Cololabis; species Cololabis saira. The sequence goes on along the minus strand of NC_084605.1, from coordinate 7,305,481 downwards.
TCAGCTCTTACCTTTGCTTCTACATCCTGTATATTTTCTAGGTTTCATCTATCAGTGTCCAACATCATGCTCTATTTTTAGTTATTTTCTGAGTTATTTTCCAGGTGAGTTGATGCAAGTATGTGACATATAGCGCTAAATTTCTTTATGTTGCTGTTTTTTTTCAAGTGTTTCTGCATCACCTCCAGGGGAGAGTCGCAGCTCTGACTTTGTCCACCGTTGAGAAAGGTATGTGATTAACACTAAATACTTTAGCAATAAAGAATAAGCGGCTAGTTAACAGTACATATTTTTTTAGTAGAGCAGGGATGTCTCAACCAAGGAGCCTTCAGCCACATGAAGCCCCAGGACTCGGTGTGGCCTCCACACCAGCAGCAGCCGCGTCTCTGCAGCCTCCAGACCAGAAACATTTCAGTAAGGGACACATTCGTGCATCAATCAAGTTTGTTCTAACTCAGTTAATCAACGTTTGCACGGGGGCTGGAAATTAGGGATGAACTGTCAGGGTTTGACTCTTCCCCCCCAGTCTTTGAGTTTCTGTTTTGCCCCACCTGTGTCCCATCTGCCCTGATTGTCTGCACCTGTGTCTCGTCATGTCTCGTTATCCCCTGAGTATATCTGGTCTTGTCATCCCCTTGTTCCCTGTCGGACCGTACTGTTTCTACCTCCATGTTTTCCTCGTCAGGTTTTTGTAGCCACGTTCTTGTTTTGCATCCTGCCCTGCAGCGCTTTTAGTTTGGTTTTTTGTTAAATAAACCCTTTTTTCGTTGAACTCCTGCCTCCTGCCTCCTGCTCTCCTGCGTTTGGGTCCACACCTTACCCCAGATGTGACATGAACAATATTCAAAATTGACATCAGTACCAATAAAAGATTATTTACTACTTCTGCATGGCTGATAATGATACGTTCATACTTTTATATTGAATATAATCTTTGTAACTGCTGCAGAGAGTGAAACATCTAGTGATGGGAAAACTAATATTTTAGTCGCCCTGACCAAAGTATAAAAGCAAACAGCAGTCCTGGATCTTCAAATATTCTTTTACTTTTTTTGTGTGTGTAAAACAACTTTTGGACAAAGTTGGGATGGTTCACATCAAACATAATCAAGTGGTTTTTACATGGGAAAAACAACAACAACACAACAGGAAAGAAAAACTCATAATCAAAAGATTCTACATCTGAATTCAAAAAAATCTAATGACATCTCAAACAAAACTGCATACCTTAAGAAAAAGATAATGACTTGTTTATGTACAAAATTAGTATTTAAAAAAGCCACGCATACAATTATTCAACCGTCACCACGTGAGGATGACACAATAAAGGCTGAAAAGATTACTTTTTTTTTTTTCAAATATGTAATAAATGCGTTGATCTATGTCCAGCAAAGTTAATAAAGTGCATATCTCAACAAAATGTTGTAAAAAGAGTCAACATGAAACCCCGTTAATTCCATTATTTTATTGGTTGTTTACTTGAACGTGATTTGGAAACGCAGCTGTGTTGTCATCTGCTGGAACCGAGAAAAATAACCAGACTGATCCGACGGCTATTATCTAGCATCTTCACTTGAAATCCCTCAAAATGTTTCAATTTGAATCTTGTGTTTATTTTTACTTGAAAGTTGAACTTTTTAACCAGGAGGTCAAGTAACTCACACAGACACGGACTGGTGGATTTGTTATTCTTGGTTTTGAATTTCCCACCACGATTTCTTCTTCGTCAGTTTGCTCCAACATCTGTGAAAATGACTGATGCTGGACATTTATCAGCTCCGACTGGCGTAAATTGTATTTATTTTTTCCGTTGCTGTGTCTGAGCTGCACAGAGGAACTAAGCAAGAGGGAACTCCTGCAGCAACGGTGCTGCAGGAAAGGAACCTCCGCTGCCAACTAGCGGTTGGTGGTGTAATTACGGAGCAACGCAAATGATAACGCAGAAGTATAAACGGCACACACGGTATAGGCGGTGTGTAGATGCTACGCAGAACTTAAATCAGTCTTAGATTCAGGGTTGACGACAGTGATGCAGAGCTCTGCTTCCGTGTCAGTCATTGTTACCTACAAAGCTGTAAAAGGCTTTATTTACTATTATTTATTACACTATCACTAAAGAAGGTTGAGGAGCGACCAGAGGTGTCAAAAGTATTCACATTCATTACTCAGGTAGAAGTATAGATACTAGAGTTTAAAAATACTCCTGTAGAAGTTGAAGTATCAACTCAAGTTTTTTACTCAAGTAAAAGTATAAAAGTACTGGTTTCAAAACTACTTAAAGTATAAAAGTAAAAGTAATGTAAGGGGGAAAAAAGCCATTAAGGACAAAAGCCATTGAAAATGAATGCATCTTAGTATAATGTAAATATATTAAAGAAGCATATATGTGTACTATTGAGCATTAACATGTGTTTCAGAGAGCAGGAGATATGATGACTAGTTCCTATAAGTATTGTAATGGTGCAAAAGCTTCAGAGGCATGTTATCATTTATCCTAACCTTTATTGGAATGTACATCCAAGTTTAGTTGCAGGAATCTGAGGGAACGGATGTAAGAACAAAACTGGACAAGAACATCTGAAACAACCACAACCAAATTCACTCTATCCGGATGGAGCAATTTAACTGGATAGTTTTTTTTTAAAGGCCGAAATGAAATAGAGTAACAAGGCTGTTTTTAAAATGTAAGGAGTAAAAAGTACAGATAATTGCGTGAAAATGTAAGGAGTAAAAGTAAAAAGTCGTCTGAAAAATAATTACTCCAGTGAAGTATAGATAACCAAAATTTCTACTTAAGTAAGGTAACAAAGTATTTGTACTTTGTTACTTGACACCTCTGGGAGCGACTAAACATTTCACTCCCAGAGCAAAGTAAAGTCGTAAATATCCTTGCAGTCCACAACGCGTGAGTGTTTGCATCATGATTATCACGTGTATCCTGCGTTCGTTTGGCACATTGGTCATTCGTATCCCCCCAAAAAATACACAATGATAAAAGACCTCGAAGCTGCAACAAACTTGTAAAGCAGAAAACAGGTGAATACATCTGAACTCATCTTTATATCTTTTTTTTTTTTTTCAGTTTTACCTGGAGACGTCCAGCAGTTGTTGGTCAAAGAAGAAGTTCTCCAGATCGCCAGTCTGGGTCAGCCGTTCCCAGAGCCCGTCCAAATAAAGGAGGAGGAGCAGGAGCAAGTGTGGGCGGGTCAGGACGGAGAACAGGAGGAGATGGGAGTTGGCGGCTTTTCTCTGACTAAAGTTACTGTGAAGAGTGAAGATGATGAAGAGATACCTCAGTTCTCACAGCTTCATCAGCACAAAATGGAAGATGTCACGGAGACAAAACCTCCCACTTACAGTTCAGATGAACATATGAAAACAGAAACGGGTTTCAAGGACAGTGTAGGACTAGAACCTGGATGGAACTCAGATCCAAACCATGAATTACAGCAAATTAAAGGTGAAAACGAAGAAAACCCCCAGTTTTTAAAACTTCATGAAATCAAAAAGGAAGAGAACATGGAGGCAGAGCTTCCATCTACTACTTTATTTGATTACAAGATTGCTGAAGGACCAGAACCAGGCTGGAACCCAGATCTAAACGGTGATTCACAACAAAAGGCTGATGAAAATGAAGTAACACCTCAGTCCCCACAACTTTACGAAATCAAAATAGAGGATGTCACGGAGATGGGGCCTCCCACCTTCTATACAGCTGAAGGTATTCAAACAGGAACCAGTATCATGAACAGTGTAAGACCAGAACCAGGACGGAACCCAGATCCAAATGGTGACTTACATCAAATTAGTGATGAAAAATGTCAGCCTTCACAACTTTATGAAATCGAAATAGAGGACGTCATAGAGATGAAGCCTCCGACCGTCTGTACAGCTGAACATATTAAACCAGAAACGGGTTTCAAGGACAGTGTAGGACCAGAACCAAGCTGGAACCCAGATCCAAACAGTTATTTACAGCAAATGAGTGACGGAAATGAAGGAAAACCTAATTCTTTACAAATTCAGGAAATCAAACAGAAAGAAAACAGCGATGCAGAGCTTCCAACTACGAGTACAGCTGATTGTGAGGACAGTCTAAGACCAGAACCAACCAGGAACCCAGTCCCAAAAAACAAATCACAGCTAAATTTGGCTGAAAATACTTCTGATTCTTCTGAGGCCGCGGTCCGTGGCCAGAATTCTTCAGAATCTGAACCTGCCGCTGAGCAAAGTGAGAACACGCCGCAGGAGAAGCACGGAAGTGAGTTGGATGTAACACGCCATGGAGGATGTACAAAGTCTTTCAAGTGCCCCGTGTGTGATGAAGAGTTTCCGAGGATGCAGGCTCTCAGGCTGCACATGCGTTCCCACGCGTTCCCTTGTGGTGTTTGTTGGGTGAGATTTAAAAAGTTGATCACTCTGGAAAAGCACATGTTGCTCCACACAGGTGAGAAACCGTTCGAATGTGAACAGTGTGGCGAAAGGTTTATCCTAGAACAGTCGTTAACGTTGCACGTGAAAGCCCACTCAGGACTGGTACCAGACCCCACAGAATTTGTGGAAGAACCACCTAAGAAAAAGCGCGGACGGTGGGGTTTCACGGCCGACGGGAAGAAGATCACCTGTGAAGAATGTGGAGAATGTTTTCGGTCAAAAACGGACCTCCAGGTGCACGCCATCTCCCACATGGCAAAGAAACCGCCTGCCTGTGATAAATGTAGTCAAATATTCAACAGCCACGCAGATCTCCAGTTGCACTTGAAGAGCCATAAAGGAAAGCAACCTTTTGCTTGCGGTAATTGTGAGAAGTGTCAGCTTATGAGGCAGAAGGCTAAAGCCCTCTTCGGAGAAAGGACGCCGCATGGTTGCGAGGGAAGTGAGTGTGGGAGAACGAAACAAGTTGCCTATGATATCGTGGTCAAGAATGTGATTGTCAGTGAAACCGAAGAAGCTACGAACATTATGCTAGTTGTTTAAAAGGTTTATGGAAATCAAAGAGGTGCAGGTTTGTCTGACCAACAGTAAAGCCCGGGTCGCGCAGGCTCAGGGGCGTCAATTGGGTATGAAGGTACGGCAGCCGCCACACCTTGGCTTCAAGGGTTGTTTGTTTTTTTAAATACATTTATGGAATTATTCTGTGTCTCTTTGTATTGATTATTATATTACTTAATACATATAGAATAACTACAAATGCAAATCAGAACAACATGATTTCACTAGTTATTTTACACTGCAAAAACTCAAAATCTTAACAAGAATATTTGTCTTATTTCTAGTTAAAATGTCAAATTTTTTGTAAAAAAAAAATCTCATTACATTTAAGACAAGACTCAAAAACAACCATTTTCACCTGTGTCAAGTAGATTTTCACTTAAAATAAGTAGAAAAATCTGCCAATGGAACAAGATTGTTTTGCTTGTAATGAGAAGATAAATCTTGTCCCACTGGCAGATTTTTCTACTTATTTCAAGTGAAAATGTACTTGAAACAGGTGAAAATTGTCAAATAACAAGTTTTTTTTCTGGTAATGACTCTTGTTTTAAGTGTAATGAGATTTTTTGACCAAAAATGAGACATTCTAACTAGAAATAAGACAAATATTCCTGGTAAGATTTTAAGTTTTCGCAGTGAGCGAGACTGCATTTGGAAAAGTTTCAATTTTCTTGACCACACAGATCAGCTACATATCAGACTTCTGTGATGAGTATTTGGTGGACGTGTTGATTGATACTCTAGTTAAGTTCTGTGACTCGTAACCTTGCCATACCTTAGCTTTGACTGAATTGACGCCACTGCGCAGGCTGTAGAACGTGCTTGGAGGTTTCTCTGCTTTTGAAATGCCCCGTGTCGCACTGAAGACAACACAAACCAGACTAGACTTAAGCCCTTCATAGTATCTGAAGTTCCAGATTCAACATAATCAATAGATTACAAGTGATTAAACATAAAACAAAAACTACAAAGTCACTGGAGAGTTTGTGAAAAAGATAACCACACAGCCCTGTGTTGTAGAGAAAACAGACTTGGTTGCCAAGTGAAGACGAGTCATCTGGAGCTCATTTCTCAATCCAGCAGAAAAAACCCAGCTGTTTTGAGTGTCCATTGCAGGAATGAGGAAGTCCCCAACTCTTCCATTTGTAAAGCCCACCCCCCCTCTGTGTTGTGATTGGTTCGGTTGAATGTTGACCATTCAGCTGGTCAGACTCATCTTACCCATTTCTGATTATTAACTTCTCTGTGGGGATTAAGAAAGCTTTTTTTCTTCTTTCACTGCAAACACGAATAAACAGTTGCAACTAAAAGACAAAAAAACTGAGGTTTTATTTCTGTAGTAGTTTATGTTCTCCTGTAAAAATTCGGCAATGACAAAGCAGGATCGATTTTTAAATTATCCCAGATAAGAATTCAACTGAGTATTGGTGCAAATCTCTCCAATTCAATTGTAGACGGTGACAAAGTCCCAATCAGAGATCCACAGTTGTTGGTTGACAGGGAAAAGCCACGTAACACCACGTTACACCAGCTTCATCGATCAACATGTAACAGCACACGTTACATTGCTTTTCTTCATGTTGCCATTTGAATTAATTAATGATTCATATTCAAATCAAATCAAACTTTATTTGTGTAGCACTTTTCCTACAAATAAAAAAGGCAACGTTGGGTTTTTCTCTAGGCCTGTGTTGAAAAGATCGATTCTCCGATTTTAAATCGATTCTCATATTAATTCCTAAAAATCGATTCATATGTCTAAAGATCGATTTAAAAAAAAAAATAATAATTTTGTTCTTTTTCATCATTACATTACAACTTTTGGTACTTTTTTGTTTATGCCCAAAAAAGGAATATTTTGTTGGACACGAGAATAACTGCTGCCATGTTTTTGCCTTTAATATATTTAAAGGTATGAAAACATTAAAGTTTTCATTTATAATTGCATAAATTGTCTATATTTCTTTGCTTTATATACTGTCTTGGGGGGTTACATTTGCATAAATGTTAAAAACCAAATTCTCATAAATGGGGAAAAAATAAAACCGATTTCATCCGTCTCTGTTTCCTCCCTGGATCTGTTTGGTAATTCTGACCCACGATGTTTCTGAAAGCAGTTCTATCAGCATTCTGGGAGCTGATTGGTCCTTACAGCATCATTAGCTGCCAATACTTGCTGTTGAATCTCAATATCATACTAGTATTAATATGTTGCATAACTACAGTCATATAATTCATGCAACAGCTGAAAAAACAGTTTTATTAACACTAACCCAAATCAAGATCGAATCGAATCGGATCGAAGCGTGATAATCGATTCTAAATCTTAAGAATCGGAATCGAATCGATTCTTGATATTTGAATCGATCCCCAGCCCTATTTTTCTCCATTTCCTTTCTTATTAAAGACGAGCGTTAGTTTTTTGGTTCTCCGTCAGACAAAGTAAACAGACTACTGTGTTTGGAGAGGACCTAGATGATGGTAATTATGTTCAATCCCCTGCTGAGTGCTAAGGAAAATTAGTATTTGTCCTTTTCTGAATGGTTTCCGTGGTGGACTTTATCTGTTTCGTTTGAAGAAGCAGAGCTGAGTGACATTGTTTGGCTTTCTCATGAGACCCTTTTACACTGGCGAGTACCCTGCGTTTAACACTCAAATCTAACTTTAGACGACACGGCGGGTCGTGAGTGGGATTTGTTGATGACAATACAGGGATGTCTGCGAGCTCCTCATCTTCAGAGTACTGCATGTCATAAATGTGCAAATTACACAACCATAATCTACAACTGACAGACAGCCGCTTTGCAATACATGAAACTCAGGTCATTAATAAACCGAAGAGCCTCAGAGAGAATTTACCTGGGGTCATTAAACACAACAGCAGGAGTGGCAGAGGAACACTGCTGGTCATATTTGTGCAGCATGATTAGTTATTCAGCATGGATCCTCCACCCGCTCCATCTCCTGCATCGGCCAGCCGTTCTGATGCTGGTGAAGCCGGAGAGGCCAAACAGACAACAGGCCGTCGTGTTACTAGTTACACTCTAACACCTCCCGACTCGTCTTCCATCTCAACTAAAATAAAGCATATGAAACTTTTTTTGTATACCTTTTAAATTATTGTATGATAGGAATTGTCAAATCAGATACCCCATGGATCACAAAGGGATCGTAAAATGCCTGTAAAAAAGAACACAATCTATAAAAAAATTGTAAAAAAAATATAGAAATGAAGAAGCTGAAAATAAATATAAAAAAAATATAAAAATAAGCTGACAACTATTTTATGGATATCAAAACAGAAATACTATAGCAATTATTGGACAGGAATAAAAAGAACATTAAAGGTATTTGGAATATATTGAACAATGTCATTAGGAAAAGTTCTAGACAGACGAATTATCATATATTTTACCAATGATGATGAAATCATTAATGACATGAATGAGGTGGTTAATAATTTCAAGTATTTTCAGGTATTTCGTGAGTGTTGGACCAAAGCTGGCAGAACAAGTTTGTGATCCTGGATCAACCGATGTTTGGAGGGAGATATTAATAAATCCAAACTTAATATTTCTCTCAGCAGTGGAAGAGAGAAATCATAGATATTGTAAGTACATGTAAAAACAAGGTGTCAACTGCCTGTGATGATGGAGATATGACAATAGTCAAAAAGGTTATTGAGGCAATTGTTCAACCACTGACCTTTGTCTGTAATCTGTCACTAAGGACTTCCAAAAGAAATGAAAACTGCAAAAGTCATCCCATCATACAAAACTGGAGACAGACACCAACACACTAATTACAGGCCTGTTTGTTTACTCCCACTATTCTTTAAAGTTTAAGAAAAACTTTATTTACAGATTGGGCACATTTATTGATAAACTCAAACTGCTTTCTGAAAGCCAATATAGATTCAGATCTTCAAAGCTCCAAATCGTTGGCAATCCTGGAATCAATAGAAGAAATCCTCAGCTCCATAGACAAAAATACATTTGCAGTCTGGGTGTTCGTTGATCTTAAAAAAGCATTTGACACAATAAATCGTGACCTATTCATCGAAAGACTGGAGCTTTATGGTATCAGGGGAGTGGCTCTGATATCATTTTTAGTGTCCCCCTGCGGTCAGTATTGGGACCTAAACTCTTCATTCTATACATAAAAAACGTGCAAAGTGTGGTTTGATAAAAATAAATCATCATTAAATTTGGACAAAACTAAGTTTATGCTGCTTGGAAATTTAGAGTTATTGAAATTAAGGATTTGGATTTGATGATCGACTACATCTGCTGGAAACCTCACATTTGACACATTCAACCTAAAGTACCCAGAAGTATTTCAGTCCTCAGTAAAGCTAAATATTTATTGAATAACAAAGCATTACATACATTACATATTCAAAGTTTTGCTGTTATGACTTCTTACAACAGAAAAATAAATATGAATTATTTCTGTCAGTTTTTGTTTTATTTTGATTCATTAAATGAAGATCAACACAACCAGATGGTCGTCCACATGTTCTCCTTGTGCTCATCACCAGGAAGCTGCTGAGGAAACCACAGCAGGAGTTAACATATCTTTGGTGTCAGTAACTGTTAAAATGCTCTTATCAATAAGGTTCCTGTTCCTGTATGCCTTTATTTTGTTTATTAAACGAGATGCTTTTATTTTGGCGGAAGTAAGGTTAGCGCATTTGAAAGTAGGTCAACAATGAAGGCTGAACATAAATAAAGGACTTTAAGAAACATCAGTACACTTCACCATTGTCTGGCTGGGTTCGTTATATTTGGAGTCAGGTTTTGCAGCCTAAATGAAAAATATATTTGTTGATTTATTTTATTTGTTGTTTTTTTTTCATTAAAGTGTTAATGTGGTCTCTCTATGGGGAGGAGAAAACCTGAATTAATAATTGAATGAGTTTTTCTCGGACGATAGACACGTTGCAGACACGTGTGTTAATGTCCAGGAGACACCTGTCATGTAGTTTCTCTGGTGTTGTACTGAGTCTGACCACAAGGCGGCAGTAAAGACCTCTGTTCATACGAAGCTGCTTTCTCCTGGACGTTTTCATGCAGCTTTGTTTGCTGCTCGGTTGGACAAACGAATCATCTTCGTTTTTCAAGTCTTACAAGTATTTTAATGCTTTTGATTCTTTAATTTACTATAGAGGACTTTAATGTTGTCTTTTAAAAAAATCTTCAACCTAAAATCAGAAAAAAATAACGTATTGAGAGTGCAAACTAGAAATGATAGATTAAAAATAAGTATAATAATAATCATCGGTTGTACTTATGTCACAGGGGTGGTTCAAGTCCCCAATTAAATACTTTCGAGGGTGAGCAGCGCTTAGTAACCCACAACAAAAAGCAGGGGTGCAGCAACAGACATTTATTGCTCCAAGACGGTTATAAAATCAGGGGTGGGGGAGTCACTAAAAATAGAACTGTTCTAAAAATGGCCAATCCATAAAAGGTTAAAGATGAACAGTCTCAGTCTTTCTGGGCTCACTGTCCTCCAGTGCCCTCTCAGTGCCCCCTCCCTGTTGGCCCACGCCAACAGGGATCCCCGGTCCGAGTCCGCCGGGGGCTCCCCAACCACCTGGGCCCCCATGGGCCTCTGTACGTCAGTCCATCCACTCTCGTCCCTCATGGGCCTCTGTCCGTCTGTTCAATCTCCCAGCTTGAATGTCTGCCTTGAATATATAAAAGGGGAAGGAAACCCTCCCCTCGTTCACCATTGGTCTAGGGGGGCCAGCCTGCAGTGGTTTATTGGCCACTGCAGCTGTCTGTCAGGATTCAGTTGATTGTGTTCAGCTGTGTCTAATCAACTCAAACAAAAGGTAATTGCATGCCAACTCAAAAACAGAAGTTACATTTCAAACAATAACTAGACAAAGCAACAAAACATGCATGCAAATAAAATGTTACACTAAGATTCCAAAACAATAAAACGATTAAACACAGCCTGACACTCAGCATGACATCCCCCCACAGTTTACCGTTGGCAGTCCCTGTCAACAATCCCCATGTCCACCAACAGCAGCCTCCAGCGGTTCCTTATCCCAGCAGCCCCACCAGTAGCCTCCGGTGGTCTCGTGCTGCAGCCAGCTCTCCGCAGCGTCCAGCAGCCCCACCAGTAGCCTCCGGTGGTCTCGTGCCGCAGCCAGCTCTCAGTAGCATCCATCAGCCCCACCAGTAGCCTCCGGTGGTCTCTCTTGCTGCATATGGGCAAAGGTCGCATCACTGTTACGACGGGCAAAACATCCTCAGGGCTTGGGGCAGAGGGCCTTCTTTAAGGCCCAACAAAAACGGGCACCAGGATAAATTATCATTTTAAAACTTTGTGGGTACCCAGCACTGCTCACGAACTCGAATCCTGCCAACAACGCCAAATGTCACAGGGGTGGTTCAAGTCCCCAATTAAATACTTTCGAGGGTGAGCAGCGCTTAGTAACCCACAACAAAAAGCAGGGGTGCAGCAACAGACATTTATTGCTCCAAGACGGTTATAAAATCAGGGGTGGGGGAGTCACTAAAAATAGAACTGTTCTAAAAATGGCCAATCCATAAAAGGTTAAAGATGAACAGTCTCAGTCTTTCTGGGCTCACTGTCCTCCAGTGCCCTCTCAGTGCCCCCTCCCTGTTGGCCCACGCCAACAGGGATCCCCGGTCCGAGTCCGCCGGGGGCTCCCCAACCACCTGGGCCCCCATGGGCCTCTGTACGTCAGTCCATCCACTCTCGTCCCTCATGGGCCTCTGTCCGTCTGTTCAATCTCCCAGCTTGAATGTCTGCCTTGAATATATAAAAGGGGAAGGAAACCCTCCCCTCGTTCACCATTGGTCTAGGGGGGCCAGCCTGCAGTGGTTTATTGGCCACTGCAGCTGTCTGTCAGGATTCAGTTGATTGTGTTCAGCTGTGTCTAATCAACTCAAACAAAAGGTAATTGCATGCCAACTCAAAAACAGAAGTTACATTTCAAACAATAACTAGACAAAGCAACAAAACATGCATGCAAATAAAATGTTACACTAAGATTCCAAAACAATAAAACGATTAAACACAGCCTGACACTCAGCATGACACTTACATTTAAATTTAGTTTTGTTTCATTGCAGAAACGTTGAATCCACTCAGTATGTTTGTGATCTTATATTTTTTAATATTTATCCATTAATTTTGTTCTAACTGGTGGAACCAACAGGATGTATCGGTGAATCTGTACTGTAAACTAGAGATGGCTGTGTGTGAAAATCCCAGCAGATCAGCAGTTTGTGGAACCGTTATTGGTCTTTGTGTAAAATGTGCCACAGAAATGAACTTTGCTTTTTACAATTAAAGTTTCTCAGAGTCTGTTCCAGAAAATACTGTAAAAGTTGTCCTTCTGCTTCCATATCTGCTGCATGTACTTGGGTGTGCACGTGGACAGCAGACTGGACTGGAGGACAAACAGACGCTGTGTCCAAGCAGACTCTGCGTCCTGAGGAAGCTCCAATCCTTCAGTGTTTGCAGCAGGATGCTGGACATCCTACCAGTCTGTGGGGGCCAGTGCCATGTGGTGTGCTGGAGGAGCAGCATCAGCTCCAGAGATTCCAGCAGCATCAACAGACGGATCCACAAGGATGGAAAATCATGGCCCACAATCTGGAGACACTGGAGACAGTCAGAGACAGGAGGTCTCTGGATGAACTGCTCTCTATCGTGGGTTTTCATCCCATCCAGCACATGACCCACTGCAGGATCAGCAGAGCTCTTTTTCCAACAGACTGCTGTAGCTCTGCTTCACAGAGAAACATTCAGGAAATCATTCCTCCATTCCGAGATCAGAGTGAACTATTGATCAGCAAGTGTTGAACATTTGTGTTGATGTGTTTTAATCAAATCCACTTCATCTATGTTGTTTTAAACTTCCTGCTTTTTTCTTCATATCTGACTCACTAAAGTGTTTTGTGCAGTTTGTGGTCAAATTAGATTGTAATCTATATCTGTACAACAATAAATAAAAAGGAATGTTGTATTAAGTCTTATATAAAATAAAAGTCAGCTTTGTGCTGCTTGGTGAACAAAATAATTAAAAGTGGGTTGTGATGGTTGGTGGTCCTGGTACTGAGACTAATCACAAAGACTTATTAACGACAGTAAACTGAACAATAGAAAAGATCCAACTTTTACTGGAGAATTTTACTTGAAGTCTCAAAAATCATCTTAATATCCACAAACAGACATGAGAGTGTTTCAATAAGCCACAACTGGATACAAGTGAAAAGAAAACATTGAGGATATTTCTGGAACAAACTGAGTAACATTAATTGACCAAGTCAAGTTCATTGGTGTTCCACGTTTCATGTACAAACACAGCTATTTTCACTGATCTTTTCACTTTCTCTCTTAATCAATGACTCAGAGAGAAACTTTAAAAACCAGACGAAGCTGAAAACACGATGACAACAGGAAAACCCAGGATGAAATGGAAAAATTTAAATGAAGCGGAATCACAGGAATTCTTCATCCTCTTCCTCGGTGTGTGGAGGATCATGAAACATCTGGGGTCCGTTTCACAAAGCAGGTTTAGTGAAAACTCTGAGTCTGTTAACCCTGAAATGAGGAAAACTCTTGAGTTTTCCGTTTCACAAAGGGAGGTAATTCAAACCAGAGAAAGAGGAGTAACTCTAGCCTGTTTCACAAAGAGAGGTAACTTAAGCTCTCGGTCAGTTACCGTAGTAACAGACGCTCTGAACCTAAACTGGTCGGGACCAGGTTTATCTGAATGAACCTGGAGTTTCTCTGCGTCTCCGCCTCTTTCAGAGACACACGCACATTTGATTTCCTCATTCATTCAGTCAGCAGGCGAGTTTTGGGGAAGTTCTGCTGTCTGTCATTAAAAACAGAGTCAGTATATATATTAGACGTCCATTGTCACGAACATGGCATGTCCTTTTGATGAAGACACAATTGATGAAGGTGCAGAATTAATGCGCGGAGGATTAAATATTCGTCGGGAGATGGTTATCAGACCACGTAATACATGTATATTACAGTACATAGTCTCATTACAGGCAAAGCAATATATGTTAATCCTTTATTTGTTATAATTTTGATGATTGAATTGTTTATTGATTTCATAATATATTCAAATTTTTTGCGATTTTTTATTTGGGGTTTTCATAAACTGTGAGCCATAATCACCAAAATTATAACAAATAAAGGCTTGAAATATCTCACTTTGTATGTAGTGGGAAATAATATTTGTTTCACTTTAAGTTGAATTTACTACGAATTAAGTTTTGCAATATATTCAAATTTTCCGACCTCCACCTGTATATTATTACATAAATAAATAAGAGCATAATATGTGTCTGTATTGGTTCAATACGGAACGCAACTTTTAATTCCCAATTACGGTGTATGGCAATTACAATGTGGTTTTTTTTCCGAAATATGCTCTCATACTCGCCATATGCACGTATTAACACTTCTAACTCCAGTGGCGTGAAGTATGTGGATCTTCAGATGCAAACTAATGTTTCCTCAAAGGGATTTTGTAAATTGAAATGTTAAATAATGTTTAAAAAAAAAAAAAAGTATGTGGATCTTTTGTTGTCGCCGGTTGCCATGGTGACTCGTCGAATCGGGGCTCAATTGATGCTGGCTTTTTATAGTTGTGGCGCACGCGCTTAAAGAGCATATTGCAGGTTGGAGACCCCTGTGAATCAATGTGTAGGAAAATAATGTAGGAACTGAATTTTCATTGAAATACGCATAAATATATACTACAGTGACCTCCGGAGTTGTTTTTGTGAGAGTATTTTACTTCCGCATCTGAACAAGCTGAACCGGAAGTGACGTGGCACCAGGGAGCGCGGTGAATTCAACAATAGGAAAAATAATGGATCTTAATGTTAGTTGTGACACTGAAGAGGTTGTGAATGTGTATTCACACCAATATGACGGGCCACAGCATTATAATTACGAAACCCGTTAGGCCCCCCACGTTCTTTTGATTGACAGCTGAAACTCGCTTTTTAAAAGGCTGATTTATGGGTCCGCGTTACACCAACGCAGACCCTACGGCGTAGGTTACGAGGCGACGCACAGAACGCTGCGTGCGCCGCGTACCCTACACCGTAGGCTACGCCGTCGATTTTACGCGAAACCATAAATCCGCCTTTATTCACTGCAGCACTCCTGCTCCGTGCTCCTGAAAGAAACTCCGAAAATAACTCCTTAAAAACTGGTGAGTACTTGTAATCTGTCTACGTTTGTACTTTCTAAACAGAAAACAGGCTTATTATCTTCTCTTTTTTCTGATTAAAAGCATCCGAAATAGCCGGGTATTTTTAAAACCGAATATTTGCCCGTATTTCCCCCCCTTCGTTTATAAAAAATGAGTATCCACATTACATCGTTGTTAAAAAAAAAAAAAACCTTCCACATATGAACGAAGATCTGCATTTTCGACCACATTTATAAGCATTCCAAACCTGTAGATCATCTGGTCATCCGGCCTCCGGGCCGCCTCTGCGGCGCAGCTCCCCGGGAGCGGCGCCTCATTCTCGGGTAACGAGCTGGAGTCCCCCCGTGTCCACCACGGAGCTGCCGCGTTAATCGACGCAGCCCAGCTGCAGCCCTGCTGCAGCCCTGCAGCGCGTCGCCGCGTACCCTACGGCGTAGGCTCCGCGTCGGTGTAACGGTGTCAAGAGCAGAGACCATTTATTTAATAAATAGCTTGGAGGACAGATGGTGGATCATCTGCAGTTCTGGATCGCACGTTAGACGTCAGACTCAGAGCAGATTTGTTGTTGTTTTGGAGCATAATGTGACGTTGGAAAACGCAGAACTGCTCTCTGTCTCTGTCTACACGCATGTACATAAACAGAGTTTTCAAAAATCTTCACTTTGCCCGGAGTTTTTTTAAACATTCGTTTATTTGCGTTTTCATGTGGATGACAGGTCCAAACGTAGGAAAATGTCTTCGGTTTAGCAGATACCCGGCTACGTGTGTACGGGGTCTGGGCAGTCAGATGGGGCAGAGCTGTGGAGACGTCTCCCTGGCGTGACGTCATATGACGCGGTGTTCGAAAAAAAATGCGTTTGTACGAGCTTGGCTAAAATCAGCCACTTTTTCCTCTGAATACGTGCCCTTATGTCTTGTAAAACATATTAAATCCTACATTAACTTCTCACATAGTCATTTTCACATAAGGTCAGGTATCATTTTTGAAAGAATTCTAACCTGCAATATGCTCTTTAACTCCAGGTGAAAATACTTAGAGTTGAGTAAATTAACTCTAAACCGCTGTCCTGGAACCGAAAACTCAGAGTTTCCGATCTCAGAGTAGATCAACTAAGAGTTCAGGATTAGACTCAGAGTTTGTTGAATCTGTTTTGTGAAACGGACCCCTGATCTGTGCATTTACTTTGTTTTCTTCTTTTTATTCTACCAACTTTAATCAGCTGATGTGCAAAAACCTGTGAATAGTATGTTTGTATTCTGTTTATGTTGATAATGATTGTCTCAGCATGTTTTTATCTCCTGTTTAGGTATTTATTGGTGGGATGGGGAGTGCACGGATGTGGTTGGGACATAAGTTTAATTTGGTTTTTAGGGAGCAGCACTTTAATTTTGTTTCACAGTTTTTTAACGAGGTATGATAATAAAAGGCTTTTTGACTGAACATGAAATACATGAATATATGAGAAGTTTGTAAAACGCTTGAAGTCAGAAACAAACTGAGCTGAAACTATGTACATCTTCATCTTCATCATCATCACGGTCCAGTCAGAGTCTGTCCACACAAACTGGTGCTGCTTCAACCTCCGTGGACCATCAGGACACGACTCATCCGTCCTGGTCACTCTCATCATCTCCACCTGTAGAGGGAAGAAGAACGAAGAGAGGAGATAAACGAGTGTTTGTAGAGAATCCCTCCATCAGCTGTCAGTCAGTGATGCATCACATCCAGTGTAAAGAGCAGCAGGACTTCAGAGGTGTTCAGAGCTGCAGTGGAGCAGCTGTGTGTGTACACCCTGGAAGACGACAGCTGGAATACACCTTTAGTTCTGGACACGTTAACACAAGAACAATACTGGTCTACAACAAATATCTGGACCATCTGATTGGCTGACTGCTGTCTCTGTCTTTCTGTCCAATCCTGCAGCCTGTCACCATTCTCGTCTCACAGCTTCACTGAGGAAAGGAGCTGCTGAGAAGCTGCAGCTTTACTGGAAACACTGGATCTTTTCTTTGATACCAACTGGTTTTAGCAGGAAACTGCTGAAAGCAGCAGGACCGAGTCCAACCTCCACTGACCTGAGAGTCTGCAGCTTTTAGTCTGGACTCTCCACCAGATCAGACAGCTGCTTCACATCTGAATCCTGCAGGTCGTAGTTCCTGCTCAGGTCCAGTTTCAGATGGGAGGGGTTGGACTTCAGAGCTGACACCAGAGAAGAACAGCTGATCTCTGACAAACTGCAGCTCTGCAATCTGAAAAAAGAATAAAAGATAGATTATAATTCAGCATCATCCTCAAAATATGGAAACTAATTGATGCTCCAGGGATTAATGTAGTTTTTAATGGCAGAAACAGTTTTGATAGAATTTGAATTAAAATATCCAAAATCCTCCGTGCCGACGGCTCTGAACTGGAGTTTGTGACCTGCTACAAATATCTTGGCCTCTGGTTGGACTCGTCCCTCTCCTTCCCCACCCATATCAAGCACCTACAGTCAAAAGTCAAAGCTTGCATGAGTTTCTTATACCGCAACAAGGCCTCTTTCACCCGTTCACCAAAACATACACTTATCAAATTGTCCATCCTGCTCATATTTGATTATGGTGACACCATCTACAGGATGGTATTTCAATCCACCATTTAGAAACTGGATACTCTTCACCACTCCGCCATCTGCTTTGCGACTGGCGCTTCCTTCACCACTCACCACTACGACTTATATAACCTGGTAGACTGGACCCTCCATACTAGACGGCTCCGTCACTGGCTCCTGCTCATCTACAAAACCATACTTGGCCCAACACCTCTCTACCTCTCATCCCTTTTACACCTGTCACACTCTGCCCTCAATCTGAGGTCCAGTAATTTCATTAAACTCTCCATCCTCAAAGCCTGTACAGTCTTTGGTCGCAGCGCCTTCCGGTTTGCTGCAGCTAATGACTGGAACACACTACAAAACACTAAAAAAAACTCTGCCCTTATATCACAGTCTGTCTTCACACAAAATCTGCAACAAATTACAGTTGACTCTTGCACCTGTTGATCAGGCCGACTTGCCACATCCCAATGTCTTAAGGTTTTTCAATGTTTTTGTATTTATATTTATTGTACATATTTATTGTATTATGCAATTTAATATAACATTGTTTTTTATTTCTAGCACTCCCCTTCCCCTCTCCCCTCAAAGTGCTTATGCTCTTTGTTCAGGCTGCATTTGCAAATAAGGATTTGTTCTTAAATTGCTTGCCTGGGTAAATAAAGGTAAAATAAAAAAGAAATATCAGTCTGGAACTTGTTAAAATGTTTTTTTCCCCATAAATGATGAATAAATGAACAATATCCATCATTTCCATGTTTTTAAGGAGACATTTCTTCATCAATCAGTACATATTTGTCTGTTTAGAAGTTTTTGTCTTGAAAAATATGTTTTTCATGTTGAGAGTTTTATATTTGGTAAACTTGTGTTTGTTGAAATAAAATGTAATGGTAGTCAAATGAAGCCAACGTTGGTTTGATGGATTTCAGCCACAGTAAGAAGTTATTTAGTAAATAAGCTCTATAGCTCATATATTGGACGACTACACATTCAGTCTGTCCACTATTGTCTGTCAGACTCTCTAAGTTCATTAACAGCGTCTGGATGACGATGATTTTTTATATATTTTTATATCCCGTTTTCCCCCCCCATTTTATCACCCAGTGCTCCTACCTAAGTGACAGTCCTGGGCATTGCCATCCTCCATCCATCCATCCATCCATCCAACCCCGGGAGTTCCTGAACTGAGCTCAGGTTTCCTCCTTAACCTGAGGAGTGAGCAGGCCGCATCTTTTCACCAGACAGGGTGGGGCTTCTCCGGCTGGACGTAGCGCGTGGAAGGATCGCGTTATTCCGGCCGGATCCTCCCCACCCCATCTGGGGCCCCGGTTGGCCAGAGGGGGCATGTATAGCCCAGGACTGTGTGAATGTTTTTGTGAGGGTAGTTCACATTAGCTACCCAAGGGAACATGGGGACCTTCTTGCTGTGAGACGGCTGCACTACCAGCTGCGCCACCGTGCCCCCCCCGGATTACATTTTTGAGAGTATGAGCTGTTAAGTTAATTCATGTTTCTGAAAAATGTTTTATTCCAGGTTCAGAAACATCTCTGGTTCTTCATTTGTTCCTGTCTGACACATTCAAATGTTTACTTTTATGTAATACATCAGAAGAGGAAGTTTAAGAGGAAACAAACTGTTAGTGGACTAAAGCAGCTCAGAACAACTCAGAACAGTAAGATGGTAAGTGTGGATCAGTAGAAGATCAGCCTGATGTCTGCAGATTAGTGTCAACACAACTTTCACATCATATTCATCTGAACACACAACTAAAACATGGTGTCTGACCTCAGAGTCTCCAGTGTGCAGTCTGGACTCTCCAGAAATCCACACAGATGTTTCACTCCTGAATCCTGCAGGTCGTTCTCACTCAGGTCCAGATGTTTCACTCCTGAATCCTGCAGGTCGTTCTCACTCAGGCCCAGAAGTTTCAGATGGGAGGGGTTGGGCTTCAGAGATGAGACCAGAGAAGAACAGCTGATCTCTGACAACCTGCAGTTCTCCAATCTGAATAAAGAATAAAAGATGATAGCTGAAGCCACCAGATTGCAGGTTAAAACAGTCCAACTGAACCAGTGAAAAAGAGCTTCATCAATATTAATGACATCATGCTGCTGCTTCAATAAAGACGTAGTGACTTCAGCTCTTCAACTCTGCAGCTCCACCAGTGGATCCATCCATACAAACTCATGTTGTGCAGCCAACGTTGGTTTGATGGATTTCAGCCACAGTAAGAAGTTATTTAGTAAATGAGCTCTATAGCTCATATATTGGACGACTACACATTCAGTCTGTCCACTATTGTCTGTCAGACTCTCTAAGTTCATTAACAGCGTCTGGATGACATTTTTGAACGTATTAGCTGTTAAGTTAATTAATGTTTCTAAAGATGTTTTATTCCAGGTTCAGACACATATCTGGTTCTTCATTTGTTCCTGTCCGACACATTAAAATGTTTAGTTTTTATGTAATAAATCAGAAGAGGAATTTAAAAAGAAACAAACTGTTAGTGGACTGAAGCAGTGAAGAAGAACTCAGAGCAGTAAGATGGTCAGTGTGGGTCAGTAGAAGATCAGCCTGATTGTCTGCAGTTTAGTGTCAACACAACTTTCAAATAATATTCATCTGAACACACAACTAAAACATGATGTCTGACCTCAGAGTCTCCAGTGTGCAGTCTGGATTCTTCAGAAATCCACACAGATGTTTCACTCCTGAATTCTGCAGGTCGTTCTCACTCAGGTCCAGAAGTTTCAGATGGGAGGGGTTGGACTTCAGAGCTGAGACCAGACAAGAACAGCTTATCTCTGACAAACTGCAGTTCTTCAATCTGAATAAAGAATAAAAGATGATAGCTGAATCCACCAGGATGCAGGTTAAAACAGTCCAACTGAACCAGTGAAAAAGAGCTTCATCAATATTAATGACATCATGCTGCTGCTTCAATAAAGACGTAGTGACTTCAGCTCTTCAACTTTGCAGCTCCACCAGTGGATCCATCCATACAAACTCATGTTGTGCAGCCAAATGTTTCAAGTTTCCAAACAAACAAACATGTTAGGATGAATTTTGGGACAATTGTCGACTCATTCATTTGTACCAATGGAAAATTAAGCATTTGTTTGAATGTCAAAGACAAAAAAACATGAAGAACTAATGTCTAATATGTCATGTAGTAAAACTAGTTTCAAGCGTTAAAATCTCAGTGTTCACACAGAAGCAGGGCTGGATAAGTTACCATGGAGATTTCTTGTGTGCAGCTAACCTGCTCTGAACCAGAATAACAAGCAGGACTTCTTCATCCTGCTGCTCCATCTGATCAGTCAGCTGTCACTCTGATCAATCATTCATTTCATCAACACTTATTCATCATTTCTGTGTTTTTGTTTCCTCATTTTCTTCATCATCATTTTACAGATAAATTACAATTCAGCATCATCTTCATTCTTTATCATTTTACATGCTCCATACAGATGAGAATTAGAAAGGTGATGGACTTTATGAAGGCTGATGTTCATATTGATGTCACACATGTGATCAATAGTCTGCGTATATTTCTCTTCAGTATTATTTATTTGATGATTAGAAAAGTCTGAGTTTGTGCTGATTTCAATAAAGTCAGTGATGAGGACGACAGTCTAGACCATGTAAAGTCCATTCATGTCACGTGTTTCTGTCACAATTACACATCTATTTGTAAATTATGTTTTGGACGATAAAGTTTTAATTCCTAGAATCACTTTGTGAGCAGAGAAAGAGTTTCAGGACAGGTGGGACCGTCTGTGTTTATTCAGCATTCATGAAAGACATCTCTTCTCCAGTGATGGCATCTGGAACTTGTGCAGAAAACTTTTGTCTGATTAATAAATTTGATTCATCAAGAACAGATGCATGATGGTACAAAAACGTACAAATCTGAATCCTTACAGGGAAACTAAAACCAAATACTCGTCAAAATATGGAAACTAATTGATGCTCCAGGGTTTAATGTAGTTTTTAATGGCAGAAACAGTTTTGATAGAATTTGAATTCTAATATCAGTCTTTCTATGTAAATATTAAATGAAGGTAAAAGTTTATTGGAGCTGAGTTTTGATGTAAAATTTTTTAACTTGTTAAAATGTTTTTCCCCATAAATGATGAATAAACTAACAATATCCATCATTTCCATGTTTTTAAGGAGACATTTCTTCATCAATCAGTACATATTTGTCTGTTTAGGAGTTTTTTCAAACATTTTCTCTGAAAAAGTTGATTGAGTGATGACATAGTTTCAACATGTTTCTGATGTTCTTGTTGAATGTTTTGTTGCTGATGAAGGAAACTCATCGTCTAGACAGCAGTTTTATTTCAGTTTTCTTACTTTAACACACATGTATTTATATTTAGTTTTACACACTGAAAATTATAAAAAGACATTTAGGGTTCCCACTCTTTCCCTGAATTATATTCCAGGACATTTTAATTAAGAGTGCTCCTCTTCCAGTTGTCACTGTGAGCATCGCACTCTGTTGACAACTACTTTTATTGGAAATTAATGAGGTTAAGTCTACATGAAAATGTATTAATCTTTCTAATTTCTTCTCCCATCTCTCTGTGCACATACACAGTTTTTTTAATACAACAGAATTCCAAAAGTTTATTTTCCATTGTCCGAAAAAGAAACAAGTGTCAAATACTTCATATTCATCTGAACACAACTAAAGCATGGTGTCTGACCTCAGAGTCTCCAGTCTGCAGTCTGGACTCTCCAGAAATCCACACAGATGTTTCACTCCTGAATCCTGCAGGTTGTTGTTACTCAGGTCCAGAAGTTTCAGATGGGAGGGGTTGGACTTCAGAGCTGAGACCAGAGAAGAACAGATGTCCTCTGACAAACTGCAGCTCTCCAATCTGAATAAAGAATAAAAGATGTGAGCTGAAGCCACCAGGATGCAGGTTAAAACAGTCCAACAGAACCAGTGCTGCTGCTTCAATAAAGACGTAGTGACTTCAGCTCTTCAACTCTGCAGCTCCACCAGTGGATCCATCCATACAAACTCATGTTGTGCAACCAAATGATTCAAGTTTCCAAACAAACAAACATGTCAGGATGAATTTTGGGACAAATGTCAATTTATTCATTTGTATGAAGAGAAAATGAAGCATTTGTTTGAATGTCCGAGACACAAAAACATGAAGAACTGATGTCTAATATTTCCTGTAGTAAAACTAGTTTCATGTGTTCAACGAGCAGATAAACAACTTGTTATTGTCACATGTTGTGTTTGAATATCTCAGTCAGTACAAATATTAGAATCTTAGTGTTTGCACAGAAGATATTTTTGGACCTTCTCGGAAATCGAAAAATCAAGTCTGCAAGTCTGAAATGAGAGAAACACAGGAAAACACACAACGGGCACACCAGCCTTTGGAATCTGCAAGAGAGAAAACAAACAAACAGACACAAGAACAGGCA
This sequence comes from Cololabis saira, assembly GCF_033807715.1. Lineage (NCBI taxonomy): Eukaryota > Metazoa > Chordata > Actinopteri > Beloniformes > Belonidae > Cololabis > Cololabis saira. Next base: position 7,282,209 of record NC_084605.1, on the reverse strand, counting down.
GAGACACAAACAGCAACCATTTCAGGTCTCTAAAACTGAATCAAGACTTTTATGTAATAAATCAGAAGAGAAAATTTAAGAAGAAACAAACTGTTATTGAACTGAAGCAGTGAAGAAGAACTCAAAGCAGTAAGATGGTCAGTGTAGATCAGTAGAAGATCAGCCTGATGTCTGCAGTTTAGTGTCAACACAACTTTCACATCATATTCATCTGAACAGACAACTAAAACATGGTGTCTGACCTCAGAGTCTCCAGTCTGCACTCTGGATTCTCCAGAAATCCACACATATGTTTCACTCCTGAATCCGGCAGGTTGTTCTCACTCAGGTCCAGATGTTTCACTCCTGAATCCTGCATGTCGTTCCCACTCAGGTCCAGATGTTTCACTCCTGAATCCTGCAAGATCTTGATCCAGCTCAGGTCCAGATGTTTCAGAAGGGAGGGGTTGGACTTCAGAGCTGAGGCCAGAGAAGAATAGCTGATCTTTGACAAACTGCAGGTCTCCAATCTGAATAAAGAAACAACAAAATAAAAATCTAATCAGATATGTTTGTTCTTTACATTAGTTCAACTGACATGTGGTTTCTGATGTTACAACATTTAGGTTCATTTATCAGCTGCTGACTGGACGTTACTTCACTTATTCATCATCTCATGTTCTGTCCGCTTTGTCATCAATTAACTTATGTTGATATTTGCAAGACCTGATAGTACCGTGTGTTCATAACAGAGCTCTCCGTTCTCAGAGGGCAGGTTTACTCGTAGTTCCTAAAGTATCCATGTAAATTTGGAGGACGGTCTTCTGCTATCAGGAACCGTTACTATGGAACCAACTTCCAATTTGGGTAAATGAGGCTGACACCACCTCCACCTTTAAAACCAAACTTAAAATGTTTCTGTTTAGTAAAGCCTATAGTTAGAGTAAAATCTAGTGTGTTAGGACCAGTAGTCACAGCTGCAGCTACAGGCTAGAGCAGACTAGAGCAGCTCGTCTGAACCAGAGCTTCATCCTAGATATGCTGCTATAGAGCTACGCTGCAGGGGGACACCAACATGATCCACTGAGCGGTGCCCTTTGTTGTGGAAAAACCCATTAAATGATCTTTAATGCGTTCTTTCCAACTACATACTAACTTGACTGAAACTGAGTGTCTATCTTAGTGTCTATCTTATCCAGATTTCAGTAGATTTAAATAAACACTTGCATGCAAAAGGGTGAAAACATAAGGTGTCTCGATGCAAAATGACAATGAAACAGAGGAAGCATAATGATTTTAAGTCATAAAGGATGATTCATTCTTATGATTTGAGTAGAAAAAAAAACATCTTTAAGGTCAGTGTTAATCTTTTTTGGGGCAGTCACACACTCAGTCTAAGACCCTGTTAGGATTTCATGAAAATTATTGAAGCTCAAAACTGTCTGGGCTCTCTCTTCAAAGTAATCTCATTCTGATTAAGAGCAAAAGGTTTAGATTAGATTAGAAGTTAAATACAATACACATATTGTTGGAGAGGAAACGGGGGAAAAAGGTGACACCTTAAGGTGATTTCTCCTTGATCTCGCTCTCCTAATGAAATTAATTTGCAATACACATGCAAGGGGGAGAAACAGATGTTTAGCATTGGGGGGTCTGATCTGCGGTCTGGTTTGACACCTCAGATGGGAGACAGTTAAAGGAAATGTAGAGCTGGAAGTGACACTTTGGGGGTCTTTTACCGTTTCCCTCCACCAATGAAATTCACTTGCAAAGAACACCTCCTTTTCAGTATAAATTCAACTGGACTCATGAAAACGTAGTGCATTTCTCTCGTACCCACGCGGTCTGACAGAGGTGCACCTCCGGCCGGAGACAAATGTACCTCCGGCCGGAAAAACCTTGTGCTTGACATGATTAAAAGTTGTATTAACCTGTGACTCTTTCCACTAGTTTTACTTTGGAACACCAGACAAAAGAACACGTATATTCTTTCAATGGTGACCCTGAAACGTGATCTGGTTGTTTCCTGACTGTGGAATTGTGGAGAGGAGCCCTGGAAGTTTTCATGCAGACAACCAAAACCTGACTACTCAAAATAAGGTAAGCAGAAACCGCTGATGAGTAGAAATTCTGCACATTGGATTTATCACATTAATATTGGTTGTCTGATTGAATTCTTCTCAAGCTCATAAAGATTAAAAATAGGTTTTGTCTTTTGATGTGTCATGCACAACGTTAATTTTTCTGTTTTAGTTAGTTAAGATTGTGGGTTGGAGGCCCTCTGGTCACGTTCCAGTAAAAGCTGTAATTTTTCTGTTATAGTTAGTTAAGATTGTGGGTTGGAGGCCCTCTGGTCACGTTCCAGTAAAAGCTGTAATTTTTCTGTTTTAGTTAGTTTAGATTGTGGGTTGGAGGCCCTCTGGTCACGTTCCAGTAAAAGCTGTAATTTTTCTGTTTTAGTTAGTTAAGATTGTGGGTTGGAGGCCCTCTGGTCCCGTTCCAGTAAAAGCTGTAATTTTTCTGTTTTAGTTAGTTAAGATTGTGGGTTGGAGGCCCTCTGGTCCCGTTCCAGTAAAAGCTGTAATTTTTCTGTTTTAGTTAGTTAAGATTCTGGGTTGGAGGCCCTCTGGTCACGTTCCAGTAAAAGCTGTAATTTTTATTTCTGGTTTATAATGCTCGTCAGAGTCCCCCAGGTGGAATTCCTGTAAACGCTGTATTTTTATGTATTAACGTGGTGCGAGATGCTCGCTGTATTCTGTTTTAGTTATCTGTGAAATTACATGTAACTCAGCAAGTCATTGCTGGCGCGCCTGCGATTGTGTGTGAGCGAATTCTTAATAATATTTGTGTCTATTATTGTTTTGCTTGTCATAGATAATGTATGTCTGTTATGTAGTATTAATTTGTGCCCTCTCCCCCTGTGAGCCCCCCCCCCTTTTTTCTTCAGGACTGACAATCAGTCCTCTTTTGTTTTGTTTTGGGAAACGTCACAGTGGGTGGGAGGCGCCCCCACCAACATTGAGAGAGGTGACAAACAATGACCCCCAAGCCCCCCCCCTAATTTAAGGAGCCAGAAAGTTCCTTCAGTGTGTAAATGGAAAGGTGTGGTGGTAATGGAAGTTCTGTGATCATAGAACATGATTTAATATATGTTTTTTTTTTATTTTAGTAAAAAAAAAAAAAGAAAAAAAAAAAAAAAGGAGGGTGGAGGATTGATTACCCAGTGAGAAATGTGGTGTGTGCAGTGTGCTAGGTGCTACTTAGGAGCTGCACTGGTTTCTGTGGGACCTTGACTGGAAAGTTACCCCTGGTACAGAACTACAGAAATCAACTTCAGATCCATCTCCTACGCTGCTTCAATGTGCAGCACTGTTCGTCTTCAGGTCAAAGACGACAAAGCTGTGTCGGCTGATGATACGAACTTCATCTGAATACGAGGTGGGCTCTCGCACAAGACGCTGACGAAGAAAAGACTGATGGATAACGACCGGGTCTTCTTCTAAAAAGGTGCAACTGTATCTGTCGAAACTATGCTTGGACACTGGCGAAGGTCTACAGCTCTGTGGTGCAGCCTGTGGTGCTGAAAGGCCGAGGTTTTCTGCGGATGCCTGGTGTTGCAATATTAGGGTGATTATGGGTATACTGCACACACTCATTTCCTACTGTTTTGTTCCAATGGGTCATCGGTTTTACATACTTTTTCATAGAGCTGGTTGGATATTATTTTACGATTTTTTTTTAATTTTATTTTATGGTTTTCGGGGGATTAGTTTGAAAAGATGGTTATCTGTCCAAAGTGTGCCCATGCCTGTTGAAAGGGTTGAAAGAATAAGAAAAAAAAAAAAATGGGGGGGATAGTAGACAATGTTAGTAGACAATGTTAATCGGTCATAGTGATATCAATCATAATAATTTCATATACTGATTAGTGGACTTAGTGCTAGTTTATGGTTTATATATGATCAACCTGTCTAAATGCTTTAACACATGGAGTGCATAAACCTACACTAAATTCTTTGAATCTATTATTTTCATAAACAGCAGGTGCATTAATGATATTAGATGTATTACGTCAGAGGAATACAAACTACTTGCATGCCATTTTTCTAATAACTAACATCTGTTGTTTAAATTTGTTACAAAGGGGCAAGGCTCAACTGAGATTATAGATAGACAGTTATTACTGTACAACCTGTCCGTTCCAGGACTCCGATCTACAGGAAATCATGGAGTGGGTGTGCTTTCGTCTCCAGAAGAACAATGGATTATTTCTTGTTGCCGTAAACCTGGACACCTGGATTTCCCCATTTTTGACTGGGATGTATAACGGACTTTACACATGGTTATACTGATTTATTTGGTTTATTTGTGAAATGCTCATCCATTATGAGATGTACAATCGTTTACAACATGAATATTCAGACTTCCACAGCTTTAAATTTATGATTGTTGTTGAATGTATTTGTATATTAATCTGTATGTATGGTTCTTGATATTTGTGGGTTTTCTCTTTTGTTGCTCTGCTTGTATCTTCACATCTGGTGGTCATGTGTAATATTGCAGGATTGGGACTCTGTTTGTCTATACAGCTAAGCAGGGTGTTCTATTTTATAAAAAGGGGGGTACAAAAAACAACACATATAGTTATATATCCCAGTGGACAGTTTTACATGGTTGGTTTAAAAAACATGAATTAATCATGTTTTGAGTGGAAGTTGTTAGGATTTCATGAAATTATTGAAGCTCAAAACTGTCTGGGCTCTCTCTTCAAAGTAATCTCATTCTGATTAAGAGCAAAAGGTTTAGATTAGATTAGAAGTTAAATACAATACACATATTGTTGGAGAGAAAACGGGGGAAAAAGGTGACACCTTAAGGTGATTTCTCCTTGATCTCGCTCTCCTAATGAAATTAATTTGCAATACACATGCAAGGGGGAGAAACAGATGTTTAGCATTGGGGGGTCTGATCTGCGGTCTGGTTTGACACCTCAGATGGGAGACAGTTAAAGGAAATGTAGAGCTGGAAGTGACACTTTGGGGGTCTTTTACCGTTTCCCTCCACCAATGAAATTCACTTGCAAAGAACACCTCCTTTTCAGTATAAATTCAACTGGACTCATGAAAACGTCGTGCATTTCTCTTGTACCCACGCGGTCTGACAGAGGTGCACCTCCGGCCGGAGACAAATGTACCTCCGGCCGGAAAAACCTTGTGCTTGACATGATTAAAAGTTGTATTAACCTGTGACTCTTTCCACTAGTTTTACTTTGGAACACCAGACAAAAGAACACGTATATTCTTTCAACCCAAAGCTATATTTTGCTGCTCTCAGTAGTTTTGGTTTGATCAAGTGGCCAAGGTTAAACTTTCCATCCCACCCATCACCCCTCATTCTCTTTCCTTTCTCAGTTATTAATTATAAGTATCTCATAACCATCGTTGTTCTCCATTGTTCTTGTAGTTTGTTGTGCTGGTCTGCCCCCACCACCCCCCGTTACACCTTTTTTTTTTAAATGTTTGCGATTCAAATTATTTTGTTACATCTTTGGAGGATTAAAACTGGATTAATGTAGAAACTTCTTCATGAACTGACCTCAGAGTCTCCAATCTACAGTTTGGACTCTTCAGTCCATCAGACAGAAGCTCCACTCCTAAATCCTCCAGGTTGCTCTTACTCAGGTCCAGTTTTGTCAGATGGTAGGTTTTAGACTTCAGAGCGGACGCAATAGCTTTATAGTGAGTCTTTGAGAGTTTACAACCATCAAACCTGTGATGAGAGAAAATAGTATGTCAGTTGTAATAAAATCTGTTATAAACAAACTGATGACAAAACAGACAGATGTCTCATCTGCGGACATCTTCAGATGAAGGAGGGAACATGGCGTTACATTCAGGCTCCAATAATGTCTACGGTCTGTCAGTCATCTGATCCCCCAGTCACAATGAAAACATCTCATTTAGGAAAAAAACTACCGTATTTTCTGGACTATAAGCCGCTACTTTTTTCATAGGTTTTGAACCATGCGGCTTATACAAAGGTGCGGCTATTCTGTGGATTTTTCTTCCACCGCTCGGGGCGCTCTAACCGGAATTAGAATAAAAACTAAGACAAAATAAATGCAAAGAAGAATACGCTACTTCTTCTTTAGCAGATAGAAGTAGAAGCAGATTTCAAACTATAAATAGATAAATAAATACTGGTTATTTTCTCTTGGTTCTGTCCAGTTTTAATCAGCAAAGTTGCTGCCGTGTTAAAAGACACTGTTAGGAAAGATCTATTTAGGTACAAACATGTACATCATTTACAGTTCAAAATGGTTCTGTACATGTAGTAAATATCTAATCTAACAACATAAATATCTGCGGCTTGCATATCTTTTCTTTTTTTTTAAATAGAGTGGATGCGGCTTGTATACAGGTGCGGCTTGTATATCTTTTTTTTATTGTTTTTTAAAAAATAGAGCGGATGCGGCTTATATACAGGTGCCGCTTATAGTCCAGAAAATACGGTACTTTAACTTTCAATATTTTTCACTCTGAACTTCTTGAATGAAAATGAAAAAGTGTGGAGCTGAACTTTCCTCAAGTATTCAGCTAAAGGATCTTTTAAAATATATTTACTGTTTTATTGAGTCTTATATTTGTTTTTTTGTTGTTATTTTTGTATATTGTGTTCAGCTTTCTAAATATTTTTTGTCATTATAGTCCGTTAAATTCTAATTACGTTAATTTGAAAAGGATTTTATAACTCTCCAGATTTATGTTCAACAATAATGGCTTCTCTATTACTATTGTCAGGGTTTGACACTTCCCCCCAGTTTCTGAGTTCCAGTTCTGTCCCTCCTGTTTCCAATCTGCCCTGATTGTCTGCACCTGTGTCTCGTTATCCCCTGTGTATATCTGGTCTTGTCATTCCCCTTCTCCCTGTCGGTCCATACTGTTTCCTTCCCCCGTTTTTGATCCTGCTAAGCAGCGCTTTGTTTTTTGGAATTAATAAATCTTTGTTTTTTGAGAACTCCTGCCTCCGGCCTCCCACTCTCTCTCCTGCGTTTGGGTCCTCATCTAACCTACCTTGACAACTATTGCTGATCTTCTTGGCATTAAGTTAACACACACCTGAATGCTGCAGACCAGCAAATGACCAAAACATCTGCATTTATAGAGGTCTGTTCACCTGCTGATGATCAGTTCATCATTGACTGATGGTTATTGATCTTCAATCAGTAAATACCCTGATGAAAGAAATGACATTTATCTTGTTCATTTGAAGTTTGATTTATCCAATAATAGATTATTTGATTACATTTTTGTGTAAATACAAGATTAAAGAGGGTCACCGACTTTTTCACATGACCGTATCCAGGAATATTCAGATGAAGAATGAAATATTTTACGGATGCCCCGATACCATTTTTTTCACACCGAGTACGAGTATTTTAATTTGTGTACTCGCCGATACCGAGTACAGATATGATACTTCTACCACAAAAATAACTAGGCTAAAAATGCAGGACAGGTTTTATTTGCAACAGAAAATTTCATTTTAAACAAAACAGATGTTAAAGGGCTGCACGTGTGCTAAAGGAACTGGGGTTACTGGAATTATCCTCAGTGAACTTTGAACTAAAAACACAAATGAGGGGGGACATATCAGTGATATCACACAACACACACACACACACACACACACACACACACATACCTAAGTGCCTAACTTGTCAAAGAGAAACAACATTAATATTTTTTAATATTTAACATTATAAACTAATAACTATTCTTTTCTACACAAGTATTTGAAATATGAACCTCTGGTTGAGTTGACTTGAGGTGATACAGAATAAATAAAAACATCTGACTATAAATGTTCTCATTTCGAAGACAAAAACAATACTTAATGAACTAAACTGTTAATCTACACAAACTGATTGGGTTATTGATCAAATCTAGACTCACCGAACTTCTCCGCGGTCCTTCATAGCTGAGATCAGTCTCTGTCGAACCCCATCTGTTGAGTCCTGCTCCTCCAACTGAACCAGAACCTCCTCTGAAAAAACAAATCAACCATAAAAACAAAAACATTAATAAAACTGACCTGAAAAATGTATAATAATATGACTGTTGTGACGTATTAAACTAAAGTGTGTCCTGTATTTAACATCAGAACTGTCTTCAATCATTAATCAGTCAGTCTGAATGTTTAAAGGGTTAAAAGTGCTGACTGCTGTTTGGTGTCATGGCTTTCAAACACTGAACATGGAGCAGACATACTGTATTTTCACACTCGCAGAAATCCATATGAATGATAAAGTCAATGCATAAATGTATTGATCTTGACGATGTCCGTCTTCTCGCAGTAGATTAACGGGTATATTTCAGAATTGTAGTATGAATTTAATTCTGGCTTCACATTACAGATCACTCCTTTACCAAAAGCAAGAAAGTACGAGCGCGACCAACCTAACGACATCACTAACAAACATCTGGAACTTATTGCTCTGGACAACCAGCATTTTACAGCTGTTACAGATGTTGGGTTTTACAGATCTGTGAACTACTTTGAGCCTCACAACACAATTCCCAGTTGGTGTTTCCAGACGTGGCGTTACCTGGAAGTTATCATCTGTAATAACATACTGTAGATGGACTCCAGGTTTTTGAAATTATAACTTTCAATAAGTTACTGCAAGACTGTGTGAATCAGAGGAAGCCCACTAACTTGGAATTAATTATTAGTAATGGGGACTATTTGTGGTCTTTAAGATTAAAAATAAATACAGCTGACATGTTAAGAGCATCTCAATTCTACTACATCAGATTTAATGTCAGTATCAAGTATTGCAGCAGAAGTTTAGCTGCATATATCAGTACTAGTATTGACAGTCTGAAAAAAACTTCATTCAAAGTACCGGCATATCAGATATTACCAAATATTCAACATCTTGCATCCTTCGTATTTACACACACAAATTATGAAATTATATCTTTACCTTTATCGCTTTTATTCTTCGTATTCCTTTCTTTCCTCCTTCGCCTGTAGTCTTGCACCCTTTTCCTGTATTTGTAACCAACAACTCCAGAAACCAAGACCAGCAGCAGCACAACCACCACTCCTACAATAACTCCAGTCCAGTCTGCAGCAGAAAAACACAACAAAAGTGTTTTTGATGTCAGTGATTTGAACCCGAGTCTCAACAGATCACAGCACACATGAACCTTCACAACTCTCCGTTACTGATTGTAGGTGCAGTTTCTTAAATCTGTTTTATTGATTTATGACCAGTTCTTGAGCTAAAGTCAGTGACACGAGAGTTCTTTGAAGGTTTCCACTCTTTACTGAAATCAATAATTCAGAATAATCTAGCAACATTAAAAGTCTCCATCTATAGCAGGAGATGGATGCAGTTGTGTGACGTCACGGTCAAAGACTGTTGCTCTGACGATCTACGTCACCGACGACTTACTGCTGCAGCAGACTGATGTCATGCAGATGTTCATACAGTCAGTTCAACTTTTGACATGAACATAACCAAACAGGCAGCACTCTTTTCTTTTAAATATTAAAATTGAACATTAGACATTACCAAAACTAAACTCTTAATAAATGATTTTCATTCTGGCTCTAACACTGTGTGACCACAGACTTTTAACCGTCTTACCTTTTGGTATGTGAAGAAAGGTGTATTTCACGTATGTTTCCTCTTCATCTCTGAGTTCACATTTGTATGTTCCTGTCTGGTCTGAAGATACATCCTTCAGAGTGAGACCTCCTGTCTCTGATACAGTCATCACGTGCTGCTTCCACCTCTCTGAAGTTGTGTAGCGGCCTTCATGTCCCCTCTGGGTCAGGATGATCTCTTTGTGGTTAAATGTCCAGATGAGATACCTTATTGGATAATTGGCGGTTGAGCAGGAGATGAATGTTTCGGTGTCTGATGATCCATTTAGAACAGCTGAAATTACAGTAAACATGACATGGAATGATGGAAACCCAAAACACCTCAAACTGAAAAGAAAACTGAACATCAGTTGTAAAGGACAAAAGCTTTCGTAGACGACATGAACATCTCATTAAGGTCTCTGTGGCACTGAGAGCCACCACATAAACATTTAAATGTAATTTCTACCTGGTTGAAGCAAAATGGATCTCCTGCTGTTTGCTGGAGTGCTGACGGTGCAGATGTAGTCCAGGTCAGTGTCTCTGTCTGAAAGTATCAGAGAGCTGCTGATGCTGTAAAGCTGCTGTTCAGTCTGCTGGACTGTTGGTGGGTTCTGCAGGTTCTGCAGGTTCATGCTGGATGGAGGATCGGTGGTCCAGGTGAGTCCAGGTTCAGGATAGATCCCCTCTGAGCTGCAGATGATTTCATTTTTTACCTGTTCAATGTTGATGTGCTGGACTGGAGCTGGAGGATGAATATGCAGTTGTTAATGTTGTTATGTAACTGAATGCCTGTTTACTTCGTTGGAGCTGCAGCATTCTGGATTTACTGAAGCTGAAGGATTGATCTAAGCATATGTTGAGGATATTTTTATATAATTATGCGAATATTTTATAACCATTTAACACCTAAGTAAAACATTTAACTAAGACTAATATTGAGAGTGGAGAGAGAGAGAGAGAGAGAGTGGAAAAAAACACCGGCCGGACACACACACACAGGTAAGGGAGGGGGAAGTCCGCTGCACTTGCAGCCCGTGGCCTTGAGTGAATGTGGCAAGGGTGAGCGGCAAACTGGGAAGCTGTAACATTATGACATCATGACATCATGAGAAATGTCTGGCGAATGTATCAAATCGGTGCCTAGAAAGTATAGAAAATGTTGTATCTTATCGCAGACAGGGTATTTAAGCCGTGGTCCGGAGATAAGTTTTCAGAGTTTTCCTTGGACCGCGGGACCGGCAACTCTCCTGTGAACTGTTTAATTCTGCTTTTTGCAATAAAAACCTTCACAGTATTTTTTGGACGAATGCCAGCCGAAACTTTGACTCCTGTGTTTTCTTCAAGTCCACGGATGAAGGAAAAACTTAGACGATTTGGAATAATGGAAAACTTAGAATCATTGTGGAGATCCCAAAAAGGATTTTTTTCTACACATACAGGCATACAGGAATTACAGCCATCCAGAAGTGTAGCTATAAAAGCATGTATGACTCTTCCAACATCATTATAAACATAACTATGGCTTCACTTTGGCCAACAGTCGTAACTGGAAGAAGCGAGTTTCAAGGCTGAAATCATCATCTGCATCCCATCACTTCACTACTGAGGTCTGCAGTAACGTGGACTTTGTTCTGGTCTGTAGCGCTAAAGAAAGAGTGGAGTCACAAGGCAGGACTGTGTGCACGATGAGAGGGGTCTGCAGAACTGTTCCCGGCCCGTTTCCTGACCCTACGCTGGTACAGAGTCTGGATGGAGAGAACGTCGGCACAGATTTCTGCTTCAACTAACAGGAAGCTGTGGAGAGCCAGAGGTGCACACCAGTAAAAACCAACCTTTTCTGCAGCCACGTCGGGGCTGACCTCCCCTCCATCCAGGACCTGTACCGGTCCAGGGTCAGGAAAAGAGCTAGGAACATCTCTGCAGATCCCTCACATCTTTTCAAACATCCCCCGTCTGGTAGGAGCTGCAGAATACTGCTCACCAAAACCTCCGTCACAGAGAAAGTTTCTTCCGTCAGACCGTCACTCTGTTGAATTTCATTGGTCAGAGTCTCAGATATTTGTGCAATATCTTCATGTCTGTAAATATTGGTTCTGTCTTGTAGTGTACATATGTTTGATTGATGTGGCTTTTTATTTATATTTTATAAGACCAACCTTTATTTTACTAACGAAGGAAGTGAATGTGAGTCACAGTTGGTCAAGAACGTACAACTGCAAGTTGAAGTACTGTGTAACGAGTTTAACAAGCACTTTAGCAGCTATTTTAACTTTGTCTCAGCTATTTTATGTCTGAGACAAACCCAGTGAGTTAATGATGTTCCTTTACAATATGCTAATAAGGAAGAACTGCTGAATTGTGTTTTATTGTTCCTGCAAAAGTAAATAACTGTTCTACTCTGTTTATTACAAAAAACCAACATGAACAACTGATTCAAACATCTGAATCTGCTGAGGTTTTTATTCTCCACATACCGTTCACATTCAGGTTGATGAAGTTCTCCTTATTTCCAGTGATGGTGCTGATGTTACACAGATATATGCCCTGGTCCTGAACCTTCACTCCTCTCAGCAGCAATGAAGCGTTTCCTCTGGAGATCTGGTCCTTAAACAGTGATGTTCTTCCTCTGAACCTCTGGGCCTGCTCCCCCAGTTGGTCTTGTTTGTGATGGTAGGAGAGAACCCGGGACTCTGGTGGAGTCTTTTGAATCCAGTGGATGACAACGTCATTATGAGCTGTGAAACTGCAGGGTAAGATACAAGTCTTGTGTACCTGACAGGAGACCTCTGTATCTGCAGAAACATCAGATGAAGACTCAGAAGAAGACATTAACAGGAAACTCAGCCACTTTGTGGAACATACAGTTGTGTTTCGTCTTCATGAAATATTTACACATAAAAAAGCTGATAGAATAAAAATTATAATTATGAACTAGTTGTCCAACTGATACGTTTGACTACGTTTGTTTCAATCCATCCCTGACAGAAATAATTTTTCCATCAGCCAGTGAAAATATATTTCCAGTCTGAACAAACACGACTTCCATGTGAAACGTTTTCACCGTCAATTCAGAATATCCAGATGTGTAAGGTAAATACAAGCAGCACAGGAACAAATGTGATCCAGAACTTAAAACAGCATCATCACCATCTACATAGATGAAGAGATCAAAACGTTCAAACAACAACAGAACGTCCAAGTACATCGTCCTGACTACCAAACTCCGGCCGGTGAGTTCCGACGTCTCTGGTGACTGAATACACGTTTAAAAATATAGAAACAGAAAATAACATTTGTTATTTGAAGGTTGGACCACTCCAGTTCTTATTAAATGTTTGTCTTAAAATAACTTAACAGTCTCCAGCTGATGTAAACTACTGCAGCCAGAGTTGTGATGATCAGCAGGAGACATCATATTTCATCGATCATCTTCCCTTTGGTGGTTTCCTATAAATCATAAACATTTTCTCCTTCCATATAAAACCTTTAAGAGCCTTTAAGCTCCTTCTGACACTAATGATTAATTCTGAGGGGAAACTACAATTTTATCTGTTAACGTAACTTTACTGTAATTGTTTATCTTGACAGTTATTATTATTATAATCATTATTATTATCATTATCATTATTATCATTGTTATTATTATTGTTATTATCATCATCATCATCATCATCATTATTATTATTATTATTATTATTCCTTTGCATTTTCCATCCCATCCCCTTCTTTCCAATTTGGAGTTGTCAATAAATAAATAATCGATGAGCAGGATTCGTATTTTTCCTGTAAAGGTATGATGACTCCTTTTTTTTCAGACCAAACGGAAACAAATCTACATTCAAACCTCTTGACAAACAAGCTCCATGTTGACGTCTTTGCCGCCACCTTGTGGTGAAAACTAAACACTACACCAGTAAAACAACATGACGGACTTCTGATAAAAACACTTTAACATTTAGATCCAAACACGGTGAAGCGGCGTTTATGCTCCTCGCCTGTGGTACAGTTTATTCTTTTTGTTAGTACGATGTTCTTTTTGTAATTCGTATTGTTAAGTGCCTTTGTTTTTGCTAAATTGTTTAAAATAACCAACTAACATCTTCCTACGTGGTATATGTATGTTATTTTGGACGTTGATTCAGATCCAGAGACGCTTCTTCCTCCTGCTGTCACGGTTGAAGAATCGCGTCACTAAAGTTTCAACTTTCACAGCATATTTATGTATTTAATGAACGAAAATGGATGTTTACCCGTTTTTTATATACAAACTGGCAATAGTTGTTTATGAGACGGTTTCATACGTTAGTCCTTTAAAAAATATCGGAGTTAACTGCTTACTCACCATCATTAGAGAAAACCGAGGAGCACAAAAACAGACAATAAAGCATAAAACTGATTATTCTGATCATGTTCTTCACCTCCCTGCTTCAGTTGGACGGTTCATTGTGGATATAAGTATTTCTGATTATTTCCTGCTTTATCAGTAAGTTCTCACTCCTGTCGGACAGGTTTTGTCTCAGGTGTGGTGGGTGTGTCCGTTGCCATGGCGACTCATCAGACTGAGACTCACCTGATAGTGCTGTTGCTGCCGTGAGAGACTCCAGAGCTGTGGAGGATCTAGGGAGACGCTACTGGGGCTACAGAGCAGCGGATCACGCTTCTGAGCTGGTCTGAGTATAATGTGCAGTACTAGAATATTAAAAACAGACATAAATTAAAAAGACCACAACAAATTACATGCAAGAAATAAAGGTTACAGTGCATTGTGGTAGATGACTGTGTCATTAAACCTAACTAAAACTAAGTTCATAATTTTTGGCACTAGGAAAAAAAAAAAAATCATATAACAATTAAAATTAGTGGTATGGAAATAGAAAGAGTATATGAAAATAAGTTCCTGGGGGTAATAATTGATGATAAACTTAGCTGGAAATCACATATAAATAGTGTAAAATCAAGAATGTCTAAAACCCTAGCAATAGTAAATAAAACAAATGATTTTTTCTGTCAAAGAGCACAGTTTTTAATGTAAAACTCACTCATTGTTCCATACATGACTTATTGTGTGGAGATATGGGGTAACACCTATAAAACAAATACAAACCCTATTTTCCTGTTACAGAAAAGAGCGTTAAGGATAATTAATAGATCTGACTATTATAAACCAACAAATAATCTCTTTATTAAATATAATACCTTAAAATTCCATGATATAGTAGAGCAGAAAACTGTTTTATTTGCCTTTAACGCCCAGCAGAAACTGCTTCCAAACTACATTCAGGATTTGTTCCAGATAAAAGAAAACCCGCTACGACCTGAGGGGGAAACTCATGTTTGAGACGACGACAGCAAGAACTAATATTAAAAAGAGATGGACATCAGTTAAGGCTAGAGAAATTTGGAATAGTTGTAATAACAACCTAAAAATGTGTCGCTCTATCGTCAAGTTTAAGAAATTGTTTAAAGAAAATACTGTAAATAAATATAAAACACTATAATTATAAAGTATACTATCAAAAACATTCTAGGATGTGAAACGTCAATTTTATATTTTGTCTTACTTATTTTTTTCTTCTTTATGTATTGTTTGTTTCCAATGAGTAAAAGCTAATGTCTCATATTTTTGCTGATCATAAGAAAAAAAAGGGTAGGCACTATAAGCTACGGCTTCAGCCTACACCTTTTCGGCAAAAGAAATGTTTTTTTGTTGTTCTGTACAAGCCGAAATAAAGATTCATAACAATAACAATAACTGAAATGCAGCAGTAAATCTGAAAACTTCCTCTTTGGTGTGTGTAGCCCTCTAAACATAGAGGACCACACACACCAAAGAGGTCTGTTTAGATGAAACACTCAGAAATAAAGAAATAATAAATTTATCCTTCAGACTTGCATCATACCACCCTCCACGGCTCTTGACAGGCGGCTCAGATACTGTGGGGTTTGGATCATCTCTGAGGCAGAACCTCTGGTCACTGAGCCCTCCCTTCACCACTGAGATGCTGCACGACTTGGATGGTTTGATTTTCATACGAGCCCAACTGATGTTCTCCTTCCTGAGCAGTCTCCTGGTGCACGGGATGATGGTGGTCAAGGTTGTAATATTGTCTAAATATGCTCTATGGGGGGGCGGGGGTTGCAGGCAAGAACCAACCCGTTGTTCACCAACAACCTATTTTGAGGCTTGAATAATTACCTCCATTGTTTACAGGAATTAAATGTGTTAAATGTCTTTTGCAGGAGCGTTGGAGAGCTTCAGCGAATGGAACCCAAGCTCTTGATCCTCCAAAGGACCCATCAGGATCCTGTTGAAGAATTTCTTAATGAATACTGGTGTCATTGAAGTCCAAGATGCTGGACTGGTAATCAGCTGTAGACAACCTCCTAGTGACATTTATTAAGAGTGTGAAAAGGCACAACTGGAGAAACACAAGTACTCATTGCTACATGATATCAGTTCTGATCCAAAATCAATACAAAACACTTGAAACTGGAATTACATCAGGGTTTCATTGCCAATATCGAGGTGTAAACCAGAAACACAATCACAACCAGAGTGTAATTCCACTATTTTAACTCTGAAATTCTGTAAAACATTGGTTTGAGTATTTTTATTTAATATTAACTGTTAGCTGTTATATATAAAATGCTCTGAATTTGTCATCCGGGTGGAAATACCAGCTGCTCTGCTGTGTTTTTGTCCCAACATGAACTCAATGTGAAATACAGGTGGAGAGGAACCAAGCTGATGTCTGGGAGGAATGTTGTTCCTCAGGTAGATGAGTTCAGAGGTCACCATTCCTGAAGACACGTCGTACAATAATGGAAAGAACACATTGACACGATAACAAAAAAGGTTGCGAAATCAGTGGGCATCATCAAGAAAATTAGTAGACTTCTAAATAGAGCCTGCTTAAAAACCTTATGTTACAGCTTAATATATCCATATCTAACCTATTGTAATATTGTGTGGGCTAGTACCTATCCTTCCTACCTCCAAAAACTACATGTACTACAAAAAAGGTTTGTCAGATTGGCAACAAAATCTGCCCCATGGGATCCCTCTGCACCTCTATTCGCAACCCTCAATATACTAACCATTCTCAATATAAACATCCTTCAAACTTGTATTTTCACCTATAAAACAAAATACCAGAATTCTGAACTACCTGAACACTTCCAGCAATACTTCCAGTCTAACTCTAGTTTTCATTCATACCAGACAAGACAATCCAACCAGCTGCATGTCCCACTATATAGTACCACCAGGGGTCAGTTCTCCTTAAAATACAAAGGTGTCTCCCTATGGAATGCCCATTCCCATCTAATGACCAACTCATCCTCTCTGTCCACCTACAAAAGAAGTGTAATTAATAAATTAATTACCCAAGTAAGAAACTAAAGGAAAGAGATATACCATTGATATGATGATTATGCCTTACCTGTGTTGCTTTGCCAATCTTTTGTCTCGTTCTCTCTGTTTTAGTATTCACTTTTATTGTATTAGTATTTTAACATTCTGCAGTTATTTTTATTTACTCTGCTTGTTGATTGTTTTTTTTTGTTTGACTTCTTTTGCTGTTTATTTTGTTTTTGTTTCTGTTCTAGTTTTACTTTCTAATAATAAACAAGTCATGTAATGCCCTGTAAACGGCGAGGTCCTTGCATAAGCTCCCCTAGGGTTTCTGTCCTCACGTGCACAACCACTACCTGTTATCTTTCCTCTGGAAATGAATTATCATGTCATGTTTATGTATACATTCATGTTGTGCAAATTAAATAAAATAACTAAATAAAAAAAAAAAAAAAAAAAAATGACAACGGTCATGGAGGAGAGAAGAGTCCTGCTGAGAAAACTGAGCTCACTAAAATACATTTGAAATGAAAATCCATGAATGATACATCTTTGTATCGACTGCAATCTTGCAGCTCACCAAGATCCAACTGTTCCTGCATCCGTGGTGACACACACACACACACACACACACACACACACACACACACACACACACACACAAACACACACAGGGGGCTGCCAGATATGTTGTTTGTTAAACTTCCCACTCATAAGACGAGTCTCAACATGCCACATTTCTCTAGTCTCAGAAAACAAAAGAAGAAAAACTGGATCTTTATCGTCCAGGTTTACATCTGAATCCTCTGTCACATGAAATGCAGAAAGATTATGATCCAGGGAGAGAGTGTCTAGTTTGTGGAGGTTTGGATGTTTCTGTGGTCTCTGCTGACCTTCTCCACACATCTGCTGCCAGGGATTTTCCCCTCTGTTAAATTCTATACCAGTGCTTTTGTTTGGCTCTTAATCTTACCTCACTTTTATCATTTACTTTCATATCGTCACGTTTCCTTCATCCTTACTGTACAAAAGCTTTGAAAGTTGTTCTCATCATTGATCGCCTTCCCTGTGCAGTTTTCAGGTTTCAACACGTCAAACACAAACATCCAGAAAACAGATCTTGACTGGGGTCAGCGTCAACGTCAGCGATCCTGGTTTCAGCCCGGATCCTGAATCTTCACATAAAATTCAGCAGGAAGACGAGCAGGAAAACGTGTCCCGTGTTTTTGGACATTTTGACGTTTCTGTGCTTGGTGATTTTCTCTGAAGGATGTGATGTGGAGATAACAAACACAGCTGCTGCCAACATCAGGAAGGAAGGTTTTTATTCTGATACAAACTTTTATTTCACCTTCATAAAGACTCCAGAACCAGAACAATAAATATTGATTATTTCTGTCAGTTTTTGTTTTATTTTGATTCATTAAATGAAGATCAACACAACCAGATGATTGTCCACATGTTCTCCTTGTGCTCATCACCAGGAAGCTGCTGAGGAAACCCAGAGGTGGACAGAGTACTCAACCCCAGTACTTGAGTAAGAGTACAAATACTACTGGTCAAAATTTACTCCGTTACAAGTAAAAGTAGCTCAGTCAAAATATTACTCGAGTAAGAGTAGAAAAGTACTTGCTTTTAAAGGTACTTAAATATCCAAAAGTAAATGCTTTTAAATTTACTTTAAGTAAAAGTAAGAGTAAGAGTAAATTTCTTATTTTCCACATCAGTAAATTACTATATTATTTTATTTTAATTTAATTTTAATTTAATTTAATTCTTTAATTTTGTCTGTGGTTTGTCTGTGCCCTCGTTTTTTACTCGGTCGAACTCAAACATTGAGTTAAGATACGGCCAAGGATTTTGTGAAAGTCCCTGCTCCGAGTCCGGCTCATTATCAGACTCAGACGACTCAGCGGATTGTCTTTCTTCCGTTGTTGCAGCTCTGTCTTGACTTGTTGCAGCTCTGTCTTGACTCTGTCTTGACAAACGCAGGCTACTTTGGCGGTATCGTTTTGAGGAGGCTTGACGTATTTCCGCTTTACGTAAATCCCAGTGGAGAGCGTGCACTGTGATAGGTCTCCTCCTTTGACAAAAACAGCTTGTGTCCAATAGGATTTTAGGGAAGAAGAAAAAAGAGCAGACCTGAAAGTAACGAGTACTTTTCAGCCTTCCTAGAAATTTACTCGAGTAAAAGTAAAAATATTTGTCTTGGAAATGTATTCAAGTAAGAATAATAAGTGCCAAAGAAATCTAATACTCAAGTAAAGTACAAATCCTCTGGATATGTACTTAAGTACAGTACTCAAGTAAATTTACTCCGTTACTGTCCACCACTGAGGAAACCACAGCAGAAGTTAAAATATCTTTGGTGTAAGTAACTGTTAAAATGCTCTATCAATAAGCTTCCTGTATGCCTTTATTTTGTTTTGCCCGTTTAATAAACTACATGCTTTTATTTTGGCGCTCTCTTGGCGGAAGTAAGGTTGGTACATTCGAAAGTAGGTGAATTGATGTCTCTGAAGCAGAAGCTCGAAGATCAGACGGGACTCTGACAATAAAGTCTGTGATGATTGATGAATGTGTTTTAAGTGGATTCGTGTGACATTTTGTTTATTCTACTGCGTTTAAAGTGTTTAAATATATAGTAAACTTATTAATGCACATACTGTAATGCTATGTATAATTAGAATAACGGTTGTGTTTGTTCGTATTGTAAGAGCTCATTGTATTTTATTATCTTTATTATCTAGCGCTTACGGTGTTTCATGAAGAAAAAGTACATTTGTGTTCAAAAATAAGGATAATGAACATAAATAAAGGCCTTAAGAAACATCAGTACGCTTCACCATTGTCCATTTTGCAGCCTAAATTAAAATTATAAATATTTTGATTTATTTTCTTTGTGTTTTGTTCATTAAAGTGTTAATGTGATCTCTCTATGGGGAGGAGAAAACCTGAATTAATAATTTAATGAGTGTTTGTTTTAATGTGGAGTTTTTCTCGGACGATAGACACGTTGCAGACACGTCTGTTAATGTCCAGGAGACACCTGTCATGTAGTTTCTCTGGTGTTGTACTGAGTCTGACCACAAGGCGGCAGTAAAGACCTCTGTTCATACGAAGCTGCTTTCTCCTGGACGTTTTCATGCAGCTTTGTTTGCTGCTCGGTTGGACAAACGAATGTGAAAGTGTTTTTATGCTTTTGATTCTTTATTTACTATGAATGAGTATATTGTTGGCTTTTTTTTAATCTTCAACCTAAAATCAGAAAAAAATAACGTATTGAAAGTGCAAACTAGAAATGATAGATTAAAAATAAAACATCAGTCGTACTTATAATTAAATTTATTTATCTTTTAATGCAGAAACCTAGAACCTAATATGTTTGTGATCAAATATTTGTAATATTTATCCATTCATTTTTTTAATTTATTTTTTTCTAACTGGTGGCGCCAACAGGATGTATCAGTGATTTGGTACTAAAGCAGGATTCATTAAAGTCTTTGGGGGGGAAAGATGGACAAATGAGTTCCACTTTGTCAAAAAATATGAGATAAAATCATTGAAATATTTACAATGTTCCTTAATGATACTCTGTAAAATATTTGAGTATTTCTCCTAAAATGCAGAACATTGAGCCGTTCACATATCTGGATCTTAAAAGTTCAGACAGATTTTGTGCTTTTAAAGGAACATTTCAGAGTGAAATCAACTGTGTGTTATTATATGATAGTTTCCTTTTTCTAGACACTTTCTGGACACAAACAGTTAAAATGACTTTGGTCGGTCTGGAGCAGCCCCATCAAACAATTCCTGAAGTGGAGGGACATATTTGAGTTCTGTCTGGGGTTCAAATAGGAATTGATTGTATTTACCGTAAGTGGATTGCTCCAAGTGTTAACATTAATTAGCATTTTGGGGAAAACACATATTGTGTTCAAAGCCAGAAAAGCCCCCATCCTGTCAGTTTAGTCCCTGAGGAAGGTTTCCACTCCCCACCATCTAATAACAGGCGTAGGATCAATCTATCTCTGGAATGTTGGATGTTTGACCTTTTAACTTTTAAAGAGAGAAAACATGGATTTGTGCTGATAAATATGCTCCAGAACAGAATTTAAAATGGAGCCGGGACACGTTGGAGCTCAGCGTCCTGCTGTCAGGTGACAGGAGTGACAGCTTCTGTGGTCTTCTGCTGCTGTGGTCCATCTGCTTCGAGGGTCTGACGGGTCGTGAGTTCAGAGATGGTCTTCTGCATGTCTTGGTGCAACAAGAGCCTATTTGAGTTATTGTTGTCCTTCTGTCATCTTGAAGCAGTCTGTCCATCCTCCTCGGACTCTGACACCAATGAGGCATTTTCACCCAGACAGTTTCTTTCTTGTTCCCTGTGTAGTGATAGAACTAGCTTCCACAACTAAGGTACTTAAGACCTCCCAATTTAGTTCACTATGCAGCCAGGTAATGTCCAGAATAACCAGGACAGGAGGCAGATAGATCACGAAAATAGTTTATTACAAAAATAACATATAAAAAGTGCTATACTTGGACTTTTCACTACACAGTAGCTATTATGCAGGCGTAACATACATTAGGCAAAAGCACACATCATCCAACTGACTTTAAGGGGATAAATAGAATCAGCTCACGCATTCAGGACCCATTACACTCAAAAGGGAACCCAAACCAGTAGAGTAACAACGTCACTGCACTCTAAGGAATCACTCGCACGGTCTCAATATTGGGTTTGAACTGCAACCAAAATATAAACGCACAAAACAAAAAGGGGTCACTACATGTTAGTGCGATAGCTTCCCCCAAACCGGTGGCCACTAAGGCGCTGTCTGGCGCCTGATAAATATTGCACTTAGCCAAACTAAAATTAATAACAAACAAAACAAAAAAAAATAAACTAAGAAAACAAAAGGCCCAAATGAAAACTAATTAGGTTTTGTTGAACATGTTAAGATACAATACTTAAATAAAATACGCCCATTCAACTTGCTGTATCTTCAAGTAGCTTTACTAGCACCCCGACCAGCAGTTAATAGGTTGTCGCCCTTTAAAGTTGTTTTAACTAGCACCCGGACCAGCAGTTACCTTTTTTGTCAGACAGATACTAAAAAAAAACACAAAACACGTTTCAACACCACAAAATTCAATACATTCACAGTTAAATAAATACAAAGTGCATGACTTACAATCGTCAACCTCACTCAATGTCCACACTCTCCTGCTCAGCATGCAGATGACTGGAGGTTACACAACGTCTATTGCCTTTACGGCGCTGAATCTGCCCCAACTGCTGAGTAAATGTACTGTCTCAGAAAATTAGAATATTGTGATAAAGTTCTTTATTTTCTGTAATGCAATTAAAAAAACAAAAATGTCATACATTCTGGATTCATTACAAATCAACTGAAATATTGCAAGCCTTTTATTATTTTAATATTGCTGATTATGGTTTACAGTTTAAGATTAAGATTCCCAGAATATTCTATTTTTTTAAGATAGGATATTTGAGTTTTCTTAAGCTGTAAACCATGATCGGCAATAATAAAATAATAAAAGGCTTGCAATATTTCAGTTGATTTGTAATGAATCCAGAATATATGACATTTTGTTTTTGTAATTGCATTACAGAAAATCACAATATTCAAATTTTCTGAGACAGTCCTGTATACGTTGTTCATTGGCAATCGAGTTATGGTGCAGCTCAGGTGATATTGCGGAGTAATCCAAAAGTAATGTAACTAGTAATGTAACTAGTTACTTTCAGCAACCAGTAACTAAGTAGTGTAAGGGATTACTTTTTTAAAGTAACTAGTAATATGTAATGGATTACTTTTTTGAGTAACTACCCCAACACTGGTAATAATCCTATCAAAGCTCCACCTGAAGTGTATCTATAGTGGGGGAGGAGGGGGGGTAACCCCGCCACCCGCGAGACCAGAGTCCGACAAGGAAGAACCCGGAACCCAGGCCACCAGCAACCCCACAGAGGGGAGAAGTAGGAGGGAGGCAACCCACCGCCAGAGAGGCCCACCCCCCCCCCAGCGGTGGCCGAGGGGACCTGTGGGCGGGGCCCCCACGGCACAGGAAGAGGCAGCCAGGGATCCCGCGGCGGCGGACCGCTACCCAGGCGATCCCCGGCCAACTGGTCCGGGCTGGACATGTTGCAAGGAGGCCCTCACCTCCCAGGCCAACGACCCCCACCTGGCGAGGGGCCAGCCTGCCCGGAGAGACAGAGCTGCCCCGGCCGCCGACGCGGGCAGGTGCACCCGCCCCCACGAAAGCGGCCCTCCAGGACCAGAGAGGTGCCCTGCCACAGAGGCAGCGGGGGGGACCGGAGACGGGCCCGGAGAGAGGGAACCCCCCAACAATATTAATAACCATCTTTTTATAGTAATAATATCCATAAATTATTACATTTTGTTGTGCTGCCAATGGAGGACCAAATCCTCCATGGCAGGACCCTTCCATACCGCATTCTCACCGACAAAGACAAACACTCACGCACCGTTTCCCTCCCCGGGGGGGTCCAGCACCGCCAGAAGGCACCCCAGGCTGCGCGGCGAGCCCCACCAGGCCCGGGCATCGCGACCCACCTATCCCAGGCGGGCGAGGGAATGTGGGTGATGTGGGCCCCCCTCCCGACCCTGGTGTTGAGTGCATGTAATTAATGCAATAAAAACAGGGAGGGGGAGGTCAGGGTATCATACTGACAATGATCCCCCCCCTCCAGAACTAAGTATCCTTGTTAAATGTATTTATTAAATGTTGAATGTGCAGTGTCTACAGTGTTATTATTTGTATTATATCATATTATTTGTGATCAGCACAAATTATCTGTCCCCATATGATAAAATCCACCATCTCCCCTGATTTTTTTTTACTACAACTCGAGTACTGGAGATATATATATATATATATATATATATATATATATATATATATATATATATATATATATATATATATATATATATATAAAACATCGGATCAAATTTCTTAACAGGCATTATTTGGATAAACTGAGCCCAGGTTGGGGATCTTAGCGGTTACTTTTATGCCAGAAAAAATATTAAAACTTAATAAGGTGGCATATTAACAGCGCTACAGCTGAAATTAAAACAGCTTCTAGCCTGCTTTTAGGTCTCAGCTTTCGCTGTCGTTTTGGTGCGAAATGCCATCTGGGATACTTACTGTAGCATACTGCTGTGTGAACGGTCTGCTGGAGCAGCGTACTGAATCGTTCATTTAGTAGGCAGTATACAGTGCATAATTTGCAGTATGTAGTGTGTGGTAATATCCGAATTCGGAAACAGCCATTATCTCACTACTAATATGATCTGACAGAAGATTCCTAAAGTGGTTAATACATAAACTGGACTTTTGTTTCCAATTCACTAGAATGGTTTTCTTTGCGATACATAAGGCGGTGAGAACCAGGTGTGTCCAGTTAGATTCCATTTGAATATCTCCCAGGTGACCTAATATACATATCGTGGGGCACACTGGAATTCTGTAGATGATCCATGTGAATAAATCCTCACAAATCTCCGTCCAGAACCTCTGTACCGGTGTACAAAACCATAAAGCATGCATATAATTATCAGTGGTGTTCTCTGTGCACTGTGAACAGATGTTAGAGGTGACAAAGCCCATCTGGAACATCCTTTGTCCTGTATAATGTATTCTATGAAGAACTTTGTACTGTATAAGTTGTAAGTTTGGGTTCTTAGTCATAGTGAAAGTATTTAAACATATTTGTGACCAAGAAATCTGGTCGGTGTTAAGAGAGAGATCCGCCTCCCATTTTGAAATCGGAAGAGACTGAATTATCTATTTTAGACACTAACCTGTAAAGTTTTGATAACAACTTTAGAGTGCTTAGGTTCAATAATTCTATTATCCTGGCGGGAAGTTGTAGGTCTAATTGGTTAAGTTTATATGTTTTATTTATTATGGACTTAAGTTGTTGGTATTCTAAAAATGTATTACTGCTAATTCCATATTGAACAGTAAGGGCCTAAAGGTTTACTAAAGGTTTGCGTGTGTAAAAATGTGTGCAACTTGACATCACCCGCAAACCAATGTGCAAGCTGATCTACTAACAGCGTGCAAAGAGGACTGCGCCTCTCAAATGAGCAAAATAGCACACGCTATTCATTTAGTACTTTTGCCCTGATGAATAATCAATATGGGGCGTACCCGCCAGAAATCGCTAAATACTGGGAGGGGAAAATGCAAATATTGCCATTTACCACCAGCAATGAGATTTACCAAGCCTGAAAGTTTTTGCGGGGATTGTGATTGCGTCTGTATTTAATACGTTCGAAAGGAAGGTGCTAATCTGCCCAGCATTTTCAAAATGGCCGCCGAGGAGCAGCCACACAGTTTGGCAGGTCCTGTGGGTTTGCGCAAAAAATCATGTAAATACAAAAAAGGACCTCGGATTTTGCCATCAACAGGTCTGTTTATCATCTTTGTGACTTTATATCTTCTTCTGACTTTGACCTGTCCAAGAAAAAGGAATGATTTGGCCCTGCCGCAAGCCAAGTGGAGCCAACATGCTCTATACACAAGAGTACTGGACTGTGGCCATGCTAAGCCACCCCCAGGTAAAGATGAACACTCCTTAACAACTAGTTCCTTTATGGGAATTGTTCATCTCTTGATGATACTGCTCCTGGCTGGTGATATTGAAGTAAATCCTGGGCCTGAGTTCCTTGGTTCTGATTTTTTGGATGGGCTAACTAGGCCACAACCAGAGCTAGCTGGGCTACTACCACAGGTAGCCTTGTCACCATGCCAGGCCGGGCTTCAACCACCACTAGCTGGGCCTCCTTCACTGCTATGGATACCACCATACCAGGCCAGGCTCCCACCATTACCGGCTGGGCTACCATCACACCAGGCCGGGTCCCTGCCATGGCTAGCCAAGCCCCAACCACTACTGACTGGGCTTCCACCACTGCTAGCTGGGCTACCACCACTACCAGCTGGGCTTCCACCACAGCTAGCTGGGCTTCTACCACACCAGGCCAGGTCCCCACCACAGCCACCCGGGTCTTCACCAGCTGGGCTTTCACCATACCAGCTAGCTGGACCTCCACCTCTGCTGCCTGGGCCTCCACCACCGCTGGCTGGGCCTCCACCTCGGCTAGCTGGGCCTCCACCTCGGCTAGCTGGGCCTCCACCACCGCTGGCTGGGCCTCCACTTCGGCTAGCTGGGCCTCCACCTCAGCTAGCTGGACCTCCACCTCTCCTGCCTGGGCCTCCACCTCTGCTGGCTGGGCCTCCACCACCACTGGCTGGGCCTCCACCTCCGCTGCCTGGGCCTCCACCTCTGCTGCCTGGGCCTCCACCTCTGCTGCCTGGGCCTCCACCTCTGCTGCCTGGGCCTCCACCTCTGCTGCCTGGGCCTCCACCACCGCTGGCTGGACCTCCACCTCTGCTGCCTGGACCTCCACCTCTGCTGCCTGGACCTCCACCTCTGCTAGCTGGGCCTCCACCTCTGCTGGCTGGGCCTCCACCACCGCTGGCTGGACCTCCACCTCTGCTGCCTGGACCTCCACCTCTGCTAGCTGGGCCTCCACCTCTGCTGGCTGGGCCTCCACCACCGCTGGCTGGACCTCCACCTCTGCTGCCTGGACCTCCACCTCTGCTAGCTGGGCCTCCACCTCTGCTGGCTGGGCCTCCACCTCTGCTGGCTGGGCCTCCACCTCTGCTGGCTGGGCCTCCACCACCACTGGCTGGGCCTCCACCACCACTGGCTGGGCCTCCACCACCACTGGCTGGGCCTCCACCTCCGCTGCCTGGGCCTCCACCTCTGCTAGCTGGGCCTCCACCTCTGCTGGCTGGGCCTCCACCTCCGCTGCCTGGGCCTCCACCTCTGCTAGCTGGGCCTCCACCTCAGCTAGCTGGGCCTCCACCTCTGCTGCCTGGGCCTCCACCTCTGCTGGCTGGGCCTCCACCACCACTGGCTGGACCTCCACCTCTGCTGCCTGGACCTCCACCTCTGCTGCCTGGACCTCCACCTCAGCTAGCTGGACCTCCACCACCACTGGCTGGCTTGACATCGATGCCAGCGGGACCTCCACCACTGCCAGCAGCTCATTCAGGCTCCCTCAGCACTGCAGCGATAGGTGAGTCCAGGAGTGGGTTATGCCCCAGAAACCCTGTGTTCAAAAAACAACGATCTGCAAATCTACACAGCACCCTTAACCAAGCCAAGGTAATCTGGGACCCACAATATAAGCCAAGAGGTCTACTTGGTGGACATTTAAATATTAGAAGTATTTTGCCCAAGTGTGACCAAGTTCATAATCTATTAAGTAACTCGAACCTGGACTTTTTATGTTTGTCTGAGACCTGGCTAAATATAAATTCACCGATGGCTGGACTACATGTACCAGGCTACAACATCTTTAGGAAAGACCGGGTGGGAAATCGGGGTGGAGGTGTAATATTTTATGTAAGGGAACACTTTAAGTGCAAACAGATAGAATGGGTCTGTGTACATAACCTTGAATGTATCGGTCTTAAAATAGCTCTCTCTCCACAAATGTCGATAACGCTGATTGGGATGTATAGACCCCCATCAGCTTCTAATGCTTTCTATGCAGAGCTTCAGGCTGTACTTAAGGAATGTGACACGAAAAATGAAGTAATCTTGCTTGGAGATTTAAATATTAACTGGCTTGACAAATCAAATCGGAGACAGTTAAAATCACTATTAACTAATCTTAATTTTACTCAATTAATCAAAGGTCCCACCAGACTAACTACTTCCTCGGAAACATGCATAGATCTTGTCTTTTCCAACAAGTGTGAGAGAATTCAAAAGACGTTCAATATGATCACAGGTCTGTCAGACCATAACCTCATTCTGTTCTCAAGAAAGCTATCTAAAAATAGATTTTCTTGTACTAAGAAAACAACATCAGAGCAGATGAGAGTACCAAGGAGGGAGATTCCAAATTTGACAGAGGCACTAAACAATATCAACTGGGATAATTATCTCACCCATAATCATGTTAGTGACAACTGTAACGTATTCATGACTGTTATCCAAGACACAGTGTCTGCATTTACTAGAAAAATTAAAGCAAAACCATCAAAAAAGAATCACCTCCCGTGGTTGAATGAAACCATATGGACATTACTGAAAAAACGAGATCATGCTCTCAAAATATCACTTAAAACGAAAAGGGTGAATGATAGACAGACATTTACTTCTCTTAGAAATAAAGTCGTAAAGGAAATTCGATTTGCAAAAGCAAATTTTTTTATTAATATAATCAGTACTGCAAGAGGAAATGCTAAAGAGATCTGGACAAATATTAAAAAATTGACGGGAAATAGTACAGTGCACAGAGAAATTAGGGAGCTACAGCTAGAAGAGAAAGTCATCCATGATCCAAGGGACATTGCAACAACGTTGAACGATTATTTTATAGACTCAGTTAAAGAACTGACTCAAAGCAACTTCCCCCAGATAGAATACCACCCACCAATGCCACTGAACGCCGACGACCCCGTTCTTAATTTGTGCGTAGTGTCGCAGTCACAAGTTGATAAAGCTGTGTGTGGCCTCAAAAGCTCTAAAGCCAAAGATGCATTTTGTATGGATGTAACATTTCTAAAATATCACAAAGAATCTTTCATAGCACCCTTAACTACTATTATAAATAAATCCATAAACGAAAGTTCCTTCCCTGAACCCTGGAAGTGCTCTGTCATTACACCAGTCTTTAAGTCAGGTAATCCTGCAATACCCAGCAACTACAGACCGATAAGCATACTTCCAGCAGTCTCCAAAGTCATGGAAAAAATAGTAGCAGAGCAAATTGAAGATCATCTTAACAACAGTCCATATACCTTGAACAGGATGCAATTTGGCTTTAGAAAACATCATTCTACTGAGACGGCGGTTTGCTTCTTTCTGGAAAATATCAAATCAAAGCTTGATGGAGGCGGTGTCATTGGTGCTGTTTTCATCGATCTTAGAAAAGCATTTGACACCATTAACCATCAGATACTGTTGACCAAACTGTCTAGCTTTAACTTCTCCCAAAGTACTCTGAATTGGATTGAATCATACATATCTGCAAGATCACAGTGTGTTAGGATACAGAACATGAAGTCAACATTACGTAACAACAATCTTGGGGTACCGCAGGGGTCAGTGCTAGGTCCACTGCTTTTCAGTTTGTTTATAAATGATCTGCCAAGTTGTTGTCCTTCGAATGTCACCTGCCAAATGTATGCCGATGATACTGTTCTGTATGTCCATGCAAAGGACAAAAAACACGCTGCGCAAGAACTGACAGATGCTATGACAAATGTGTATAACTGGCTTGAGAAATCCCAACTATACTTGAACACATCCAAGACTGTGTGTATGTACTTCTCAAAAAGAGCAAATACTGACAGCGATACCAACGTTTCTGTGCAAGGCAAAACAATTGAGGTGGTACAAGAGTTTAAATACTTGGGAATCACTCTTGACTCACAACTTCTCTTTAAACGACAGATAAAAAACACTGTGAATAGAATTAAGTTTAACTTGTCCAACTTTAGGTTTATTAGAAACAATCTAACTCTTGAGTCAGCAAAATTGTATTTTGATGCTATGATCATGTCACATATGTCCTATTGCATAACAAGTTGGGCATCGGCCTGTAAGACGAGACTAAAACCGATTGAAACGGTTTATAAACAAGCTCTGAAAGTATTGGATAAAAAACCAAAAACGTACCATCACTGTCAGATATTACAAAAACATGAGCGCTTAAGCTGGGACAACACTGTTAAACACACAGACGCTATCTTGATTTACAAAATCCTCTATGGCAAAGCACCTCCTCCATTACAAGATTTTGTGAAAAAAAATTCAAACAGATCAACAAGAGCTGGTTCTAGAGGTGACTGTGTAGTTCCTTTTAGAAAGAGTGCCTTTAGCCAAGCCACTTTTTCTGTTCGTGCTTCCCACACCTGGAATTCAATACCAAACACAATACGTGAACTCCCGAATCTGTCCTCTTTTACCAAACATCTTAAAGCTTGGCTATTGGAAGAACAACACTGTTGCCACAACCGTGCCTAAAACATGTATACTTGGTAACACTTTATAATAACTACACACTATTAAGCATTAGTTAAGCATTAGTTAAGCATCAGTAAATGCTTAATTGATCATGAATTCACCATTAGTAAAGCATTATTCATACAATACTAAGCATTAATAAACACAGTTATAAACCTTACAACTATACACTATTAACCATTAGTTAAGCATCAGTAAAATGCTTTATTGATCATGAATTCATGATTAGTAAAACAATATTCATACATTACTAAGCATTAATAAACACAGTTATAAACCTTACAACTATACACTATTAACCATTAGTATGATGCTTAATTGATCATGAATTTATCATTGGTATAGCTGGATTCTCATACTTTATAAATGATAGGTTAACCATTTATAAATAAGTATTATATGTCTGTTAATGGTTCATAAGATCATTTAGAATGTCTAAGTAAATTATATACGAACCTTCTCATACTTTATAAATGATAGGTTAACCATTTATAAATAAGTATTATATGTCTGTTAATGGTTCATAAGATCATTTAGAATGTCTAAGTAAATTATATACGAACCATTTGTATGTATATTTATGCGTACATTTGTACACGGTTAGTGTTAATACATGTTTTATAAACACTTTTTCATACTCAATGAACGATTTATTAAGGTGGTTACTACTCATTAGTTAATGGTTTCACGAGAGCCCATCTAAAGTGAGGACTATCTATGCCTTATAGGGCATTTATAAATGAGATAGAAGCAGTGATATACAAAATGTCAATTGGTGAGTGTTAATACATGTTTTATAAACACTTATTCATACTCAATGAATGATTTATTAAGGTAGTTACTACTCATTAGTTAATGGTTTCACGAGAGCCCATCTAAAGTGAGGACTATCTATGCCTTATAGGGCATTTATAAATGAGATAGAAGCAGTGATATACAAAATGTCAATTGGTTAGTGTTAATACATGTTTTATAAACACTTATTCATACTCAATGAATGATTTATTAAGGTAGTTACTACTCATTAGTTAATGGTTTCACGAGAGCCCATCTAAAGTGAGGACTATCTATGCCTTATAGGGCATTTATAAATGAGATAGAAGCAGTGAAATAGAAAATGTCAATTTTTATTTCAAATGAACGGTAACACTTTATGCCCTTGCAGTTTAAAAACAAAATAAACTTAATGAAAATAAATTATAAACAATCTGCAATCTTTTAAACATGAAATGGAAATAAATAAACATTCTTGTAATGTAAACAAAGTGCCAAAAATAACATTAAATAAAATCTTTATAAAAAAATAAAAAAATTTGAGCAGGTGTGAAAACCTAATAATTCACGTAACTAGTAATTAAAACATTCTGTTTTTTAATGGAGCCAAATCAAGGCCAAAGGTTTTGCTAATTGGAAAAAAAAAATTTGAACCTGAAAATTCTTTTTTACAGTTCAATTTTTTTTCCCCAGTATCAGAACTTTTTATTTCAAATCTTTTTATTTCAGTTTCACTTCTTTTTTTTTAGTTTCACTTCTTTTTTTTTCAGTTTCACTACTTTTTTTTCAGTATCACTTCTTTTTTTCAGTTTCAGATTTTTGGCCCCGATCTGGCATGGGGGGCGTGGCATCAACTGAGAGGGGCGTGGCATCATGAGTGACAGCAGAACAGAGAAGGCTGGGGACCTTCCTCAGTCATGTTGCCTTCAGGAAACATAGGTTGCAGAAGTTATCGTAGAAGTATGATTCAACACTGTATATACACCATATTCACGTGATTGGCAGTGGAAAAAAAGGATATTAATGACACATTTCTGTTTAAAAAGCTGTTTTAGACCGTATTTGGCACAGACCGCAGTATAAAAGCAATAAACTATGCCAGACTGTACAGTTCAACAGCCAAAAGTTTGACATTTCCCACTTCCACATACTACCAAGTACAGTCTAAAACAGCTTTTAAAACAGAAATGTGTCACTAGTATCCGTTTTTTCCACTGCCAATCACGTGAATATGGTGTATATACAGTGTTGAATCATACTTTTACTGATAACTTCTGCAACCTACGTTTCCTGAAGGCAACATGACTGAGGAACGTCCCCCGCCTTCTCTGTTCTGCTGTCACTCATGATGCCACACCCCCTACGCCAGATCGGGGCCAAAAGCCTGAAACTGGAAAAAAAAAAAAAAGTGAAACTGAAAATAAAAATTTAAACTCTAAAAAAGAATTTTCAGGTTCAAATTTTATTTTCAAATTAGCAAAAATGTTGGCCTTGATTTGGCTCCATAGTTTTTAAACTACTGAGCAGGTGTCAAAACCTTCCTAGAACACCTCTCCTACTCTCCTACCCCAGCACCAAAGCTCACTTTTTTGAGATGGGCAGCAGCTTTCCAGAAGCCTTATAGGCTTCGATTGCACCCAGTACGTCTGGGTCCTGCTTAATTGCAGCCTCACATTGTATAGCAAACGCAGAGAGTTTCGCCCGCCGAACATTGTAGTCCTCAATCAATTCGTTGTACTTGCTAGGTGCAGCAATGAACAGCTCTGCGATTGGAGCATTGGCCACCACCGTGTTGCGGTCCACGCTGACCCGACTGAAAGCAGCAGACATGGTCCCTCCTTTATTGAAGAGTTTCAGTATTTTGGTGTACCGGGCCACCACCTGGTTTGGATTTTGGGCTGCAATTCAGAGAACATAGAATTAGTTTAATCCACATTAAGGTTTACACACACATAAACTCACCTACACACAATTAGTTTGAATCTACATTATGACAGTTGCTGCCCATTACAAGCGATACACTTGCATGGAGAAAATATCAGTTGGCAACCAGCCTATTGGCTATGCATTGCTGCATGGATGCATTTTGTTGTCATCGGCTATGCTTGGGACAATTTAACTCAGAAATAATTGCATGAACAAGAAGAAACATGAAATAATAAACAAAAATAAGTAAAGTAAAATATAAAATAATGTATATAAAATCTGTTTAAACCACTTTAAACTTATTTTACACTGAATTCAAAAATAGATGATCTACAATCTATGAGCTTGTAGATCAGCTATTTTCTAAAAATTTTGAAATATATATCAATTGGGGGTCCTTCACATGAACAAGTTTGAGAACCACTGGTGTAAACACATGTGAAGGGCCGTGTTGGTTACCCACACATATTGCAATGGGCAGCAACTCTGATGCGAGACCAGAATGTTTTCAACTCATACACAGCTACATGCACATGATTTTCCCAGGTAACTCCTCTCTGTCCATAATGTGATTTGTTACAGTACAACTTAGCAGAACTAACAATCGCAAAGGCAATCTAGGGCTGGGCATCAGAAAATACCTTTTATTGGCAGAAATAGACCAGTACCAAGTAGTATATCAAAACCTCTCCAGTCAAATGATACCTGCATTTGTTCATTTTTGTATACAGATCTAGAATTTTTCATCTGTTTTTACCTCTCTGACGTGTCTTTGTGTTCATTTTCTTTGACTTCTTCCGCTTCTTTTCCCCTTTCCCCTTCTTCTTCCTCCTCTTCTTCTTCTTGTCCTCTGATGAGGACGTGTCGAAGGAGGAGTCAGAGGTGCTCTCAGAGGAGGATTCCATTGAGATGTCAGAAGAATGTGAAGACAAACGGGTTGTGGAGGTGGATGTTGTGTCCAGGGTGGAGGTGGATGCTGTGCCATCTTTTTTAAGAGCTGTAAAAACAGATACAAATTCAAACATAAGGAATCACACATTTTTAAGCTTGTTTTGCATGCATTTATTTAGTGAGTGCATTAATTGAGTTTATCTGAGTTGTGGTGGACCAGTTATGTCAGTGATGCACAACTTAACTCGAATCAACTCTCTCTAATAACCGTCAAACTGTTATATTATAATATAAAATATAATAGATAATATAAAATATAGTAAGGAAATTATCGAGCATACGCAGACTGCAATATCCGATCCCCTGTTAACATGGCGTTAACATTCCGACTGTGAACGGGTTATCTAGGTGCTGCAACCCCATTAATAAATGTCCGACATAGGTCCGAAATAGATGGGGTTCAGGTGTTTGCATGCAGTTTTAAAGTCAAAACGATGTCTTATACGATAAGAAACACGATTGAACTGCCGCATGTAAACCTACTGACTGTCTTCTGACTTACCTGCAGCCAACTGTTCCTTCAAATAATCTCTCTCCTCTCTTAACTCATTTATCTTCTCCTGCTGCCACTCTGCCTTCAGTTTGCACATTTCCAACTCATGTTCCATTTTTTTTTCTGCCAGTCGTTTAGTCGGGGCAATGGGCACACCTAATAGAAAGTAAAGTTCATTATTGAATGAATCTATCGTCTATATCGGATGAATGAATTAACCATAGACATATATAAAGGCTAGATGACTCGTCCGCGCTGCTGCGACGTCGTCACACGGCGGCCATCTTGCCACAGGAGACTCGCTCACTCATAACATTGTGTTTAATGGTGCATGTACTGCTTAAACAACCATAACTTGCTCAATTTTCAACAGATTTTCAAACAGGTTAGTTTGTTATGAACGTCAGAGATGTAGTTATGACACTGCATACTTGTGAATAATTATAAACATTGAAAAACGTACTTTTATATGAAAATAACCAGAAACGGATAGCTATGACATGGTATTTATATTAAATCAATATTTTTATAGAGGGCTTTCACGTGACGTCACCAAACGCGAGTCGCCATTACGGAGATATACCCCCCACCCCCCCAGACCAAAACAAAGCCAGAGCGTATGAGAGACTGCACATTTCTGCTCCTTCATAAACCGTAAATGGTCAATTATTGCCGTGTGTACGGTTGTACAAATCGGTCTGACCGAGAAAAACACCTGGAGTTTTACAGACTTCCAAAAGTTATCACAAATCAGGGAGATACTTGCCGAAACTTATCAGAAGAAAGGAGACGTCTGTGGCTTGCTGCACTGAAACAGAACTTCACGGGCAAGAATCTTGACAACATTCGTGTTTGTTCTTCACATTTATTGTCAGGTAAGTGAAAAATAAATATAATAATATAATAATCTACTGTATATTTAGCGTTATTGCTCGCCATGATTTATTCATTTCATAGCCTTACAACAGAGTTTCTCAAACTAAATTTCTAGCACCCTACTCTGCCAGTGTACAAATGGGGGTCCATTTGGTAAAAAAAATTAGGTGTTTCACGATGTCAGGATATTTAATCGTTGGCAGAATAGTCGGGTCATCCGTGGTCCACGTTGTTTGCTCCAGCTCGTACGGATCATGGCCACCTAAAAGGTTTAATTTCTCTTTATACCTCGCCCTTTCTGGAGGACCAAGTCCTTCCCGGTATCTGGTATCTTCCCCACGTTTTGCCGAGGTTTTCCGTGGTTTTGACATGGTCAAATTTTACATGTTAGCCGCTTTGTTGTTGTTGTTCAACCTCCAGCCCTCCACAGCCTCCACTCTGCCTACAAATAATCCCGCCGCTATGGCTGCCGGGTCGCGGTACCGCCCATTTCGTGACGTCGGTGAAAACCCTCTATAGTATTCTTAGTGATATTTATATTTACATTATAACATATATACATATATTATTACCTTATAACATGTTTATATATTATTACATTATGATGTATTTATATCATGCCATTATAACATGTGTACACACATGTTATAATGGCATGATATAAATACATCATAATGTAATAATATATAAACATGTTATAATGTCATATACATACATGTTATAATGTAATAAAATATATATATATATATATATATACACACACACACGTTATATGGTAATAATATATATGTATACATGTTATAATGTAAATATAAATATTACTAAGAATACTATAGAAATATTGATTTAATATAAATACCATGTCATAGCTATCTGTTTCTGGTTATTTTCATATAAAAGTACGTTTTTCAATGTTTATAATTATTCACAAGTATGCAGTGTCATAACTACATCTCTGACGTTCATAAAAAAAACACAGTTTGAAAATCTGTTGAGAATGGAGCAAGTTATGGTTGTTTAAGCAGTACATGCACCATTAAACACAATGTTATGAGTGAGCGAGTCTCCTGTGGCAAGATGGCCGCCGTGTGACGACGTCGCAGCAGCGCGGACGAGTCATCTAGCCTTTATATATGTCTATGAGTTAACCATCACACGCGGGCGCGCACACACACACCTAACGTAACTGTACATCAGAGGTGGGTAGAGTAGCCAAAAATTGTACTCAAGTAAAAGTACTGTTACTTCAGAATAATATGACTCAAGTACAAGTAAAAGTAGTCATCCAAATAATTACTTGAGTAAAAGTAAAAAAGTACTTGGTGAAAAAACTACTCAAGTACTGAGTAACTGATTTATTGGTCCGCGTTAAATCGACGGCGGCGCCGGCGGCGTAGGGTACGCGGAGACGCGCAACGTACGTTGCGCGTCTCCGCGTACCCTACGCCGTAGGCTCTGCGTTGGTCTAACGCGGAACCATAAATCAGCCTTCAATGATTACGCGTAGGCGGAGGGGATAAAAGAAAAGTAACAGCTCAACGTAGCCTAATGTAGCGGAGTAAGAGTACAGTTTCTCATTCACAAATCTACTCAAGTAAAAGTAAAAAGTATAGTGATTCAAAACTACTCCTAAAAGTACAAGATTTCCCCAAACTTACTCAAGTAAATGTAACTGAGTAAATGTAACTCGTTACTACCTGTAATAAATCACGGAAGGTCCACACAGGTAAGTTGTTACTTCTTTATCTAGGAGCTCTCGGGTTCATGTTCACAGCATACACGTGACTGACGTAAAAGCCCCTCCCACTGCCGTAACACCCACTAGAGTAAAACATCAACAGCTACGTTACGACAGCTGTAAAGCAGAGTACCTCAAACACTCTAATACTCTGACATCTCCCCTTTTTAGTTCTACTTTCCTCAATAAAGTAAACAGATAAACATTCTGTAAAGAACAATGCTGTTCTGTAGCAATAAGCAGGACCACATCAAACATCCTGTGAAATGTAAACAATGTCATTCTTCATTAAATATCAATAAACGACATTCAACCCTTGGTCTGTCTTCTGTAGTACTTATATTCAATAAACCTTTAGATTATCAAACGATTATCAAATTACTTTTCACTATAAGATAACAGTTTGCATTCCTGAACTCTTTTGATATTAAAACACATCAGTTTACAACATTCTATGGAACTCTTCTTCTTTTTATGTGGCTTTACCACCTGGAACTCTTTTATGTGGTTTAAAGGTTACCACACCTGGAACTCTTTTCCCTTCTTCCCCCCCAAAGGCCATGAGTGTGAGGACATGTTAACTCACAAGTCCAGTCTGATGACTGGCTTAGAGATCCGTCCAGACCTGGTCTGTGACAGATTTTCAGCACCAGCATGCATGCTGACACCGGAGTCCCCCTGCTGTCGATTGATGTCCGTGCAAACAGGTAAGACAGGTGCTTCGCCTCCAGGCGGCTGTGGAGCAGGCATCTCCTGCAGATGGCGCCGGTTGCGCCTGAGTCTTGCCCCCTGCTGCGTCTGGATGATGTAAGAGCGTGGCGTGACACTCTCAGCGGTCACAACTGCAGGGGCTGTCCAGGATTTCTGGTGGTCCAGCTTGGTGAGGACGTTACCACCAGGCTGAAGTGGGGGTAGGGGTCTGGCCCCATGGCGTCGGTTGTAGTAGAAGGCTTGCTTCTTCTTCTCTGCCTCGTCCTTCTGCCTGATGCGCTGCCCGTCGGGCCATGAGGGCTGCAGGTTTCTCTCGAGGGTAGGCAGTGTCGTTCGAATCTTCCGGCCCATTAGTAGTTCAGCTGGGCTGGCTCCAGTTGTGCTGCATGGTGTTGACCTGTAGCACATGAGTGCGATGAGAGGGTCATTCTGTTTCAATATTCGCTTTGCGGTCTGCACCGCCCTCTCTGCGTGACCGTTGCCTTGTGCGTTGTGTGGGCTTGAGGTGACGTGTTCAAAGTCAAGCTCACGGGCGAGGTCTTGAAACTCTGTGCCTGTGAACTGCGGCCCGTTGTCGCTGACGACCACATCTGGAATGCCGTAGCGGGCGCATATAGCTTTCAGCTTCAGAGAGACATGAGCGCTTGTTGTAGTTTTCATGTGCAGTATCTCGATATATCTCGAGTAGTAGTCTGAGATGATTAAGTAGTTCTGTTTATTATGCTCACATAAGTCCAGAGCTATGCGCTGCCATGGTCTGTCGGGGAGCGGGGTAGAGATTAACGGCTCCTTCTGCTGTGCTCTTCTCAACTCACAGCAGGACTGACATGACAACACCTTGTGTTTCAGTTGTGAGGAAATGCCGGGCCACCAGACAGCGGCGTTTGCCCTGTCCCGACACTTTGAGAGCCCTTGATGTCCGTCGTGGATTCTCTCAAGGATTTCTGCCCTCAGCGTCCCTGGTATCACGATGCGGCTTCCTCTCACGACCATCCCGCCATACTCTGAAAGTTCATTTCTCATAGAAAAGTACTCACGTATGTTACTTGGTACTTGGCATGCGTGTTCTGGCCAGCCGAACCTGATGTACCTGATCACTGTCTGCAGCTTCTCATCAGCCGCAGTAGCTGCTCGGATGTTGTCCATCTTTTGTGGGGTAGCTGGCACGCCGTCCATGACTGCTGCAATGTAGCACTCAACCTCAGAGTGTGTGTCTCTCCCATCTTCCGTGTGACTCAGAGGGCTCCGTGACAGTGTGTCTGCCACAACAAGGGTCTTCCCCGGCGCATACGCAGCCACTGGCTTAAAGCGCATGAGCCGCATAAGAAGTCTCTGGCACCTTAATGGAACGTTGTCTAGGTCCTTACTGTTCATTAGTGGGACCAGGGGCTTGTGGTCTGTCACAAGTTCAAAACTCTCAAGGCCGTAGAGGTATTTTTCAAACCGTTCACAGGCCCAGACACTCGCCAGGCACTCTTTCTCGATCTGCGCGTATCTGGTCTCTGCGTCGGTCAGCCTCCTTGAGCAGTATGCGACTGGTTTCCAGTTTTGTCCATGGAGCTGCAACAGCACGCCACCGAGCCCATAGCTGCTTGCATCAGCTGAGACAGCGGTGGGTCTGTTGACGTCATAAAACACTAACACTGGCGATGTCATCAGTAGCTCTTTTAGCTTCTCAAAAGCTGTGTGTTGTGCTGGACCCCAGGTCCAAGCTGTCTTGGACCGGAGCAGCTCGTACAGTGGCTGGCCCACTGTGGACAGGTTCGGCACGTATTTACCGAGATAGTTCACCATGCCCAGGATACGTTTGAGCTCGTGAACGTTCTCTGGTGCAGCGAGCTCCCGGATTGCTCGCACCTTTGCTGGATCCGGCCGCACGCCTGTGGCGTCGACCACCTGGCCCAGGAAGTTGAGCTGCTCTTGTCTGAGCTTACACTTTTCCTTATTGAGCTTGAGCCCAGCAGACTCGACTCTCTCCAGGACCTTCTGGAGATGGAGGTCGTGCTCTTCCATGTCCTTCCCATACACAACAATGTCATCCATGTAAACTGAGACGCCCTGTAGGCCTTGAAGTGTCTCCGACATTTTCCTTTGGAAAATTTCTGGGGCGCTCGTTATCCCGAACGGTAAGCGCCGGAAACAGTACCTGCCAAATGGCGTAATGAATGTGGTGAGTAGGCTACTCTCACTGTGCAGAGGAATCTGGAAGAACCCCGAGGCTGCATCAAGGCTGGAGAACACCGTTGCTCCACACAGCTCCGCTGTAATCTCCTCTGGTGTAGGTAAGATGAATCTCTCTCTCTTTACCTGTTCATTTAGTTTCTTAAGATCCACACATATACGAACCTTTCCGTTCTTTTTGAGCACGGGCACCATGGGGGCGCACCAATCGGTTGGCTGGGTTACCTCCTCTATGATGCCGTACTCCTCCATGCGGCGCAGCTCCTCCCTGACCTTGGACGTCAGCGGTATTGGGACCCTGCGCGCAGTCTGCACCGCGTACGGGGTGGCGTTGTCCTTGAGCTGTATCCTCACAGGCTCCGTCTTGAGCGTGCCATGCTCTCCAAAGGCACCATGGACCTCCTCGATCCGTTTCACGAGGCCCATCTCAGCTGCAGTGGATCTACTGAGTAAATTGTTAACAGACTTTCCTCTAATAACATACACTGGGAATGAGTATGAGTTCTTCTTGTATGTGGTGTTAACTTGAAATTGTCCTTTACAGTCTAATTGACCCCCTGGGCTGGTCAAAGATACACTAGTCTGCTTCAGTTCTCTCTCTGGAATGAGCATATTGAAAGTCTCTTCACACAATACACTAGCATCAGCCCCAGTATCGATCTTAAACTTAACAGGAGTTGCACCCAGAAGAAGTTGCACTGTCCACTCATCACTCACGTTAGCATTCACTGATCCCAGGAAGTATTCACTCTGCTCATCTGCCTCTCTTACTTCACTCACCGCTTTGGTTTTGCACTGGCTCTGCCAATGTCCGTTCCTGCCACATTTGTTGCAAGCTGAATTGCGAGCGGGGCATCTCTCTGGATCCTTATGCTCCGTTTTCCCACACCGGCTGCACTTCCTCCCGTGCTCCGTCTTTCCCCCTCTCTTGGCGTTGCGCTGCCATTTTATATCCTTCTTCCGCGCGCCCCGCACCTCATGTACGGATGCCGTGGCTGCCGTGGCCTCTGCTGCCTGCGCACTGATCTGCATGTTCACTGTCTCTGACTGGCGAACAGACTGTATAGTCTGCGCCAGTGTAAGATCCGCCATGAGCTGCAACTTACGAGACTGCTCTTTATCTTGAATCCCCACCACGATTCGGTCTCGAATATTTTCATCTCTACTCTCCCCGAACTCGCAGTGTTCTGATAAATCATAGAGAGCCCTAATGAAAGTCTCTGCCGGCTCGCCAGGCCGCTGCACGCGCTGGTGGAAAACAGCACGTTCATGGATTACATTCCGCCGTGGGAAAAAGTACTCGTCGAACTTCTCCATTACTATTTTGTAATTATTCTGGTGTCCTGGGTCAGTAAAAGTAAACGACTTGAAAATATTTTCCGCTTCACTCCCCATTGCGTACACCAGGGAACACACTTGTACTTCACCCGACTTCTTGTTGAGCTCCGTAGCCGTCCGATATCTCTCGAACCGCCTTTTCCAGTCGGTCCACTCCGTCGGTTTATCAAAGCTGAAACTCTCCGGTGGGTTAAACTTCGCCATGGTTTACACTCTTTGCAAAACCACTGGCCACTTCTGACACCATGTAATAAATCACGGAAGGTCCACACAGGTAAGTTGTTACTTCTTTATCTAGGAGCTCTCGGGTTCATGTTCACAGCATACACGTGACTGACGTAAAAGCCCCTCCCACTGCCGTAACACCCACTAGAGTAAAACATCAACAGCTACGTTACGACAGCTGTAAAGCAGAGTACCTCAAACACTCTAATACTCTGACACTACCCACCTCTGCTGTACATGGTGACATCGAAAGGAAACAAGTTACTCACCACTTGTTAAATCCACGGGCATGTCTTCGGTATCTGGCTCCATATTTTTTTGTGCCCGTCTCCGCACGCCTTTTCGAGTTGGCACCGAGTTTTCCATCACCTCCAGCACCTCTGCAATCCGCGTGGTTGTTTGAAACAGCAACGTGTTTGCTCTGCGAGTGTGGAGCATGCGCAGTAGTGTCCTGAACGCGAAGTCCTACAATACCCATAATCCTCCGCGGTTCTGGGCGCTCAAAAAACCCGGGTTTTTCAATCGTTTCATGTAGCGGACTACACAGAAGGCAGTTAGTAGTTACTTTATCAACAGGCCGTGGAAAAACCTCAAATTTGGCAAACGATGAGCAGATTCAGAAAATTAAAGAATCTAATTTCCAAGGACACTTCACAAAAAAAATCCCTGAAGCTGATAAAGTGGCTTCAGAAGAAGAAACTTATCAAAAGAAAAATGAAATGCAGAATATGCCATCAGAAAATGGAATTGAAGAAGAGAGTGAACAGTGGAGATCAGTATGCTTGGTAAGAATATTTTATATTTTTTTTATATTCATATATTAGGTCTGTTAATCCTTTGAAGAAGTCTGTTATTTTCACGTCCTTACTAGTATAGTAAAGTATAGTATAGTCAAAAAAAGTAATTAGTTATTTATTGCTAGTTCTGTAATTTGTAATGAGATTACTTCACTAGTTACTGCATTTGAAAAGTAACTTCACTACTTATTACTTTACTGTTTCTTAATATAGCGTACTGGCATATAAATGGCATATAAAACCAGATAGAACAATGCCACTACAAGTCTGCCATTTGTATCAAAACAAGCGGCGTCCTTGGGGGGGGGGGGGGGGGGGGGGGGCTACCAGCAAATAAGGGAATAAGTTATTTATTGAATTATGAATTATTCCATCCGTAGATAACACAATGACAGAATGTATGGCAATTCTGGCCATGGGTTTCTTACACTCCATGTAATAACACAGACATGGTATCAGATGTGAATCTGTGGTCTAATTTGTGTGAGTTTAGGGGTCCTCCGTGAAAGTTTGAGAACCAGTGATTTAGAGCAAAACAAAGTTTAGTTGCAGTAACGTTAACTCCTTACTCCCTACATGGTGTGGGGGATGTTGGTATTTCCTTTATTTAAAAAAAATGTTTTATGTTCTTTTAGGGTTTGTCGACAAGGAGCACACAGGCCGAAACAAATTTCGGTCAGACACAAGTCTATCTTCAGTCGTTCGAAGATCTCCATATGTAAATGGATGGAATTCATGTACAGGTAAGCAAGTAATAGCCTAACATTAAACACATATCATAGGCTCACTACATTGCCAGTCTCATAAAACATACAAAATGCAAAATCATGCATAGAATGTTTTGTCAGTTATTTTGATTAGGTTGAGTTACTGAAATCCATGCACATACTTGCAGCTCACTTTTACCGAAAGGTTCTTATGCATGCATCAAATTCAAGACATTGGTGCTAGCCTACAGTACATGGCAGTACACCTGATTCCTCCTCCATACATGCAGTCTATGGTCAGACTCCAGACCTCGCACCGCTCCCTCCGCTCCTCCACTAGTGCAGGTCGCCTTGCCCCTTCTTCGCTACATGGGGCTCAAATATGATATTGTAAGTCCCTTTGGATACAATCATCTGCCAAATGACATAATATAATGTAAAGCCATGTTTACTCTCCTTCATTCACTCATACACACTCCCGGACACCGCTGTGTGTTACTCACCCTCTATATGTCCACTTGAATCTACCCGATTACATCAGAGGCCATAGAACAAAGAGTAGCTCACAAGGATAAATACAGTCCAAAAACACATGTAAGGAAATTCACTTATACCTTTTGACCATGGGGAGCCCATAGTCACTGTAGCCCTCACTTGATTGCTGCTGATTGATTCCAACTGCATCTTGGAAGAGTTCAGGTGGATTAAACCAAATTAAATGTTCCTTTTTGGGTGTTATGGTAAATAAATGCTGTTAAAAATGACATTACAAAATATAGATTGGGAATGATTGATTTGTTAAAAGAGGGGAGGACCCTGATTAAAGGTACAGGTTTGTTAAGTTTTAAATACTGTAATGGTTTATGACGGGTGGGTGGAGTCTTGAAGAAAGCTTGGGTTTAAAAGTAGGTGAAACCCTCAGTTCATTCTTTT
Source organism: Cololabis saira (assembly GCF_033807715.1). Lineage (NCBI taxonomy): Eukaryota > Metazoa > Chordata > Actinopteri > Beloniformes > Belonidae > Cololabis > Cololabis saira. Next base: position 7,238,458 of record NC_084605.1, on the reverse strand, counting down.
GGCCCTGCTGTTGCTGTGAGGAGCTGTTTTGCATGTTTTCAAGGTTTAACTTTTCATATGACCATGGATTTTGCATTTTCTTTGTTTGTTTAATTAATTTAATTAATTAATTAGCTTGTTTGTATGTTTTTGGATTAATTCATCATACACTGTTAATTTGTATTTTGGGATTAATGATGTACGTTTTGTTTTCCCCACTGGCATGTTGGGACCGCCCCAAGTAAATTGCCACTTTTGTACCTGAGAATAAAACACCCTGAACTTTGCCCTGTTGTGTTTGCCTGCCATCCCTTACCATTGTTGAGAGTCTCTTTACATGTTAACAATAAACATTATTTCTTTTTGTCTTTGAAGATTTTCTCAGGGTCTACGCCTGCGGCAGATAGACATGATGGAGGACACCATTGCAGGCAGTTCAACTACTTTAAGTAAAATGGCAAAAAGAATAAGGAACGTCTGTGTCACTGCAGTAGAAAGAATGAGAAGGCGTACAGGCCAGCAGATTGGTGGAAGAAGGGAGTTTGTGGTAATTGATGAGAGCCATTTTCGGCACAAAAGAAAGGTGCGTTATCGTAATAGTTCACATAATTGTGAAATACAGTCAACTAATGTATTTGTTCATACTGTATCTGTGTACATGTTTGTTTTTTTTTTTGTTCCTGCATCAGTATGGGAGAGGAAGAATGGCTGGTGGCTGGAAAAGAAAGAAGTGGGTCTTTGGGATGCTGGGTGTGAAGCACGCTCAACAACAAACCTCTACAAGGCCAATTCTACGACTGGTAGAGAGAAGAACTCGAGGCCATCTAGTCCCCTTGATCGCTCACCATGTGAAGGTTGGCTCATCAGTTGTCAGCGACGAATGGCGTGCCTACCGTGTACTCCCTGCACTAGGCTATGATCACCACACTGTCAACCACAGCAGGTGGTATGTAGATCCACACACTGGTGCCCATACTCAGCACATCGAGAGGGCCTGGAGATCCTACAAGGAGCAGATCTGGAGGCTCAGGGGCAATCGTACTGAGACTTTGCTTTCTGACCATCTTGCAGTGATTGAGTGGAATGAATGGCTTGCAAAGAAACACCGTGATGGCGCATTTGGCAGGTTAATTCATGACATTTCTCGAAAGTACAAGTAGTTAGATTGGGGAGGGTGGTTAACAGTACAAATTCAGTGTACATACTGTATGCCAGCTATACTGTACTGGTCAATAAGGTTGATTGTTTTTTGTTCACTGTCACAACAAAGAGTGATATACAGGACTGTCTCAGAAAATTTGAATATTGTGATAAAGTTACAGATTAAGATTCCCAGAATATTCTAATTTTTTGAGATAGGATATTTGATATTTGAGTTTTCTTAAGCTGTAAGCCATGATCAGCAATATTAAAATAATGAAAAGGCTTGCAATATTTCAGTTGATTTGTAATCCAGAATGTATGACATTTTTGTTTTTGTAATTGCATTACAGAAAATCACAATATTCTAAGTTTCTGGGACAGTCCTGTATAGCACTCTTGTGACACTGAACAAACATCAACCTTATTGACCAGTACAGTACAGCTGGCATACACTGTTGGCATAGTGTATGTAGGAGAGGGGATCTAGGGAGGTTTTGACACCTGTTCAGTAGTTTAAAAACAGAATGTTTTAATTACTAGTTACTTCTGTAATTTTTTAGGAGAGGTGAATTATTAGGTTTTCACACCTGCTCAGATTTTTTTTTTTTTTTTTTTATAAAGATTTTATTTAATGTTATTTTTGGCACTTTGTTTACATTACAAGAATGTTTATTTTATTTCCATTTCATGTTTATAAGATTGCAGATTGTTTATAATTTTCATTAAGTACAAAAATGTTTATTTTGTTTTTAAACTGCAAGGGCATAAAGTGTTACCGTTCATTTGAAATAAAAATTGACATTTTGTATATCACTGCTTCTATCTCATTTATAAATGCCCTATAAGGCATAGATAGTCCTCACTTTAGATGGGCTCTCGTGAAACCATTAACTAATGAGTAGTAACTACCTTAATAAATCATTCATTGAGTATGAATAAGTGTTTATAAAACATGTATTAACACTAACCGTGTACAAATGTACGCATAAATATACATACAAATGGTTCGTATATATAATTTACTTAGACATTCTAAATGATCTTATGAACCATTAACAGACATATAATACTTATTTATAAATGGTTAACCTATCATTTATAAAGTATGAGAAGGTTCGTATATAATTTACTTAGACATTCTAAATGATCTTATGAACCATTAACAGACATATAATACTTATTTATAAATGGTTAACCTATCATTTATAAAGTATGAGAATCCAGCTATACCAATGATAAATTCATGATCAATTAAGCATCATACTAATGGTTAATAGTGTATAGTTGTAAGGTTTATAACTGTGTTTATTAATGCTTAGTAATGTATGAATATTGTTTTACTAATCATGAATTCATGATCAATAAAGCATTTTACTGATGCTTAACTAATGGTTAATAGTGTATAGTTGTAAGGTTTATAACTGTGTTTATTAATGCTTAGTAATGTATGAATATTGTTTTACTAATCATGAATTCATGATCAATAAAGCATTTTACTGATGCTTAACTAATGGTTAATAGTGTATAGTTGTAAGGTTTATAACTGTGTTTATTAATGCTTAGTATTGTATGAATAATGCTTTACTAATGGTGAATTCATGATCAATTAAGCATTTACTGATGCTTAACTAATGCTTAACTAATGCTTAATAGTGTGTAGTTATTATAAAGTGTTACCGTATACTTTTCATTGATGTTGCTTTTCTTTTCCTTTTCTGTCCTATTGTGTTTTTAAGGACACTTGTAATTGCTCCTCCTGCTAACTGTTCTACTTGTCGTTACTGTTGTTTTATTGATTTTAGTATTTTATGTTGTTGACACTAACCTGCCTAAGGGACTAAAGATGAAAATTAGCCGTTGGCTATAATCTTGCATATTTACATGTATATGTTCATTAATATGTATTGTCCCTGTTATAAATAAAATAAACTCAAACTCAAACTCATTACGCAGGGATGCTTGTTGGTGCCTGATTTGAGGACTGGGGTGGGGATGGCTCAACTTGTGGTGAGGATTCTCCACATGCAAAAGGAGAAATATTTTATTTGAATGTTAAATCGAGTATTATTCAGCAAAAGGTTGCCACAGGAGGCACATTCATTTTTTTATTTGTGATAATAAATAAATCACGTGTTTTCATGGAGAAAAACGTGTTTCTTATTGTGCGCCTATACTTGTTCTGCAGTTGTCATACCCCGGTGTTGTGCCGTATTCAGCACCCCTGCCGTGAAAAGCACCCCCTCGTCTGCCAAAAATTATATTTTCATTCCGTGTCACGTTCTGTTTAGCGTCCAGTTTTGTGTTAATGATTCATGTTTAAATGCGCTCATGGATTCCACAATAGTCATACTTTCCCACAATCACAGTCACAGATAACAAAAATCGGGTAAATGGTTATTGATGTCATTAATTAATAGCCTGCTTACTGTGTTGTCTTCCATAATATTTGTAAATATATATAATATAAACTCCTAAGTATGTGTTTGTGTGAGTGTGTTGTTTTTTGTCTTGGTCTACTTATCATTGAATATACGAGGGGGTGCTTTTCACGGCAGGGGTGCTGAATACGGCACAACAATTTGCCTCTTCCACTAATATCTCTAACTCCAACTCGTCAAATTTCATTTTGCGCTCGCAAACCGTAAGACACGCAAACCCTTATTTAAATACTGCGGTTTGCACCTGTTATCAATTGCGCACGCAATCTTAGTTGATCACCCGCAAAACACACAACAACAGCACGTGCAAACTTTTTCAGTGCACACGCAATTTAGTACTCTTTATTTAGGATCTTAGTAAATCGAGCCCTAAGTGTATTAAAAGGTACAAACTGTCCTCCTATGATTACATGCTGTAGATACCGTATTCCTTGATCTCTCCATTGAGCAAAGTTTACCATCTTTTTATCATTTTTCAGGATATCCTGGTTGTTCCATATGGGTGTATTGTCACATGGAAAAAGTGAAATTCTAGCTACTTTAAGGAATTCCCACCAGGCTGTCAGAGTTGTGCTAATATTAATGCTGTCAGTGTTTGACACTTCCCCCCAGTTTGTAACTTTCAGTTTCTGTCTTGCCCCGCCTGTGTCCCATCTGCCCTGATTGTGTCTGCACCTGTGTCTCGTCATGTCTCGTTATCCCTTCAGTATATCTTGTCTTGTCATTCCTTGGTTCCCTGTCGGTCCGTACTGGTTCTTCCTCCATGTCTCCTCGTTGTTTTTTCCTGTTCCTGGTTTTTGTATTTATCCTGCTCTGCAGCGCTTTGCTTTTGCCCTTTTGGATTAAATCCCTTTGTTTTTTGAGAACTCCTGCCTCCAGCCTCCCTCTCTCTCCTGCACTTGGGTCCTTAACATACCAAACCACAACAGAACGGACCGACCGGTATGGACCCAGCGGGAGAGTATATTACTCTTTTTGAGTTATTCCGCCGAGAGGCAGAGAAGAATGGGGACCCCCTTCTGGGAACATGCCAGGCTCGAGGCGGGCCCGGGGGTTCTCAGCCCCAGGGGAAGCAACGGCGACGGCGTCAGCGCCAGCCCCAGCCCCAGCTTGTTCCAGCTCCAGCTCCAGCTCCAGCTCCTGTTCCCGTTCATATTCCTGTGGTGGTCCTGGACGCACCTCACTTGGTTCCCGAGGTGGTCTCGGACGCGCCCCATCCTCTTCCCCCCTTCTGGGGAACACGCCTGGCTCAAGGGGGGCCCAGGTGTCTTCGAACCCAGGGGAGGCGACGTCGGCACCCGCTCCAGTCTGTTCCTGCTCTGGTGGTGGTGGTCCTGGACGCATCGCCCCCTGTTCCTGCTCGGGTGGTGGTCCCGGACGCACCTGTCCCTGTTCCAGGGGTGGTCCCGGACGCACCTGTCCCTGTTCCAGGGGTGGTCCCGGACGCACCTGTCCCTGTTCCAGTGGTGGTCCCGGACGCATCAGCCCCTGCTCCGGTGATGGTCCCGGACCCCCCCCCCCCCAGCCAGCTCCGAGGACCCGTGCCCCCCCTCAGCCGGCTCCGAGGACCCGTGCCCCCCCTCAGCCGGCTCCGAGGACCCGTGCCCCCCCCAGCCAGCTCCGAGGACCCGTGCCCCCCCCAGCCGGCTCCGAGGACCCGTGTTCCCCCCCAGCCCGCCCTGGATGTGGACTGTGGGGACATCTGGGATCTGTCCCTTGAGGGGGGGCCAGCGCCCCGGACCCGGGTACCCCCGCAGCCGGCGCCCCGGACCCGGATACCCCCGCAGCCGGCGCCCCGGACCCGGGTACCTCTGCAGTCCCGTCCAGTTCCAGAGTCCCGTCCTGTTCCAGAGCCCCGTCCTGTTCCCGAGCCCCGTCCTGTTCCCGAGCCCCGTCCTGTTCCCGAGCCCCGTCCTGTTCCCGAGCCCCGTCCAGTTCCCGAGCCCCGTCCAGTTCCCGAGCCCCGTCCAGTTCCCGAGCCACGCCAAGAATCCCCGTCACAGGCCTCGGAGACGCCCCCCCGAGCTGTCTCGCTGGTCTGCTCGGTCCCGAGGTCGGCCCCTGGAACTTTGGCCGTGTGTGGCTTGATAATAAAAGATTCGCCAAATCCAAATTTATGTAAAGTTGCCAATAGAAACTTCCAATTTACCCGATCGAATGCCTTTTCAGCATCTAAAGATATAATAGTAGTTTCCTGTTTATTGATACTCGAATAATCTATAATATTAAGTAATCTATGAGTATTAGTAGAAGAATGTCTACCTTTAAGGAAACCTGTTTGATCTGGATGTATAATAAAAGGGGTGACTCTTTTCAGACGTTTGGTAAGAGCCATGCTGATTACTTTAAGATCTACATTTATCAATGTTATTGGGCGGTAGCTCGATGGGAGCAAAGGATCCTTATCCGGTTTTAATAAAAGACTAATATTAGCAGAATTCATATTTAAGGGTAAGCTTTTATTCTTCCTAACATTTAGGATCATTTTATAAAATGTTGGTGCTAATATGCTCCAGAATTCCTTATAGAATTTGGCTGGAAAGCCATCTGGGCCCGGAGCTTTATTATTAGGCATATGCTGAAGAGCTTCATGAAGTTCTCCTATTGAGAGCGGTGAATCTAAATTCGTAACCTGTTCCTGATGTAACTTTGGCAGATTCATTTCTCCAAGAAACTGATCGATGGATTGGTCAGATGGTTAAATTTGTGATGAATATAGTTTATAGTAAAAGTCTCTAAAAACTGAATTTATTAAACAAGGATCATGTGTAACTTCCCCTGATTGGTCCTTAATAGATGTTATGGTTGTTTCTTCTTTGTTTACTTTTAATTGATTGGCTAAATATTTCCCCGATCTGTTAGCGTGTGCAAAGTTTTCCAGGCGAAGCCTTTGTACTAGAAACTGCGTTTTTGCGTCAATTATTTAATTTAATTCTATTTTAGTTTTCCTTATTCTATTAAGGATACATTCGTCTGCAGAGGTCCGGAAGGCCTCCTGTAGCATTTTAATTTTGCATTCTAATTATTTTGTTTTCAAGTTATCTTTCCTTTTCTTATTTGAGGAAAAGGAAATAATTTTACCTCGCATTACTGCTTTTCCTGCTTCCCATAGGACACTCGCTGATGTTTCTGGCTGATCATTATTTTGCAAAAATATGTCCCATTCTTTCTTAAAAAAATGTATAAAGTCGGGATCTTTAAGCAATGATGTATTAAATCCAATTTAGAGGATAATTAGAGGATAATACGCTCCCCCTCTTCCCCAGAGTGAAAGAAACTGGTGCGTGATCGCTAATAATAATTGGGTGGATTTGGGATTCTGAGATATCTCTCATCAGAGAGCTACTGACTAAAAAATAATCGAACCTAGAATTTGAGTGATGAACAGCTGAGAAAAAAGTGTAGTCTCTGAGAGTTGGGTGGAGAGAACGCCATGTATCGCAAAGACCCAGGGGCCTCATTTATAAAGCTCGCTTGCGCACAAAACAGGGCTTGAAAGATGCGCAAGCCAACTTCTACGCAAAGGTTGGGATTTGAAAAGAACAAACTAACCGAAAAATGTGCGTATCCCTACGCCAACCCTGACCCTCCCGCAGGAACAGTCTTAAGATATGGAGAACTGGTGACGCAGGCGGTGAAGTGGTGAAATGAAGCCAGAGTCATGTCATACTGTTAATGTCATCACATATCAGACTTATAATATAATAGCGCTGATCGTGTCCGTCTGTGTTTGAAGCACAGCGTCAGTCAGGATGCTCAGGTGCTGCTGCTGCAGCCGCAGTGCAGGAGCCGGGAACCTCCTCGTCACCCACCGCGACAACTAAAGAGTGACTGGGAACAGAACAAATGAGTGCCGGACCCGGCTACGGTCCAGGATCACCAGGGGGAACTCGTCGTTAACGGAAAACGGCAGTCCACGTAGCGGGGGCCCCGGATTCTCACCTGCTCCTTCTGCTTAAAATGTTCAAATTTGGCAACAATGGGTCTAGGTCTCTGGGCTTCTGGTCTTCTTTCTCCCAGGGGATGGACGCGATGAAATGTGATGGAGTCCGCCACATCTTCAGGAAGTTTCAGGTGGGTTCGGATGAAATCTTGGATAGTCACTTACGGGTCTTCATCCGTCCTCTCTGGTATCCCTGAGAACACTAGGTTATCCCTCATGCTGTGGACCTGTAAGTCTAAAACGGCCTCTTTCATGGATTTATTCTCTCTTTGTAGCTGGTTCATTCCCTCTGTGAGAGAATTCACCGACTCCTTTAAATCCCTGTTTTCAGCTGTGAGCGATTCCACCTGTTGTTGGCTGAATTCCAGGGATCTCTGCAACGCTTGTATTTCCTAGTGGAGAACCTCAAGGAGGGATAGACGGGAGTCGAAGCTGGACAAACGGCTGTCGATGGACAGCAGGACGTCCGCGGTGGTGTTACCTGGAGGGGAGATGGCTCCAGGTGAATTTTCATCCCGGGATCTTTGGATGATGAGGCGTTCAGGGTGGCTCCGTTTTTTTCCCCCATGACAATCCTGTTGAAATTCTCTTCCATATACTCCTCCAGTGAGTCCAAGGTTTCGTTTCGCTCCAGATTATTTGTACTTATATAACCTATCTATCAAATAGTAAAAAAGTTTTCGCTAATTTATTCTTAGTTAATTTTGCTAAAGTATTTGTTTGAGAACAGAAATGTTTTTCCAGCTCGTCATTGAATGCTGCTGCCTCGTGGTTTTCCTCGCTATCCTACCACATCTCGCAACCTACCATCACCTTCAATCACACAGAAGATGAAAGCCAAAACTTCAAGTCTGCTCGCGCCAGACTTGGCACCAGTTCTTTGCTTTTCCACCGCCAGCTGTGAGGAACGCCTCCCAAGTCGGTGCCAAAAAAACTGGCGCTCTCCGGCCAATAGGAGAACCATCCAGTTCTTAGTAGAACCGGTTCCAGCACCAGCACTGATTCTGAGTCGGTGGACAAGCCCTGACAGAGAAACGAGCCATGTGAGCGAGAATCTTTACAGGAAATAGAAGGAAGAGAAGAGGAAATAAAGAAAGGAAGAAAGAAAGGAAGGGAAGAATTAAAGTAGGAGGGATGGAAATAAGTGAGTGAGGGAGGAAGGAAAGACAGGAAGACTAAAATATTACCACCAGATGATCCTGTAACTACTTTTAATGATTTTAATGAGTATTTAATCTGCTGTTCAGGATCGGTTCGTGGTTGGAGCGTCGCTGCTGGATGAGGAGTTGCAGCGGCAACTCGAAGGTGTCCTGACTGTTGCCGTGGAAACACCACTGGACTTTGCTGCGAACCCACGCAAACAGACTCTCCAGCAGGAAGATCTGTAATCAGGAAGATCACTTTCTCTTTTTAAGATTTTCAAAATAAATCCTGGATGAACCTTTGTTTAAGAACAGACTTTCAAAATAAAAGTTCACTTTGGGCGCCATCTTCTGCTGTCAGATTCTGTCGTCACCTGAACATCAGGAATTAAGACATCAAATGGACCAACTGGACTGTGACATTTTAGAAACCATCAATCAAGAAAACAAACACAAATGTTCCCATCTAAAATCATGTTTACCGGTAGATGGGATCTGTGCCGCCTTCAAAATAAAAGCTCCCAACATCTGAAGTGTACAGAAGAGAATTTGTATTTGATATTTCCTCTTTATTTTATCGTCGCTCAACTGGACTCATCGTAACAAAAGTGTTTGGTTTTCAAAAAGAAAACCTTTTGTTTTATAACAAATGTGTTGTTGCTGAGCTGTTCTGCTTTTGTTTGAGTATTTTCATGTCTCTGGTAAGTCTTATTAGACATGATGATGCACACAGGACTGTTTTGGGCGTTTTAGTGGCCCAAAACCAAGATTGAGTTGAGAAGAAAAAAAGCTCCAATTCAAGTTGAGCTAGAAAATAAAGCCAGCTAGCTTGTGGCGCCGCTTTCTCAAAACAACAAATATCAAGAAGCATTTGTCTCCTAGCCGTCTGTTAATGAGAACTGTAGATTATTAGGTTAATAAATTTCACATCTGGTTGCTACGTTTCTTGTCCAGTGTGCCCGACTCCAGGTAATTTACATCACGGTGCTTAATTAAGGTCACTTCACTGACGTTGTAATGTGTAGCCAATTAAGGTGGACTAAAGTTATCCGGTTGCAATAAACTAGTGAAGTTAAGGTAGTGGACTAACTATCTGACTGGTAAACAATGTCAAGAAATTAAAAATTGTTAGCTTTACTGAAGCGCAGAAGTGGACAACCACAGATGTCACTGAATTTTACAAGAAGCACGAGTTCAACATTTAATTCATACATTAAAATTCAGCTGTAAGCCAATAACATGTTTATTGATTGAAACAGAAACAAGGACTTTGGAGAAAAACATCAAAATCTTTAGGATTAATGTATAGAAGTTACATACAAGAAAGAAAACGTCATTTAAGAGAAAAATCATGTAGGAAATCCAGGAATGTTGGATAAACAGTTTTAGAATATTAATGCTTCACTTTGAGTTTGCAGAGTTGTAGCTGTTTAAGGTTTTCTAAAGGCAAACCACCTTTTCACACCTGCCCAGATAGATCAGTCCTTCCGCGCTTGGTACGGGAATGGAATTCAAGTTATTCTGTATATTGTGGGGATATTTGCCTTATTCGCTCACCTGGTTGATACATTTGGTTTACCCCGGACGCATCACTTCCGTTTTTTTTCCAGATCAGGGACTTTGTGCGAAAAGATTACCAGCCCTTACTCTCTTACTTTTTAACAACTTGTGCTTTCTATTATTTTACCTCTTTTCTTATAATTTTATTTCATTTTATTTGTTATTTGCTGTTTATTTGTGTCTTGCTGCTTTTAATGTTGATGTAAAGCACTTTGAATTACCTTGTGTTGAATTGTGCTATACAAATAAACTTTCCTTGCCTTGCCTTATTCTACTTTGTTGTATGATTTGAAGAAGGTATTATGTAATTTATTATTTTTCTAATTCGTATTTCCTTTAGAGGATCAGGGAACATGGGGTGGTGAGGGTGGGGCGGTGGGGATTTATTATGTGATGTTTCACAAAATAAAGGTTTTCTAAAGGCAGCCGGGCGAGGCTCGACCTGTAATCCTGGAGACCGAGAGAGGACGCTGACGCTGACGGAGTTGGTTGTGATTAAGCACCAACCTTCTAAGTTCCAGGTTGAGTCTTGTGCAGAACTTAGACTGGTTGCTGTTCGTCGACTGACCACTAGAGGGCGTCTGCAAAAACGAGTGCATCCCCACTGACCTCCGTGTTAAATGTCCAACTTTAGAGCACAAATGTTTATTTGTGCTGGGTTATTGGTCACATGACCCTATGTAGAAGAAGGTAGCCCGTAAGGAAGCAGCAGCACCACAAAACCATAAAAACCCAACCTGTGACCGCATCAGTCCACAGAATGCTTGTGTAAAATAATGAAACAGAGCAAATGAAAACTGAATCAGAGCAGCGGCTGGAGGCGATGCCTCAGGACCTCCAGTCAGGTTCCTGTTGGACCAGCTCCGAGCGCAGCCTGCGCAGAGCCGACAGATACTCCTCGTTGCCCCTGTCTCTTTCCAGAGCTCTCTCATAATATTGTTCCGCCTTCCTGAGATCGCCCTCAGCTTTAACCACAGCTCCCAAAATGGCGAAGGCACCGGCGTCGTCGCGCCTTCTGTCAAGACGCCGCTCTGCTATCATCCTCAGCTTCTGTGGAAGAAGAGGTAAAGAAGGTGTTCAAGATGGACACATTAAAGATAGCAAATCAGATTTAACTTATGAAATTGTAGGATGTTGGTGTAACTTCAGCAAGGGAGCGATTAATGCAATGCTCAGATTATTAGGAGCCATTTCTCCTTTTATTTCCCTCCCACAATATCAACAACTCCTCAACTCCTTCAGCAGTTGGTTTAGGAATCCAGGGACTTAGACACTAAAGTAACAAAGGTCTCCTGGTGTGAACGTGCGCTACGAGACCATGAGACCTGGGTGAACCGGGTTGAACGGAGGTTCCAGGACATCACAAGTTGAAACAGCTGCATCAACACCATTAACATACCGGTATTTGAAGACTGAACATTTGAACATTAACATCACTAAATGCTGTGAACCAGCATCAGTTAGAGGGTCATTTAGAAGTACCACAGAACATCACTGAGGACAATGACAGACCTTCATAGCAAGCCTCTTTTGTGACGTGTTGGTGCCCAAGTCCAGAACCTGTTGGACACAAAAAGGGAGAGGCATGAATTGTTAAAGAGCAATCACTCCATGATACCCTGCCTGAAAAACCTGACATGCAGACTAATCTGCTGCACGGACGGTCGATATATAAAACACGTGTGGAGCCACTTGAATCACAACATTTAAAACAAAGGACCTCTTCAGATTTGAGAGTCCGATTTGACTCTCAGCGAACACCTCATGGGCTCCCTGCCAGGACAGATGCAAGCAGCGGTTGATGCAGTTACAGCCCGGGGTCAGACCTACTGTCTTGCAGCCAATGCTGTGAAGACTAAGGACATGGTTATTAGCCTCAGGGCTAATATACCAGTGATCTCATAGAAATGGGGCCAGAAACTGTCAGATAGGAGCGTAAATGAGACAGGTTGCGCATAACAGAGAAAAACTGATGAAGTTTGGGGGCAGCCCCCTCCTTTTTGTACAGTATAAAAGATGAGTGAAAATCCACAGGTTTTCAGAGTCGGTCACCGGGAAGCCGGCTCTCCTGTGTGTGGTTCTGATTGCAATTCTTGCAATAAAGGCCTGCCCAGTATTTGGACGGAAAACCAGCAGAAACCTGACTCCAGTGTTTTTATTCAAGTCCATGGATGAAGGAAAAACTTTTCTCTACAGAGGGTAGACACATTCAAGCTACTTGGAATACAGCTCTCCTCTGACCAGAAATGGGACACACAAGTCCAGTTCATGTTGAAGAAGGCTCAGCCTAGGGTTCATTATCTGAGTGTGGCCAAACGAGCACAGCCTCACCCCAGATGTGTTGACCCAGGTATATACGACCTTCACACGCGCGGGGCTTCAGGGGGGACTGGGGGGGCGGTACTCCCCCAGCCCGGGGGAGTACCGAAAACATGACGAAATGAGGGCCTATCTGCCCTCCTAAACGTTCCCCAAAAGTCAACAAATTTTGCACGCAAGCCAGGCCTGGCAAAAAATTTGATATTTAATGGTTTGCATTAATGGGCGTGGCCTAATGGCTCAACAGCGCCCCCTAGAAAACTTCATGCCTCAAGCCCCACAATACGGTTTGACGTACATGCACGATGAAAATGGCATCTTGGCTGCATGTCATCCCCATTCTTTCCCTCTCTACCCCCTTCCTGTCTGCAACTTGAATAAAGGGCCACTAGAGCCACAAAAAAATCTTAAAAACATAAATAAATATCCTCAACATGTACAGTACCTGTTGCCAAGACAAAGTGACTGGCAGCAACTTTAGTCATTTTAGCTTTGCTGACTTAGCTCATGCTAACGTATGACAATTAATATTGGTAATTCTGATCAAGTCCAGGACTAGTAGAACCAGGTCTAATAACACACAAGTACCCACAAGGATGCAAGTACGTGAAAGTACGCACAAGAACATAAAATATGCACAAGAAAGCATATTAAAAAATGCGATTGTTTATACATGCTGTCAATCAAAATTGCCTCATTAAACATACATGTATTATTACTTGATTTAATTTTACCGAAGGTTCATAACAATTATTCCCCCATACAGTTGTAATGTATATAAACTGTTACTACGGACCAAAACTGTTGTTGAACCAGATTGTAAATATAATAATAATATAATTTAATAATACTATTTTTGTTGCAAAGTTGGGCTTTTTAACATGGAGGTCAATGGATCCGGTGGGGGAACCGCAGGTCTGGATCTGGACACCAGCGGTCGGTAGAGGAACCGCAAATAAAATCTTGCCAGAAACAGACCTGGAGGATTCAGGAGGCTCAGTAAAGCTGCCCTCTAATGCTCTGAAGCACAGCACTTGCTTGTGGACACCTCCAGAACACAAGCTACAGAGACATGAGGATCAGGTCGTACCATTTTGAAGTAGGTGACGGCGCGGTCTCTCTGAAACGTGTGGTGGAGGCAGAACTCAGCGTAGCGCAGACACATGCTCTGGCGGATACTGGGGCTTTCCTCTTCCATATTCTCCAGAACATCATCGAACATCTGCTGGGCTCTGGGAAGACATAGGAAGAACACCTGGATTACCTCCAGGAACATCTGGAAACCCACATAAATCCACAGCAAAATATTCTGAGCCTAGCTGAAATATGAAAACATGAAAACATGCTAAATGAAACACTAGACTGTGGAAAGAACAGGGGCGGACCGTTATTGGTCCATGTCGATAACCTTGTCAGATAAGAGATCAAATCAATCCACTCAAATAATCAGAACATCACATTTGTCACCGCTGCAGTTTCCCTCCAGTGGAACACCCAGCTAGCTGACCACTAACAGGTTTTTGGAGATGCCGTGCGTTTGGAGGGGGTTCTAACATAATTTTCTTTCATACTACCCAATAAGTCAGTCAACTGTTGTACCTCGCCATCTTGGAGTCCTCTGCGTACAGCAGACCCAGCTCAGCTTTGCTGTAGGTTAAGGTGTTTTTCAGCTTGATGGCCTCCTCCAGGTGCTTGATACTGAGACTCCTCCACCTCTGCACCTCCGCTGGAAAAGAACAAGTACTACCTATCAATAACCTCCTACGTTCACACCTACGCAAAGGTTTATTGTCCTAGCAGCGGATGTGCCCAACAAATTTACCCCAAGATCTGATAGAAATACCAGAAGACTTCTGGAACAATGTCCTCTGGACTGATGAGACAAAAGTGGAAATGTTTGTTCTTAGTGTCCAGAACCATGTTTGGAGCAGAAACACCCCAGACCCACTGTCAAGCACAGTGGTGGACGGGTGATGGTATGGTCTCTCTGCGGGCACAAGACCTCGAATGGACCATGAAGTCCACAAATCTTCTTTACAATGGTTGAAAATTGAGAGGAGATGATCTGGAGTAAGTTTTATCGACAAACACCAGCCTATTCTCCGGTCCTGCTCTAAAATGACATGTGCCCGCTGTACAGGGGGCTCTCATTTTTAAAGGATTAAGAAATAATAATGATGGCATTGTTAAAAAAAAGTGCCAAGTGTTCACGGCTGTAAGATTTTGAGCTATTGATACGTCGTACCTTTGTCAGGATGGGTTGTTTTGAAGAACAGGTTGTTCTTCTTCCTGTTGTAGCACAGACCCAACCGTTGGTGGATGAAAGATGATTGGCTGCTGTGCTTAAGCACCCGCTGCAGGAGGTCAATGGAGCGGTCTACCTCATCCTGAATGTGGTCAAATTTAATTTATTACAAACACTTCACAAGACATGTAAAGTTAAGACTAGGTTTAAATATTTAGCTCTTAGACAGGTTTGCTTCCTCATCTCTAAAAACCGCTCAGTGTTGCAGTACCTCTGCTGACCACATGGGGGCGCACAGATCTGCTGCAGTCACTACAGAGTCACGGATAATACAGTACTAATGAGTGGGGGCGGTCCGACATGTCTAGTTAGACCACATTGTACCACTACAGGTATTGTCCTTACACCAGAGGTTGACAGCATTAACAGTTTAAGTACTGGACACGCCCTCTGTGATGTCACCTGCAGGTTCTCTGGCGAGTGCTTTTAAAGCTACTCTGTGTGCACCGAGCTCTGTTAGTAAGAACTGACTCCTTTCATACCTGGTTAAATGGACAAAAAGGTGGAATCAGCAGGCCTGGAAAAATGCCAGGATTCCTTAGCTAAGTTTAATTGATTTTGCTCGAGGATTGATATTCCTAAGTAATACAAATCAAATCGATCCATCAATCCTCAATCCACAGTGTTACCAACCTGAAACAAGGACCGTACATTCATTCTGGCCAAATTTAACTACCTATCCACATTTCTGTGAGATGAAAGAAGAACAGCTGGGATAAAACAAGGACCAAGGAACGACCAATCAAGAAACAACAGGAGTCTTTACAACCTTTGCATCCTCTAGAGAGTCTAGAAGAACTGCAGACATGGATGCAAACCCTAGTGGATGGTAAAAGAACTGCAGGTCCTAATCATGACCCTAGCTGTCATTAGAGGAGCTGCAGTTTTTCCTATTTCCGCAGTGGTGTCAGTTTGAATTTCCTATAGATTCTCTGCCCCTGTCTTGTCAGAAGTGGTATTATTTCATGGAGTAGCTTTAAACTGCACCTACCTGCTTTTGGAAGTACTTGCCGATGTATCGGAGGATCTGGGTGTCATCGGGTCCCAACTTCAGTGCTTTCTCTGCTAGCTCATCAGCCTCTCTGTATTTATGGCGATAGAGAAGCTTCAGAGCCAGCATGGACAGCAGGACACCATCGTCAGGATTGATCTCCAGCGCCTTGCGAAGCTGTTTGGTGCACGGAGACTCTTCAACATCTGCTTGATCATATTCTTTATCCTGCAGATCAGACCTCTGTTAGCTCGGTGCATGTGACATAAAAATACGTTCTTCCTTACAGTCATGTGTTAGTACTCAAACATCATCTCATCACAGTGGGTCCTTGGTAATACGCAAAGGTCCCACCATATCAGTCAGGTTCAGGTCTAAGCTTTTGACTATGCCATTCTGAAATCATGATTCTTTTGTTTTTAATCCATTCTGATCTAGATTTGTAATTTTCATGGTCCACTCCTGTCCTGTGGCTTGGATGGATGAATAGGTGGGTGGATGGATGATCAATAGATGAGGGATGATGGGTGGGTGAATGGATGATGCATGGATGATGGACAATGGGTGGGTGGATGGATGATGGGTGGATGGGTGATGGATGGATTGAGGGCTGGGTAGATGGATCGGTGAAATAATCTTTTTTACTGTGGAACGCTGGACTGCAAATTTTTGGAAAATGGTTTTAACAACCTTTACTGTTTGTCTGAGAATACTGCTGATATCTTTTACTCTTGGCATTGCATTAGCACACACCTGACTGTTTGAAACCAGCAGGATGACCAAACTTATACAGTTCTGCATATCTGCTGGTCATTAGCAGCACATGGCTGCAACTCTTCAATCTTTGGTGTTGCCGGTGCTCTGCCACTTTTTTGATGCTTTGCCAAAAAATGCTACCTAATGGTTTTCTACCTTTGTAGAGGGACAATTTTATTGTGTTTTACTCCCTAAACCACGTCCTTTTCCCCCAAGTGGTCCTTGTCTCTTGCCAGGCCGTCATTGTAAATAAGAATGTGTTATTAATGACCTGCCTGGTTAAATAAAGGTGTATAGCCGAATGAATATCAAATAAAGCGATAGAATTGTTTTTTTTCTCTCTTTATCGTATAATTTTCACAAAGTGTAATGCAATTCATGTCATGGGTAATGTATTTTGAAGGATCAAATACTCAACATCCCATATTATCCTTTTTACATCGTGCAAGAAATGATTGGCGTCGCAATCAAACTTTGAAAATCGACTGTGCGCATGCGCAGAACCACAAAGTAGCATTTTCTGGCAGGGAGCATGGAATGGCAGAACACCGGCCTGATTGTTGTTCTTTTTTTGCTTCATGTTTTCTTCATTAAATGGTTGTAATAGGTCCGAGGTTGTTTGTTTGTTCTGCTTTGATGCAGTAAAATCAATGTATTTGTATAGTGTTTTTCTCAAAGAACGTTATTTGCACATGATTCTGTAATGAGATCAGTCGGTGCCAGGTCCCTGGCAGCTGTTACAGTAATCTTTATGGTTTGTCATTCCGGATGGTGATGTCCATCTTGCGTGCCTGTACCTGTTCAGTCCGGTAGAGGACGATGGCGTAGCCGTTGTTGAACTCGCAGTCATCAGGCCTCAGCTCCAGAGCTTTGCAGAAAAACTCGATGGCTTTCTGGTAGTAAGACTTGGAGAACTTGAGGTAGGTCCAGGCTTTCTCCCCATACACCTCTGGATGGAGGACGGTGGCTGAACTAGTGGGATGCTTCTCCTGCAGGAAATCAATCATGTGACAAGATCACCTGTCACTGAATAGATGTATTTTCTCTTGTTTTTATGTCTCTTCATTGTTGTTTCTGTGTTCTGAGAGAAACACAAGCTGGGACAGTTATTAATGCACGTACGTATCTATGCAGCTATTACATGGCTGTTGAACGTGATGTGTCTCCTGACAAAGCAACTACCTTCACAGGATTAATTATCTATCACTCTATCTGAACCTTTACCATTTACAGTTTTACCTCCATCTAACAGCCAGGAAGAGGTGAAATTCCTCTCTGATTCTATAAACTCTAATGTCCAGTTGCCCTGTCACCAAGCCGCGCCCCTCAAACGCGTCTACGGACGTAAAAAGAAGAGGAGATACCACCCTGCTCTAAATTTTACAGATGTGTTGCTGCCATCAAATTCAAAATGATTAAATAGTTTCCATTAAATGTGGAAATGTTATGATCTACTGGGAATAAAATATAGCTTTTTGAGATTTACAAATCATTAGGTCCATGGTGAGTCAGTATTATTGAGTCAGTTATTAGGGCCCGAGCACTTACAGTGCAAAGGCCCTATTGTATCTGTAGGAAATGTTTTTATCCTTGTTTTTATTTTTCCGACGAAATGAGGGCCTTTTTGCCCCCCTAAACGTGCCCCAAAAGTCACCAAATTTTGCACCAAGCCAGGCCTGGCGAAAAATTTGATATTTAATTGTTTGCATTAATGGGCGTGGCCTAATGACTCAACAGCGCCCCCTAGAAAACTCCGTGCCTCAAGCCTCACAATATGGTTTGACGTACATGCACGAAAATCGGTACACACCTGTATCATGTCGCAACTTAAAGAAAAGTCTCTTGGTGCCATGGCCGAAACCGAACAGGAAGTCGGCCATTTTGAATTAATCATGTAATTTTGGTGCAATTTATGCCATTTCTTCGGCCGATTCTTCGCCCGAACCGTAACGTGCACCCAGGTGTGTTATACATCAAAATGTGCGTCTTTACTTTTCTCAGTCAAAAGCGTTGCCGTGGCGACGATAGACGCCAAAAAGCGTGACCCCCATTCATCTTATTGGTCCATATTTGATAGTTCCTACTTTCTGCCATAACTTTTGAAAGGTTTGACATAAAGACTCGTGGGTGGTGTCATCAGACTCGGTTTTGAGTCTTTGAACATAATTGGTGCAAATTAGCCCCGTCCCTTCTTCTGATTGGTCGATATTTGATAGTCCCTATTTTCTGCAATAACTTTTGAATGGTTTGACATAAACAGTCATGGGTGGTGTCATCGGACTTAGTTTTGAGTCATTGACCTTTATTGGTGACAATTGCATGCGTGAGGGCCCGTTAATCGCTGCTTGCAGCTTTAATATTATAATTATTATTATTATCATTATTGTATCTTTTGCCCTTTTTCGCCTGATTTCTAGCTGGATTCTGTTTTTATTTGCACAGTGTCCTGACTTTTTTTGGATTATGTTTGAAGAGGTCTATCAGGACCTCAATCAGGCCATCACATCGGTGGTGGAGGGCCGAGCCGCCGCAGCAGAGCAGAGCTCCATTGGTCCTGGTTCCAGCTTTGCCAGCTCTTCTTTCAGATGTCGTCTTTTTATTTGAAACAAGAATGTTTGGATGGATGGAAATCATATAAAGTAATATTAATTAACATCATAGTTTAGATATGGATATGGATGGATAGTTTAGATGGATAGCCCCTGGATTGCAACTGAGGTCAACCACTTTGGGCCCCTGAGCAAGGCCCTCAACCCCAAACCGCTCCCCGGGCACGGTTCATATGGCAGCCCACTGCTCTCTAGTCTAATTAGAGATGGGTTAAATGCAGAGAAAGAATTTCCCCATTGTGGAAAAAAAGATAAAGCTAAGCTAAGCTAAGGAAGAAAGTACTCCTGAGAGAACCTACGGGGGAAGTCTCAGGGAGGGTATCCAGTTCTTTGGATAAAGCCACAGGAAGCTAGGCTAGCTACTCTATTGACTACTTTTCCGTACCAGTATGTCCTCGACTCTCTGGCAGTAGGTCTCTGCCTGTTCATGGTCTCCGATGTGGTACTTCAACCAGGCCAGGTCTCCGTACGTCACGATGAGGCGCTCCTCGCTCTCCTCACCATAACACTCCCGGGTCTTTTGCTCTGATTGGTTAAGAAGTGACAGCGCCTCCTCTTGTTTACCTTGAAGATACCTGGATGGTTTGAAAAGATTTTATCAGACAGATCTATAGATACTATAGAGTGTTCCTCAGGGATGGATCCTGGTCCCACTTCTCTTCATTTTAATTATCAACCACAGGTACAACAGGGAAAATGTAATGTCTATGCTGATGATACTGTAGTATCTGTAGTACAGTGCTGCACTGGAAGTTTACAAAAGTAGTACTGAAGGTTCTGAATCTTCTATCTGTCACCATTTCTGAATGGGGACTAGGGGAGTTTTTACCTGCCATTGTTTATGTAATAATTGCTCGGGGTCATGTTCTGGGTCTCTGGAAAGTGTCTAGAGACAACATCTGTTGTATTAGATGCTACACAAATAAAATTGAATTGAATTAAATTCAATCTGGACGCCTCCCTAGGGAGGTGTTCCAGGCATGTCCCTCCGGGAGGAGACCCCGGGGAAGACCCAGGACACGCTGGAGAGACTATGTCTCTCGGCTGCCCTGGGAACGCCTCGGACTCCCCTCGGAAGAGCTGGAGGAAGTGTCTGGGGTGAAGGAAGTCTGGGCATCTCTGCTGAGGCTGCTGCCCCCACGACCCGGGAACGGATAAGCGGCGGACGATGGATGGATGAATTAAATTCTACAGGGGGTTCTTAGATACACCATACTAGGAACCTTGATTGCTAAGTTTCTCATTTATGCTCGTATGTAGCAGGTGATAAAGAAAAATGGGATAACCCGATTATTTTCTTTGGAATTAATCTGATCTTCCTTCAAAAAGAGACTTGTTCTTGCTACTTTCTTGTCTGTGCTGGACTACGGAGATGTAATTTATGTACAGACTTCTTCAAAATTTCCTGGTGTTGGACTACTGGACCCATTCTGTAATGGAAGACCATACCCAGTCCACTGTGAAGTACTGCTGGACCTAGTCGGCAGTGGTGGACTTGATCCAATTCAATTCAATTTTATTTATATAGCATCTATAACACTACAAGTTGTCTCCAGGTAGTTTCTAGAAACCCAGGAGGGGCCGCTGAGCAAATATTACATAAAAAATGGCAGGTAAAAATTCCCCTTTATGAGGGAAGAGAGCTTCACCAGGACCTGATACCGAGGAACGTTATTACACAATAGTTGTGTGGTGCGTGTTTCTAAAATCTGCGAATGTGTACCTCACGTAAGCCAGAAAGCTGTAGGAGTGGGCGATGTTGCCTTGCTGTCCCAGCTGACGGTCGATGTCATGCTCCATCTGTCTGCTGAGGTCCTCCAACTCCAGGTCTTCGTCCTGCAGACCCCAGGTGAAACGACTCTGCAGCTTCTGCAGCCAGCAGAGAAGATCCTTGTCGCTGCTGTCATTACTACAGGAAAACAAGTTCATCAGAAGTGAGAAGAAAATAAGTCTGTGGTTTCAGTTCAGCATGGCCTTGAGGTGACCCGTAGGTGTTCTTCATGTTCCAGCTTCATTACTGAGTCTTTAATGTCACTGTTTCCTTTCTGTTTTATAATGGAGACGGCTCTGATGTGCCCTCATTCTAGTCTCTGACTTCTTTGCTAAAAGTGAATAATCAATTCTCGCAAGTAATAAGCTCCATCTGATCTTGGAAGTGGGAATTTCTGAGATTTCTAGTTGGAGACTTCAGCTGTAATGCTCATTGAAGCCAAAAATCCAGCTCTAGCTAAAATGTCAGCTAACCCCCGACCATTAGCAAAGAGTGTGTCAGTAGGACCTCATCCACATCAAGTGGTTAATCTAAGTTACACTGTCCATTTGCGAGTCACATTGGACACAAACTGCTAATTACAAGCCTTTTAACATGTCATGGAAGTTGCTCATTTAGCTACGATAATCAGAGAAGTGCTCAAGGGCTGGTAAACTTTTCAACTTGGATTTTTCTTGAGGTAGATGGACTAAATGACTACAGGCCCGTGGCTCTGACGTCTGTAGTCATGAAGTCGTTTGAGGAGGACATCACAGACTCCCTGCTGGACCTCCTGCCGTGCCTACGTGGCAAACAGGTCAGCGGATGAAGCATGAATGTGGGCGTACACTACAGTACATCCCGCAGCACCGCCTCTTAACAGTGTTGGGCCACAGTCCTATGTGAACATGGGAGGCCTCAGTTTCAACTTTGAGGCCTAGCTCTGAGACCAGCCTCGGTTTTAAGACCACACTGTCTTTTTTTTGTATTTATTTATACATTTGACAGGGACAATGCAGTCAAACATAGAACACAAGCTTGCAGCTGATGTGATGCATGTAGAGTTTACAGCTAGTGCTAATTCTCAACTCCAGTCCCCAGCCGGGCTCTTCCACAACATTGCAATACAATATAAAATTCATATACATCAATTAAAAAGATCATACAATTCAATAATACAATAATGCAATATTGCATTTACATGATATAAAACCTTCCCTCACTCACTCTCCTACACAAATATACACACTATTTACAGATGAGTACAGTTTAGATTTTTCTTTAACCAGCGTTTAGTTTTGGTGATGAACATGTTAAACTCTGAGATGGATTTAATTTCTGTAGGCAGGTTATTGAGGAGGTTCTGGTGACTCTTAATGTTGACCGCATGGTCTTAAAACAAAGGAATTTAACAAAGACTCCTTTGCAGTTTATTGTATGGGCAGAAATATGTGCCACTAGAAACTTCTGATACAAATATTGTGCTTGATCTACTTAAAAGAAATAAGTCAACTTTTTGCATGAGATTTTTATGTACATCAAGAAAGACTAGTCTTTGTATAAACTACTTGTAAATAATACATTTTGCAATTACATTCAACTTAATTTTGTTAAGTTTACTTTATTTATCAAAATTAAGTTGACTTTACTTGCAAATGAATTTTGTACATACTAAAAATGTAGTAGTTTATACAAAGACTAGTCTTTCTTGATCTACATAAAAATCTCATGCGAAAAAGTTGCCTTCATTTTTTTAAAGTAGATCAAGCAAGATATTTTTTACTGTGGTGTTCTACTTAAACTAATAAAGCATGTTTCATCTAAACGTTGGTCAATCTGCCCAATAGATTACAATTGTTAAAGGAAAGGAAATACAACAAGATCATTGCTTGTTGTTTGTGTGTAAATGAAAAGATTGCCTGGGATTCACATAAATACTGCTGGTTAAGGAAAAAAAAATGCACAATGTCTTGTTTTTTTTAACAAATGCAGATTAAGTTAAAAACTAAATGTATTCATGTAAAGCAACAAACTTCATTTTTAATTGTTGATATCACAGATTTAAATATGTTATATTTACATGCGCTTAGATTTATTTTTTTCAGTGTACAGACGAGAAGAGCGCTCCCTGGTTGTTAGATAGCAGTGGCTTCCTGAACTTTGTCTGCTCTTTTCTTCCAAGCTGCCAAGCTCTTCCGTGGAGCTCTCTGTGAGTTTGGATCAGAAACCAAACAGGACTGGTACAATCAGGGGCATCTGAGCCTTCTGTTGTTTACGCTCACATGTCAAGTAAAGCCAATGGATGAATCATTTGGTCACGTGAGAGCCGCCTTAACCTAATGATAGGCCCTGGGGCTAAGAGGTTTTGTAGGCCCCCCAAACCCTCGACTTACATAGTCTTATTATAAAAAAAATCATATTTTGATTAACTTGAGTATAAACACAAAATACACTTGTTATAACAACCACACACAGCAAACCAAGATGTGTGAAAGTTTACATATAATATAATTAACACACAGTAAAGCTGTATTTTTGGGATCACTTCCACTTTTTATCAGAACTGTAAAATACAGACTGCTGCTGAACTGACAGCTGGACTGGACACAGAAATAAGGTTGAACTAAACCTGCATAGTAAGGTCTGTGATGCAAATAAAGTTCCATGTTCAGGTTTCATATATATGTTATATGTAAAGAAACATATAACATATATATAACAACATATATATTAACATATAACAGCAACCCCACAATATGACTTTTTCAGTTCATCATGACCCCAAAATGATAGGCCCCTGAAGTTGGCGGGCCCCTGGGCTTCAGCCTAGGTAAGCCCGTGCATTAAGGCGGCCTTGGATCCAGTGGTTTCTGAAGAGCAGTTTTGAAGCCAAATTTTTTCTTCACATGGGCCGCAGCCTTGTTGTTCAAGAACCTGATGGAAACACGCCCAAAGCATGCCAATCAAAGTTAGCTATGCTCCCAGCTCTTTCAGCCGAACCCCACCGACATATCTGCAGAGCTGCATAGACGTTTCCAGCGGGATATACACTTCAACCAAAAAACAAAAACTACCGTCAGGTTTAGCCAGCGTTGGTTAATACAAACAGCTGGTTGCTCCGCTAAGCACAGTAACATGATGCTTACGGATGAGGAAGTGATAACAGTCCGCCCCTGGGTGTGTTGACTGTCAATCAGTCATATTAGAAATACATGCATTGCTTGATTTAAATACTCCTGACGTGGTACAAAAGGATTTACTCCTGAATACCTGACAAGGCACAACCAGTACAGCGGGAGAGATTATATTCCTCAGCTGGCTTTGGGAACGCCTCAGTATTCCTCTGGAAGAGCTGAAGGAGGTGGCTGCTCCCAGGACCTGAACCTGGATATGAGAGTCTCTACGTTCTTTATTGAAGTGTCTCATTAAACATCAGTGTTGGAGGAAAACATGAAGATCAGATCACATTTATTACAAAATAATGCACCAGTTAACCCCAAGGGCTTCACACTTTTCGTGACTCATTATCAAATAGCTGTTGCAGATATTTTGTCTAAATTGGTCTAAAGGACAGATGTTGGTGCATCCCGCTATACATGGTGGAAATGCACTAAAGGTTGTGGTTCCTGCTGTGAAAACACAGCTTTGGACAACATAATAGAAGTAAAGCTCATATTTATTGCAACACAAAGAGGTCATCAGGGTGCAGAATAGGTGTGGCTTCACCTGATAAATACAGCAGGACCATTTTAATCCTTAAAAAAAGATACATTCTTCAGGCTGAGCGCGACCAGAACAAACCCAGACGAGACCAGACAGACTCAGAAGAACCCAGACAGCATATGAACATTCTCACCTCATTTTAAGGTTTCAGCGTCAAGGAGCTTGAGAACAAACCGTCCTGATGTGCAAGATGTAAAGGGCATGAGGCAACTTGAGCAGTGGCAAATAAACTGAACACACCACAGTGATGCATTCATTGTTGCCTCAGAATCAAAACACTTCTGCAGGACATCTCTGAAAAGAAGCTGACGACAGCAGATCATGTTTCTCTGCTGCTGTCAACAGCAACAGGCGCAGACTTAAGGCAAGGCAAAGCAAGTTTATTTGTATAGCACAATTCAACAAGATGATTAAAAGTGCCTGACCCTTAATCCATCTAGTCCTGAATGTTACATCCAGATGAACTTTTAACTGCTAAATGTGAAATGTGTGTAATGTATTTACTATTGCAATATATGTAAATGTCTAAGATCGTGTTAGTAAGATTGAATAGAAGCAAATAGATTAATGTGAGATTAAATAGAAGCAAAATAACAAGAACAGAAACTTTTTGCACGCTATATTTGTATTTGTTCTAACTTGTTGTTTAACTTGTCTTTCTTTTATATTTTTAGCCGGGGGACTGCCAATGGAAACTAGCTCTGTAGCTAAAATTGGGTGCATTTGCATTTTTAATTCTAAATGTATATGAATGTACACTGTCCCTTCCCAAATAAACTGAATTTAATTTAATTTAATTTTAATTCAATCTGAACCTCCAGGTTGATCTTTTCACCACGGCACCTGAACGCAGCAGCAAACTCTGTAGGTTTCGTTTTCTTCTTCCCTGTCCCTATCATGGATCTATTATAAAACGGTCATATGCCTATAGCCCCCTTTCCGTGTTGTATGACGTAGCCAAGCTGCGCGCGCATTGTTGTGGCAGAACGGCGGAGTTCATGTCAGTTTACACCAGCCGATTGACGGAAAAAGATCGTGGAAATTACGTTACTAAACTAACTTTGGCGGATGGAAAGCAACTTCCTGATCCTTTTTTTTTTTTTTTTTTTTTTTCCACTTCTTTATTTCAAATTGTCAACAGAACATTATAAAACAAACAAAACATACATAGAAATATTTGATGCCAGGGGAACAGTCACAGACAGAAATTATAGATCAGTTCAAAAATATTTTATACCTAGTACATAACTCAGAGGTTCGGATGGCTTTTCTATTTTTAGAATAATGGATTGTTGAAATGTATTGTTTGAATTCATTTTTAAAGGCCGGGAAAGATGGTATGTGATTAGAGAATTTTGATTTGTGAATATGAAATTTTGCAAGTAACAGAATTAAATTGATGATGTAGTATTTATTTGCTTTGCTAGAGGTGTAAGAAAAGAATCCAAACAATACATTTTCATATGAGAGGGAGAAATCAGAGTCAATATGATGTGAAATTAGCGAGCAGATATCTTGCCAAAAAATACACGAGATGGGACAAGACCAAAATAAATGACATAAATCTTCTGCACACAGTTTACAGAATGAGCAGACCACATCAATGTCCTTTTTGTATCTCTGTAAAAATACTTTGCAAGGATAAAAACGATGAATCATTTTCAGAGTCACTTCTTTAACCTTATTGATGATCAGATATTTAGAGGGCAAACACCATTCCAACAACTTCCTGATCCTTACGGGATTACAGAGTGGGAGGAAGATATCACAAAGTGGCCCGATGTCCAATGGCCGGATATTCATCTGTATTTGGTTGAGAAACCTTGTGTTTACATTCAGGAGAAGCTGCGACACTGTCAGCAGCTGTCACAGCTGAATTTTGTAAAGAATTATGACAGTCAACTGAATGTATTTTATACTCTAGACATTTTAAGTTATTTTATTATTTCATATTTATTTAATTTATCTTATTTTTGTTAATTTACTGTGTCTTAATGAGTTTCATTAAGCATTGCCTTTGAATGAAAGCCATGTCATGTGTACCTTTGTCTGTGCTGGCTGAATGAAGTTGATAGTTATTTAAAAAAAAATTACAAATTAAAAATTATATGAGCTTTATTGTCCATCCTGCATCTCACATTATCACCATTAATTTACAGAAACCTATTCCCACTAATATGATAAAAAGAAAAACATTAAAGGCTTATAATGCAAAATACTGTTTTTTAAAACTTAGTTCATTATTTTTAGGTAAATACATTATTTTTATTTGAGGGTTTGTGGGGATTAATATATCTATAATATACCTGAGTTTGATATACAACACATATAGTGAATATATGTATATTTGTGCAGCATATTTACAGCTGTGGAAGTTGGATGTTTGTAGCTTTAAAAAGAGAAAATAATCAATACATTTACACAATCAGTGAGAAAAAACAAATAACTCCAGTAGTTTATTAGCTAAACTTTAATAGTCAAGTAAATCATTAATGGCTGATATTCAATTCATAGTCACAGCTCCAAATCACTGATGAGAAAATAAAAAAATGTCAAGACTTGATGTTATTATTATATCATCCATGTTTTTTTTTTGTTTTTTTTTAATATTGAAAGACAAGATGCAAACAGCACAATACAACCGCCAGGGGGAGACATACATTCATCGGCGGAAAATCAGGACACAATGATACAATGAACTACAAAAATAAATTGAAAAGAGCACATAAACTTAAGGTCTTGATGGCCTTTGCATTGGTGGAGAGTCTAATGGTTCTAATGTATTGTTTGACCTAATTTTCAAAAGTACAAAAGAGAGGCTTTTGATTAGTATACCGGGATTTATGAAACCAAGAAATATATATTTTACTTTCATAATATTCACTCAGTGAATGTACATAATCACTTTTTTGCCCGTTTTTTGCAATCTCGCCAGAATAAAGGCTGATTTATGTTTCCGCTTTACACCAACGCAGACCCTACGTCGTAGGTTACGCGGTGAAGCACACTGTACACCGTACCCTACGCCGTAGGCTCTGCGTCGATTTAACGCGGAACCATAAATCAGATCCGGAGCCGGCAGGCAGGCAGAAATCCCGAAATTTCAGAGCAAATTTCTTAACAGGCGTTATTTAGATAAACTGTGCCCAGGTTGGGGATCTTAACGGTTTCTTTTACGCCTGAAAAAATATTAAAACTTAATAAAGTGGCATATTAACAGCGCTACAGCTGAAATTAAAACAGCTTTTGGCTCTCAGCTTCCTGATTAGGGGTAGGGATGAAAACGAGGGGTAGGGGGAGTATTGGGACAGGCCCCTGGGAAGATTTCAAGTTTTATTTTTTAGGGGTAGTGAAGAAAAGAAGGGCGAGTGAAGAAAAGTAGGGCTAGTGAAGAAAAGTAGGGGGAGTATTGGGATTGGGCCTTACACTCCTTATTTCTGCTTTCATTTGCTAAATTTCAAGTCTTTGGCACAAATCCCACCGTTTTCTAGCTGGCTCAGACTATTCCTGGCAGCAGTAGGAGTGTACAAAGAGCATGCGGCGCCAAACCAGCATGTTGAAACAGAGACTTTCCTTCGGTCTGATTAGGTGATGTTTGAAGAATCAGCAGAGGTGTCCATCATCTAAATTGGTTTAGCTGTTCCTGAGATATGAACTTGTGCTAACCGGTCCACCAGTGGTGGTCCAGCCCTTAATAAATATATAAGTAAAAATTGATTTTTTTTTTTTACTTTGGCCTGATAACTGTACCAAATTTATTGAAATACACTTTTTAGTTATTGAGATATTCTCATGTTACATCAGAGATGCCATTTTCAAACTATAATCTCAGGAACAGACTTGTTGTGGCCATCTTTTTCTCTCAACAGTTGAAACATCCCAACTGTTCCCCAACAGTTCTCCCTCCAGAGGTTTATGAGGAAAAGGCTGTGACCTACTTCAAATTTTGGAGATGTGTTTTAGGCAGGACCAACCGGGACGTGGCCCCGTGGTAGAAACAGGACTCACTGAAAGATTGTATCTGTTGGTCTGGGAATTCCTCAGTATTCCCTTATTATTAAGGTTAAGGTTCTGCGTTAAACCAACGCAGAGTCTACGCCGTTGCCGTGACGCCGTCGTGAACCCTTCGGACTTCTGCGTCACTCCATTTCGCCACGGTGCAGTACCTGCCGAGAGCGCTAGTTGATACTTTGTTTATCTTCTGGGTTTTTCCGTTCAGAGTGAATCAAAGAGATAAGGACAACTATTGTGCAAAAATAATAGGGCGCGTACCCTACGGCGTAGGCTCTGCGTCGATTTAACGCAGAACCATAATTCAGGCTTAAGGAGAGGGAGGTCTGGACCAGTCTGATGAGGCTGCTACCCCACAACCTGGACTTGGATCAGAAGATGGATGTATGGATGGATGGATGGATGGATGGATGGATGGATGGATGGATGGATGGATGGATGGATGGATGGATGGACGGACGGACGGACGGACGGACGGACGGACGGACGGACGGACGGACAGACGGACGGACGGATGGATGGTTTCTGTTTCTTCTGACTGACCAAGTGCTGATGATTGATGGGAGAAGAACGAATCTTTCAGAGACACTTTGAAATTAAAACTATTTCAGATCTTTTATTAGATGGTGAGAAGAGTAAACATCTGTTAGAGACCAAAATGACGACAATCGAAGCAGTTTTGAGTTGGAACAGAGCGTGTTTGCAGCTAAATGACAATTAATTTTTACCTCGGGGGATAAAAGTGAATAATTATTTCCATCCTCTGATGAGACTCCAACATGCAACTCCACCTAAGTGATAGTGTGGATCGGCTCATTTACGGACCAGCTGAAGACATTTGAACTTTGTAAGAGTATAAAGTGTATAAAAGGAACTGTCCATCCATCCATTCATCCATCCATCCAGCTCTTCCTCCAGCTATTCCGGGGGGAGTCCGAGATGTTCCCAGGCCAGCAGAGAGACATAGTCTCTCCAGCGTGTCCTGGGTCTTCCCCGGGGTCTCCTCCCGGTGGGACATGCCTGGAACACCTCCCTAGGGAGGTGGGACATGTCTGGAACACCTCCCTAGGGAGGAGGGACATGCCTGGAACTCCTCCCTAGGGAGGAGGGACATGCCTCGAACTCCTCCCTAGGGAGGCGTCCAGGAGGCATCCGGTACAGATGCCCCAGCCACCTCAGCTGACTCCTCTCAATGTGGAGGAGCAGCGGCTCGACTCCGAGCTCCTCCTGGGTGACCGAACTCCTCACCCTATCTCTAAGGGTGCGTCCAGCCACCCTGCGGAGGAAACTCATCTCGGCCGCTTGTATCTGCGATCTCATCCTTTCGGTCACTACCCAGAGTTCATGACCATAGGTGAGGGTAGGTGCGTAGATTGACCGGTAAATCGAGAGCTTCGCCTTTCGACTCAGCTCCCTCTTCACCACGACGGTCCGGTACATCGACCGCATAACTGCGGACGCTGCACCGATCCGTCTATCAATCTCCCTCTCCATCGTTCCCTCACTCGTGAACAAGACCTCGAGATACTTGAACTCCTCCACCGGAGGCAGGACTTCTCCACCCACCCGGAGAAGGCACGCCACCCTTTCCCGGTGGAGAACCATGGCCTCGGTTTTGGAGGTGCTGATTCTCATCCCGGCCGCGTCGCACTCGGCCTCAAACCGCCCCAGGACATGCTGAAGGTCCCGGTCTGATGAAGCCAACAGGACAACGTCATCCGCAGAGATGCAGAGATGAAATCCTGTGGTTCCCAAACCGGTTCCCCTCCGGCCCCTGGCTACGCCTAGAAATCCTGTCCATAAAAATTATGAACAGGACCGGTGACAAAGGGCAGCCCTGCCGGAGTCCAACATGCACCGGGAACAAGTCTGACCTACTGCTGGCAATGCGAACCAGACTCCTGCTCCGATCATACAGAGACCGGACAGCCCTTAATAGAGGGCCCCGGACTCCATACTCACTTAGCACCCCCCACAGAACGGCACGAGGGACACGGTCAAATGCCTTCTCCAGATCCACAAAGCACATGTAGACTGGTTGGGCAAATTCCCAGGAATCCTCAAGCACCCTGCGGAGGGTGAAGAGCTGGTCCAGTGTTCCACGACCAGGACGAAAACCGCATTGTTCCTCCTGAATCCGAGGTTCAACTATCGGCCGTGTTCTCCTCTCCAGTACCCTGGTGTAGACTTTCCCGGGAAGGCTGAGAAGTGTGATCCCCCCCAAGTCAGGGCCCCGTGGAGTTCAATCAGCTTTCTCTATCTCTGTGATGATAGCCATTGTAAGAATGACATGTGTACCTGCTGTACTCTACTGTACATTTTATTTAATTTTATTTGTTATTTACTGTTTAATTGTGTGAATGTGTTTGAATGTGTATGAATGTTGGTGGTGGTCGGAGGGGCCGTTTGGCACGATATGGCAGCCACGCTTCCGTCAGTCTGCCCCAGGGCAGCTGTGGCTACAAACGTAGTTTACCACCACCAGTGAGAATGTGTATGAATGAATAATCATCTCTGTAAAGCGCTCTGGGTGCCCAGAAGGGCGCTATATAAATCCAAGTCATTATTATCATTATTATTAATTGTGTCTTCCCGCTTTTAATGTTGACGTAAAGCACTTTGAATTACCTTGTGTTGAATTGTGCTATACAAATAAACTTGCCTTGCCTTGCCTTTGCAGACAGTTATTTAAAGGAGCCTGAGGCTCCTTTTAAGAAATGAGACTCTCTAGCGCCACCCTTCACCACGACGGCCGTTGGGGGTACTGCAGCCAACAGTGAAGCCGGCACGGGAGAACGGGGAGAACGCACATGCAGCGTCATGTGACGTCACATCCGCAGGACAGCGCGGGAAATTTGGGACCGAATTGCAGCACATTTTGCAGCACACAGCCTGTTCAAGGCAAAGGAGAGATACACTAGAGGGCTCACTCTTTTGGGTTTGGAACGCTTCATCTGACATTATTACTAGAAAACTTAAAATGTATACGGATTTTTTTCATAAATCTTGCCACAATCCGGCCTCAAGCTCCTTTAAGGTTTTTTTTACAATTATGAATTGTATTTTGAATATTCTCTTTTTCACTCTCTTTTTCAGAAAATTTGGTTACCCAAATTCCTAAATACTTTATCTTATTTTTAACAGGCATATCATACAGTGAAAGGTCAGAACAGTTATGAAAACTCATTAGTTCACGCTTGTCCAGATTCAGATGCAGACCTGAGGCTTGGGAGAACAGTTTAACTGTTTCTAAGGCCAATTGAATTTGTTCTTTGTTTTTAAAAAAGATTTCCGTGTCATCGGCAAGCTGACTTATAATTACTTTATGCTGGTTTATGTCTAATCCTTTGATTTTTGAATTTTCAACAGTTATAGCTAGTAATTCTGTGGCAACAATAAATAAAAGAGGTGAGATGCTGCATTTTTGGCTGATGCCTCTTTCTACTCTGTATCTGGAACATGTTCCTTCTGAGAGGGATTCACATTCAAATATAAACAATTCAAATCCACTTCCTACTGGCACAAGATTTATCCCATAGTGTTGACTAATTAGTTCTGATTGACATCTGATATTGATGACCTGTCCTGGGGTCTGTTTCACAAAGCAGGTTCAACAAACTCTGAGTCTAATCCTGAACTCTTAGTTGATCTACTCTGAGATCGGAAACTCTGAGTTTTCGGTTCCAGAACAGCGGATTTGAGGTAATTTACTCAACTCTAAGTAGTTTCACCGGGAGTTAAGCTCGAGCGTGAGGGAAATCAAAAGCCATCATCAGTAGAGTGCTGATACAAGGATTCACCATGGCAACCGGCGACACAAAAGAGCGACATACTTTTTCTTTTTTTTCTTTTTAACTTTATTTATCTTTTCAATTTACAAAATCCCTTTGAGGAAACATTAGTTTGCATCTCAAGATCCACATACTTCACGCCACTGGAGTTAGAAGTGTTAATACGTGCATATGGCATATTTTGGAGAAAAAAAAAATGAAATTTTATTGTCATTTAGATCAGGGCCGTCAATTGGGTACGGCAGCTGCCACACCTCGGCTTCAGGGGAAAATGTAAATGTTTTTTTTTTAAATACATTTATGGAATTACTCTGTATCTATTTGTATTGATTTATTCTATTAATTCATACATATAAAATAACTACAAATGCATATCAGAACAACATGATGGATTTCAGTAGGTATTATCTATCCCAACACTTGTATACCCCCCTCATATCTTGAAATGTCCCAGCGTCCCTGACGGCAGTGGTCGCTATCAATCTGGTTTTTAGTGCGCTCTGCAGTGTTACTAACTTACAAAAATGAAAAGGAAGCAGACAACCGCGCAATAAAAAAAAAACAAAGAAGTCAAGTGATGGGTCCAGAAGATATTAACGAGGCTGTTAGCCACTGATGGATTAATTATGCAAGTGCATCTCAAAGTAAGATATAAATCCTCTTATACATCTGTTTAAGGGAAATATTTGACTTTTTTTTTACTCTCCCTCTCCTTTTTGCATTTGGACTTTAACTGTTTGAAGTTAAACTCGGATGTCCCTGTGATATTGTTGCACTGACATAGTCAATAAAGTGAACGAGTTAAATTGCGTTTGTCAGATACGCTTTTTCTGCTCTCTAACTCTGCCGCTTGCTGTCCGTGGTGCAGAAAACGGATGCGTATTACGTAAAGACCCATTGGCTGAATTGACGCCACTGAGGGAGGAGACAGAGAGAAACTCCAGGTTCGCTGAAATAAACCTGGTCCCGACCAGGTTAGGTTCAGAGCGTCTGTTACTACGGTAACTGACCGAGAGCTTAAGTTACCTCTCTTTGTGAAACAGGCTAGAGTTACCTCTCTTTCTCTGGTTTGAGTTACCTCCCTTTGTGAAACGGAAAACTCAGAGTTTCCCTCATTTCAGGGTTAACAGACTCAGAGTTCTCACTAAACCTGCTTTGTGAAACGGACCCCTGATCACTATGATCAATATGATCCTGTACTTTGTTCTTTTAATGCAAAATAGTATTTACATTTCTGAGACCCTGTTTATTATCCTGCTGCCTGACCATTTTAAAATATTAAGATTACATTTGTTTCTGTCAAATAATAAACATTGAAGAAAATGTTTTTGTAAATTATAAAAAAAATAGACAGAAATATTCTGAACAAAACATTTCAGTGTACAATGTACTCGTGTAAATGAGCAATAACATTTATTTAATAGTTATTTTAATTCACAAAACATCTGTCTGGATCACCTGAACATCCGTCTGGATCACCTGGGGTCCGTTTCACAAAGCAGGTTCAACAAACACTGAGTCTAATCCTGAACTCTTAGTTGATCTACTCTGAGATCGGAAACTCTGAGTTTTCGCCAGCATCAGTAGAGCGCTGATACAAGGATTCACCATGGCAACCGGCGACACAAAAGAGCGACATACATTTTCTTTTTTTTCTTTTTAACTTTATTTATCTTTTCAATTTACAAAATCCCTTTGAGGAAACGTTAGTTTGCATCTGAAGATCCACATACTTCACACCACTGGAGTTAGAAGCGTTAATACGTGCATATGGCGAGTATGAGAGCATATTTTGAAAAAAAAAAAATGAAATTTTATTGTCAATTAGATCAGGGCCGTCAATTGGGTACGGCAGCTGCCACACCTCGGCTTCAGGGGAGAATGTAAATGTTTTTTTTAAATACATTTATGGAATTACTCTGTATCTATTTGTATTGATGTATTCTATTACTTCATACATATAAAATAACTACAAATGCATATCAGAACAACATGATGGATTTCAGTAGGT
This sequence comes from Cololabis saira, assembly GCF_033807715.1. NCBI lineage: Eukaryota > Metazoa > Chordata > Actinopteri > Beloniformes > Belonidae > Cololabis > Cololabis saira. The sequence goes on along the minus strand of NC_084605.1, from coordinate 7,203,987 downwards.
ATTATCTATCCCAACACTTGTATCCCCCCTCATATCTTGAAATGTCCCAGCGTCCCTGACGACAGTGGTCGCTATCAATCTCGTTTTTAGTGCGCTCTGCAGATATAATATATGTCCTGCCATTTTCTTTCTTTTTATTTAAATTGATTTATTTTATTATATTTATGTTACTTATGTAATGACTTATGCACTTCATCCACTTTATGTCTCATACTGTATTTGTTTATTTAATTCCTTGATGCCTGACTGTCCACGGTCAATGTTCTGACTGTAATTGGAACTTTTAAATAAAGTTTTAAATAAAGTTTAAAAAAAAGTGCGCTCTGCAGTGTTACTAACTTACAAAAATTAAAATGAAGCAGACAACCACGCAATAAAAAAAAAAAAGAATGAAGGCAAGTGATGGGTCCAGAATATATTAACGAGGCTGTTAGCCACTGATGGATTAATTATGCAAGTTCATCTCAAAGTAAGATATAAATCCTCTTATACATCTGTTTAAGGGAAATATTTGACTTTTTTTTACTCTCCCTCTCCTTTTTGCATTTGGACTTTAACTGTTTGAAGTTAAACTGGGATGTCCCTGTGATATTGTTGCACTGACATTGTGAATAAAGTGAACGAGGTAAATTGGGTTTGTCAGATACGCCTTTTCTGCTCTCTAACTCTGCCGCTTGCTGTCCGTGAAAACGGATGCGTATCGCGTAAAGACCCATTGGCTGAATTGACGCCACTGAGGGAGGAGACGGAGAGAAACTCCAGGTTCGCTGAAATAAACCTGGTCCCGACCAGGTTAGATTCAGAGCGTCTGTTACTACGGTAACTGACCGAGAGCTTAAGTTACCTCTCTTTGTGAAACAGGCTAGAGTTACCTCTCTTTCTCTGGTTTGAGTTACCTCCCTTTGTGAAACGGAAAACTCAGAGTTTCCCTCATTTCAGGGTTAACAGACTCAGAGTTCTCACTAAACCTGCTTTGTGAAACGGGCCCCTGAACACCTGTCTGGACCACCTGAACATCTGTCTGGATCATTTGAACATCCGTCTGGAGCATCATGATCAACAGCGTTCTTCTGTTTTCAAAATGGGTTCCTTCTGCCCTCTAGTGGTGATATGTGGTAACTGCACTCAGTGTAAAGTTGCAAGAGTTGCATCAATTCGTATCCTGTTTGGTCTTTCAAAATAAAAAGCAAACAGCACAACGTGAGTGAGTCTGACTCGATGACAGTCGTGACTGGATGGGTGGATTGTACACATTAAGTTACAGAGTCTGTTGGGGAGAAGTAAAATATTTATATTTGTTCTTATTTTGTCTCTATTAATGTAAAGTTAAAGTGCAAACAGAAATCAAGGTGACTGATATTGCCATTCTAATATTATTTAATCCTTTCTTAAAAATTGTTTTACAGAACTAATATAAATAATAATAATAATAATAATAATAATAATAATAATAATAATAATAATAATAATAATAATAATAATAATAATAATAATAATAATAATAATAATAATAATAATAATAATAATAATAATAATAATGAAAAGAATATGTCATATGTTCCCAGCTTTTGATTCATCTGATTACAGACAGACAGAAACCTAGTCTAGCAGCTGCAACTTTGAGTTTTGAGTTTCAGCTGCTTCCATCCAGATTTAAAGTTGTAAAATTAAAGATTTTAATAACCATTTTGCTCCTGCTGCTATTACACTCATGCACAAACTAACTTTAAATTGCTTTTAACTGACTCCATTATTTGTATTTTCAGTACTTTTTTAACGTCTCTGTACTTCTGCTCACGTTAATAAAATACTGAAAAATAAAAATGTTATGACTTTTATATCTTCAAAAGAAATATTTTATTGTGAATGGATCAATGACAGACATTAGCTTAAAACTCTTTTTATTGATATAGAGGTGTAAAAGTTACATCCAAAGATACCATAATGTGTACTTTATGTGTTCACGTTACCAATTTACAAAGAAAATGTAACAGCCAACCAAATTAAGAGGGGCACAACACAAATACAAAATAAACAAACAAACAAAAAAAGGGCAATATGTCAAAGCGTAAATTTGATCAAAAAAGAGGTCCGCTTAGAAATATTTTTTTGACTTCACTAAAAATGGACGTAAAACAAATTGAACTGGTTATTCCACATTAGGGACGGTTTTTGGAGAAGCCACATTTGTGTTTGTAGTCTTTGTCTAATAGGAGAACATTATTTACAGTCAGTGATTTGGTCATTAAAGGAGCTGTATGTAAGAGCAATAATAAAACAAATCATAAAATGACCCCGATATGTCAACAGACATTTAAAAATCATGTTCATTTCAAATACTTATGTCACTGACAACAGCACTCAAGCCAGGATATTCCAGTTTAAAAAGAGGAGTTGCAGCCCTCAACTGATGTTGTCATTTTTTGTTTTGGCCTGAAGCTCCACCCTCCACCTATCTCCCAATCACCAAGTCAGTATTGTTTCTGAAGCTCCACCCTCCACCTATCTCCCAATCACGAAGTCAGTATTGTTTCTGAACCTCCACCCTCCACCTATCTCCCAATCACCAAGTCAGTATTGTTTCTGAAGCTCCACCCTCCACCTATCTCCCAATCACCAAGTCAGTATTGTTTCTGAAGCTCCACCCTCCACCTATCTCCCAATCACCAAGTCAGTATTGTTTCTGAAGCTCCACCCTCCACCTATCTCCCAATCACCAAGTCAGTATTGTTTCTGAAGCTCCACCCTCCACCTATCTCCCAATCACCAAGTCAGTATTGTTTCGGCATCCGGGTTGCCAGCTCGGCTCTAATTATCGCAGCCATGGCAGCCTACGTTCCTGCTGCATTCTGCAGCCTACCTGGGGCCTGTACTACGAAGCGGGATTTGGGGTTAGCAAGGTAACTTCAGGTTTAACCCTGGGTTTTCAGGACTACGACGGTGGTTCACTTCTTAGCGGGGCACATCGCCATGGTAACTTATGCTGAACCGCTAACCTGCTCCGGAGCAGGTTATGTTCGAGATACAGATCGCCGGGTGTAAAAGCACCGCCCACTGACCAATCAGCTCTCTTGGAAAATGGCATGCCCTTTCGAAGAGAATCCAGTGGAGCTTGGTGCGCGGATCGTGAGAGGATCCCTCTGAACAGAACGCGTATTCAGGGACCACCAAAACCCCTTTGCTTTCCCTGATGAGTACCTGTATGAACGATCCAAAAAAAAAGGAAAAAAAGAAAAAAGAGGTGGAGGAGAAAATAAAAAATAAATCAATCAATGAATAAATAAAACAAATCATCATCCAAAATCCGATGTACAGTCAATCCAAAACTAATACCAATTAAATAAATAAATCAAGAAGAAATGAAAAAGAAGATGCATTTGTAAGGGGATAGCAAAAAAGGGATTTTCAATTTCGTCCCTCGAACATTCTGAGAAGTCACTTTAAAATACTAAATACCCCCCTCCTGAAAAAATAAAAAATTAAATAAAATAAATAAAAAAACCCAATTCTTTGGTACAGCATCAGCACAAGTTATCGGTCAACAACAATAGTTATAGAACCAATATATACAGACTGTCTCAGAAAATTAGAATATTGTGATTTTCTGTAATGCAAACACAAAAACAAAAAAAATGTCATACATTCTGGATTCATTACAAATCAACTGAAATATTGCAAGCCTTTTATTATTTTAATATTGCTGATCATGGTTTACAGTTTAAGATTAAGATTCCCAGAATATTCAAATATATGTTTATATCCCTATGAATTTACGCATTTATACAGTCAGCGATCTTTTGCCAGCTGTCTTTCCTGCATTTTGCAGCTGCAACTGTGTTGCTTTTTGCCTGTATTATATGCCTATACTCATCATATTTCCGTAAAATTATTGTTTGCTCTTCGCTACTGAAATAAGCGGCTCTGACAGCGGACTTCTCCATGCTTGCGATTGGTCATGCGCTGAAAACACCGCCCCTTTTATGTGCACGCGCTCATATCCAGATTGGAGAAACCTGGGTCGATCTACCGAGTTGATAACCGCCGTCGTGTGACCGCTTAGCGTGATTGCAATTGTCCCGCTTAGTGAATCTGGATAAGGAAAAGATATCCTGGATATGTTGAACTTGCTTCGTAGTACAGGCCCCTGGCAACCTCTGGTCGGGGGGAGGAGGGGGAGGGTACACGCCGATCAACAATATTTTGAAAGTGACTGCAGTACCAGTTTTGGCCATTTCTTACAGACGGCTCCTTTAATAAAAACACCATATTTAACCTCTGGGATGGTTATTTCTGTTAAATGTGTCTCTCACAGAAGACACATTTATCCACATCCACTTTAAACCTGTTGCAGAGAGTCAGTAGTTGTACATTTCATTCATAACTTTAAGTTGCATTTCTTTTAATTGAGATGAGAGTGGAAAGTATAAATATTTACATCTAATCTTCTTAAGGTCTCTGACGATGTCCTCCCTTCTAAGCACCAGAGGCTCAGTAACTGGAGAAACAGCTTCTGATGAACTTCTTATTGCATTTGACGTCACAGAAATCAACATTATTAATAGAAAGTGTCCGTAAAGGAGGGGAAACCTTGAAATATATTCAGTCCTGTCTAACCATGGATGGAAGCTGACGAGGAAAGGCTTTGATCATTTGTTTATATTTTGATTGAGTGCAACACATTTCAAATTTACCCCAAAACTCAGGATGTTGTAATATGTTTCCATCTGCATCCATAAAGTGAGCAGCAGCCCACATCCTTTTACAGATCCGTTCCTCAAAAAAACATCTTTTACTCATCAATACATGTGTAGGAGCCATTTCATAGTTTAATTGTTGTGTATGTGTTTAGTTTAGTTTGTAAGTATTTGTTTTGCCACTAGAGGAGGGAGGGCTCACTCTGCTGTCAGTCACACAGGTAATCAGCAGCTGCACTCACAGGTGTTAAAGGCTGGTGATGAGCAGCAGTCAGGGCAGAGCGCTGGTGAAGCACATGGTTCTGACCAGAACCCAGAATCTGTGTTCAAGCCAGCAACATCATTTGATATATAAGTGTCTTTTTTCTGAACTAAGTCTGTGCAATAAATGGGAATGTCACCCAAAGAGAAACGACGTCTGGACAGTGTAATTAATAGGACTGGAATAAGCGTAAAGGACATTCCTAACCACCGCAAAAGATTAATTAAGTTTGTGTTTTGAGATATTCAACATGTCTGTTATTCCAAACTGGTGTGTTGTGTGGAGTTAAAGTGTGTGAAGATGAGCTTCAATACAAAAGAGCCTGTTGGTGGAAATCAGATAGTTTTATCTGTAATCTTCTAAGATGTAAATCACATCCCAAAAGGAAATCAAGTCCAGCTCAATGGCAATAGTTTTCCATCTAGAGAAATATTAAGGCAAAGATTCAATCTGGACAATAACAGCTGAACCTTCTGTGATAATAATATTGAAACAACAGACCATCTATTCGTTTACTGCGTGTACTCTGGAAACTTCTGGGACGACTTACAAGACTGGATCTCAACAAAGATTCTTCTAACTAACAAGAGAGGATATTATATCTGGGAAGCAGCCTTAAAGATAAAATAGGTGACTTGGTCCTCAATAACCTGTTGATCCTTGCCAAGTTCTTTATTCATACATGCAAATGGAGAAACAGAAAACCAAACTTTTCAGCTTTTAAAAAGATACCTAACCTGATAAACAACCATGTCAGTGCCTTAAGACTGATTAAAAACAAACATGGTAAACAACTCATTAACGCCAATATAGATCTGAGGATACTTGAAGATGACCAATGCACCTGCTTCTCACTATTTTTCTCATATTTTATTATTATAATTGTATTTATTTATTAATCTTTAGTTGTTTTTCCACTTCTTTTATTTTTGACCCTCCTTTTGTTTATGTCCTTGCTTTACATCTTATCTGATACATTACTGTTGCAGTCTTACAGTGATGCAGAATGTGTTCTCTGCCTCATAAATCTACATGCTGTTTTATATGTTTTATATGCCTCGAGGATTTGTACAATATTCAAGTGTTCAATAAAAAACATAAATAAGTAAATATATATATAAATATATATAATACATATAAACATATAATTTGCCACATCCAATAGGGCTGACGCATTGACGTATCACAGCAACGGGCCTCCCCGTTCAATGAGGCGTCTACGTTTATGTCTATGGAGAAGAGGGTCCATTCTGCCATCTGGTGGTGATATGTAGTAACTGCACAAAGTGTAAAGTTAGAAGAATTACATTACACAATGACTTTCTGTTATTCCTTTCAAAATAAAAACAAGACCACGACGTTAACACATTTCTTTCTAGAGGAACTAGTGCAAAAACAGTCTTCATCTGTCCTCGCTCATTAATTAATATAATTGCAGTCTGTAATCCAATTACACACGATAATGTGGTTAAATGGAAAAAACGTGTAGTTTCTAGTGTCACCACAAGAGGGCAGTCTGTTCTCATCATCACACCAGTCAAACTGTCTGTAGAAAAATAAACAAAAGCTACAAAATGTTTTTTCTTTTGTTTTATTTAATCTTATTTGTAATGTTATTATTTCTGCTATCTCAGTTTGAACAAGGTTGCAGAATATATAACTGGATAACAGTCTGCTATTAAGGGCAGTTTGTATCATAGTTAGTTTACTTTACTATTTTATTATGTTATTTTACTTCTGTTATTATTACTACTCAGTCCAGTTATAAGCTACACCAAGACCTGAATCTGCCTTTTCGTGTATCCTGTAAATGGGTAGAATGACAATAAAGAAGTCTGAGTCTGAGTTTTGCTTGAAAAACTAGCTAACAAGGTTTTAATGGCCATATGAAAAGTAAAAAATTAAAAAAAATCACAGGAAAAGTTACAAGTTGGTTTGATCTATTAAAAGGTGTCAATGAAGAAGATAATCAGGAGATATAAAATGTTAAACACTCACCGAAGGAGGATATTCCAGATGTGCCGCCGTCCTTGGCTGCCTGAGACCGAAGCAACGCCGGTCAGTATCATGTGACCGACGGACCATGATTTGATTGGCTGGATGCCGGTTTGACGTCATCCTGGATTGACTAGTTATCCTAGTGGCCCGAATGTTAAAAGTGATTTTCTGACAGTGAACTTTAACCTCTGAATTCGGCCTGTTTAACTTGGACAATCTGAATTATTTTACTTTGAATTTCTCATCTTCGACTCTTGAAATTTAAAACACTGAAAAAATAGTGGTGAAAATAAAGTGTTGAAAAATTGAGGAGTTAATTTCAGATAAAGAAAAATTTATATCAATTAATTTGCTGCGTAAAATCTTGCTGGGTGAAATTCAAAGACTTGTAAAGTTCAAAATCTGGATGGAACAGATTTTACCATAGGATCGATGTTTCTACTGATCGCTGTTTTCCACTTTGACACTAAACTGGATTATTATCTGAAAAACCACCTCCTGGAAGCGAAAAAAGGTTTATTGGATATTCTGGAGGTTTTTCAATTAGTGCCGTCTCCATTACAGGATTTCTGTTTGGATATCTGGGTTTTCTCCCGAATCTCAAGGTAACGGAAACGCGCCTGACTGGCATCCTGCAGTTGTGGTCAGCAGCGCTCAAAAAGAGGTGAAGATACAAAAGTGGTTTCAGAAATCTTTAATAAAAGATAACTGCACAAAGAGACGTATTATTTTGTTATTTAAGCTTTAAAATTGTACGATTATGATCTGTGAACTGCAGGTCTGGATCTGGACCCTAGTGGTCAACAGAAGAACTGCAGGTCTGGATCTGCCTGTTTCCAACATTTATTTGGTCATATGTTCCAGTCAAGTTGTATGGAGGCTGACACCAGGACTTGTTCCCCTTTTGCATCTATGGACAGTAGTTGGCATTGATGTTGATGGTTGATTTGTACGGACAAGATAGCAGCAACCAGAATTACATTTATTGAAGCGGCTGAAAGACAAACCCAACACTCATGTGATGACATCATAAACACTTTAATATTGTTCAGTAATCCACAAAACTACCTCCCTGAGCTGCAGTCTGCACTCTAGATGCTGAAACAGCTTTTGATGGAAGAAAACAGCTGTTTATATTTGGTATCTGCTGAAATATAGATTTGGTAGAAATGTGATCCAGTCTCGCCCTCTGTGGGGTTGCTGGTGGCCTGGGTTTCATACATCCATACATGCATACATACACACACATAGCCACACATAGCCACACAGATATATACACACACACACTCACATAGCCACACAGACATATACATACATACACACACACACACACACACACACACACACACACACACACACACACACACACAGCCACACAGCCACACAGACATATATACACACACACACACACACACACACACACACACATAGCCACACAGACATATACATCGGCCCGTTCACCTGCATGCTTGCTGTGTAGTTTTGGGGGTTAGTTAGTCGCGGTAGCTTAGCCTAGTTGTGATTGTGTCTCGGGACCGGGAACGGTTGCTGCTCGTGTTTCTACCGGTTCCGTGTCTGTTTCGTGACTGTTTTTTTTTTCTTTTCTTTTTTTCTTTCTTGCAGATTCCCAGTGCTCGATGTGTGCCTCCATGTGTGTTCTCGCGTCCTGGATTAGCAGAGGATATATATATATATATATATATATATATATATATATATATATATATATATATATATATATATATATATATATAAAATCTGTGTCCCTTTAGGGGCTCCGTACCTCTTGGCCTCCACCTTCAAATCACACCACTTCTTTTTTTTTTTGCACCATCTGTCCGTGGCACTCACGGCGTTTAGCGCAGCAACGACGTGCTGCCACTCACTCGCTTTCTTTTTGTTAGTGATGTCACTACTTTGATCACCAAATAATGTGGTTTTCCTGGCCTCCACCTCATCCACAACATCTCGATCTCGGTTTCTGTGAAATTTAGTGGCACGGTGGCTCAACACGTCTCATTCATCCTGACGCACAGCTGAAACAGGCTGCAGGAAGCCGCTGCGCATGCTCAGCAGGCTCATTTAGATGCAAATACAGTTATCAAGTACTTTGCATTGACCATTTAAGGTAAAAAGTGGGCGTGTAGAGGGCTGGATATGAGGCGAATTCTCGTGCGCAACCTTCCAGCTGGACTATGATTTATAAAGAGAACATTGCGTGCAGATGTCCGTGCACACGGTTTTATAAATCAGGATTTTTTTGTGCGCACGCCATTTTCGGCTTTTGAGCGCACGTACACTTTTAGTATGAATCCTATGCACTCTTTTATAAATGAGGCCCCAGGATGAACCTTGGCTGAACCTTGTGCTCAGATCTGTCAGCAGGTTGTAACTTCAATGTGGCTGATTGCAGCTCAGTGATTCCTCTCTGACATCACAGTTGGTCACATGTGCAGCAAACTAGCTGCAGCTGACATGAACTGAATGATCTCAGCTGAACTGAGCTGCAGAGAAACAACATGCTGGTGTTCACTGTGAAGCTCTGACTGCAAACGGACAGAAGAACAACATGTGGATCCTGGAATAACGGCAGCTTCAACCTTTAAAGGACTGGAAGAGGAAGAAGTTTCCAAGGAATCATTCAGAACAGTTTCAACATGTGATTCAGGTGTTCTGATGGAAACAGAGACAGACATGTACAGACTCAACAATCTGTCAAACAGAGACAGTTTCTCTGACAGGAAGAGACTCTTGAGACTGAACTCAACACAGAGACACTGAAGAACCAGGCCAGAACCCGAACCCAGGATAGAGAGATTCAGTGAATGTGGTGTTGAAGGTGTGGAGGTGGATCAGTCTGTCAGAGGAGACGTTGTAGAAGGACAGAGTTCCAGCAGGAATGTCCACATACACTGCTACTCTGTCAGAGACTAAGGAAGAGGAGGAGAAAGGTGTTCCTCTCTTATTGTGCCAGACACGGTACCGACCATCCTCATAACATTCCAGACTCCAGGAATGATCGTTCCCTCCAAACCAACTGTCACCAGGGTCTCCTTTCCTGCTGATTCTTCTGTAACTCACCGATACAAAAACTCTTCCTCTCCTCTGGACCTCCCAGTAACAGCGACACGTCAGAACTTCTCTACACAGCAGCTGAGGACGATCAAACCTGTCTGGATGATCAGGATACGACTGATCCTCCTTCACACACATGATCTTCCTGTTGTTGTCAGACAGTTTGATGCGTTTGTTGACTGTGTTTGTGTCGATGGTGAGTTGACAGGAATCTGATGGAGAGAACAAACAACCCAGCTGCAGTTATTATTGATCTGTCATTGATCATTGATGGACTCATGAATGAGCGATGTGTCAGTGGGAAGATGGTTGAATGTGTGAATGGAAAAAAAACACACTTACACTTCCTCAGACCTGATGTCAACCATCGTTGTCCAGCAGGCTCCACCCTGAAAGGAGGAGGGGGGTCAGACCAGCTCAGTCTCTTTCAGAAAACATGGACATTACATGGCTGTCACACACTGATGAAGGAACAGTCCAACACTTGGACAGATGCACTTGAATGCAGCATCTCTGAAGTCCTGTCCTGTGGTCATCACGTTGCAGCACAGTTTGAACACATTCTTTTCATCTGATTGAATCTCTGCTGAATCAGCAGCAGGAGTAGACCATGTCATGGATGAGTGAAGGTGCAGCTGTTATTGTGCTGTGATGGGCCTGAAAACCACACTGCTGTGGTTCTGGGATGTTTACTGGGTCAAGAACGGCTCAGAGTTGTGAACTCCATCTATCAGCTCTGCTGCAGCACCAGATGAGCTGCAGCAGCTCCATCTGCTCAAACATCTCTTTTCAAAGCCAGAGAGCCACAAAGATGATGTCCACAACACCATGAAGAGTCCAGCACACTGATGTCCTTCTGTCTTCATACCTGAGAGTGTCCAGTCTCCAGCGGGGATCCTCCAGTCCAGCAGACAAAAGCTTCCCTGCTGACTCTCCTGGATGGTTGTAGCTCAGGTCCAGCTCTCTCAGATGTGAGGGGTTCGATCTCAGAGCTGACACAAAAGAAGCACAGCCTTCCTCTGAGATCAGACAGCCTGACAGCCTGCAGACACACAACACAACACACATGTAGAGATAGGCGGGCCGCGATGCCCGGGCCTGGCGGGGCTTGCCGCGCAGCCTGGGGTGCCTTCTGTCGGTGCTAGACCCCCCCGGGGAGGGGGAAACGGTGCATGAATGTGCGTTTTTGTCGGTGAGAATGTGGTATGGAAGGGTCCTGCCATGGAGGATTTGGGCCTCCATTGGCAGGACAACAAAATGTAATAATTTATTAATATTATCACTATACAAAGATGGTTATTAATATTATTATTATTTGTATCATCATAATTGTTGTTAGTATATTATATTATTATTATTATTATAGGAATCGGATGGATGAATGGGATGCCTGGGTCTGGGGCCCTCCGTTGTTGGGCCCGCGCGGGTGTCCGGTCTCCGGTCCCCCCTGCTGCCTCTGCGGCGTGGCGCTCCTCTGGTCCTGGGGGGGCGCTTTTGTGGGGGCGGGTGTGCCTGCCCGCATTGGCGGCCAGGGCGGCTCTGTCTCTCCGGGCAGGCTGGCCTCTCGCCGGGTGGGGGTTGTTGGCCTGGAGGGTGAGGGCCTCCTGGGCGCATGTCCCGCCCGGACCGGGTGGCCAGGGTTCGCTTGGGTTCGCCTGGGATCGCGGTTCTGCCGCCGCGGGATCCCTGGCTGCCTCTTCCCGTAGTCGTGGGGGCCCCGCCCGCGGGTCTCCTCAGCTGCCACTGGGGGGGGCAGTCCTCGCTGGGGGTGGGTTGCCTCCTGCCCTCTTCTCGCCCTCTGTGGGGTTGCTGGTGGCCTGGGTTCCCGGTTCTTCCTTGTGGGCCTCCGGTCTCGCGGGTGGCGGGGTTGCTCCCCCCCCTCCCCCACTATAAATACACTTCAGGTGGAGCTTTGATAGGATTATCACACACACACACACACACACACACACACACACACACACACACACACACACACACACACACACACACACACACACACACACACACACACACACACACACTCACGTACGCACACACACATATACATACATCCATACATGCATACATACACACACATAGCCACACATAGCCACACAGATATATACACACACACACTCACATAGCCACACAGACATATACATACATACACACACACACACACACACACACACACACACACACACACACACACACACACACACACACACACACACACACACACACACACACACACACACACACAGATAACCACACAGACATATACATACACACACACACACACACATACACATACACACACACACACACACATGGCCACACAGACATATACATACACGCACACACACACATAGACATACACATTGGCTTGTTCACCTGCATGCTTGCTCTGTAGTTTTTGGGGTTAGTTAGTCGCGGTAGCTTAGCTCAGATTGTGATTGGATCTCGAGATTTGGGACGATTGCTGCTCGTGTTTTGGTCGGTTCCGTGTCGGTTTCGTGTTTCGTTTGTGGTTTTTGTTGCAGATTTCCAGTGCTCGACGTGTGCCTCCATGTTTTCTTGCTTCCTGGTTTAGCAGCGGATGTCACCCCCACCCCCCAAAAAAAACAAAAAAAAAAACACTGGGTTTGTATGTGTATGCGTATGTATGCATATATTAAATATAGTAACAATGCACATATATATGCCTTAGGTTTTTCAGTCATACTGCTGCTGAGGCCGACAGCATCAAGATGTGGAGAGAGACATTTCAAAGTCTGACATAAATGTCTTATTTGAGAACTTGTATTGATAAATAAGATATCATATTAGAGAGGGGAGTTTAGAGATGTTCACATGTTTACAAACTTGTTGATACTCTTCAATTAAAGGAAGAAAAAAACAGCCACGATCACTGAAATGACCTGAAACTGACTAAACAACAAACAGACGTTTATGTGGACTTGATGGAGCCCTTCTCCTCATTCATCATCCACACACAGTTCTGACCGACTGTCTGTAGTGCTTCAACCCGATCTGCACTCAGTTACAGTTATTAAAACTCTCAACAACAAGACTTCAATATCAACCAAAGTTCTAACGGTCAACAGTTTAACACTTGGTGGTTTCAGACCTGAGAGACTCCAGGTGACAGTGTGGACTCTCCAGTCCAGGACACAGCTTCTTCAGTCCTGAATCCTGCAGGTTGTTGTTACTCAGGTCCAGTTCAGTCAGACTGGAGGACTGAGAGCTGAGAACTGAGGACAGATCTGCACAGATGTCCTCTGAGAGGTTACAGACACTCAACCTGCAGAGGAGATTAAAAAGAGTTGAGGCTGTAACCCTGGTGAAATGAGTTGAGTGAATCTTGTTACCTGTGGACACGCCCACTACCTCACTGATTAGACACTCCCACTGGAAACGCCCTTTGAACCCTGGACCAATGGATGCAGGCTCCACACTGCACCATCCTCCACTCTCAATAAATCAGCAGCACCTGCTCAGCTGAGACATACTAATTTGCTCAGACACTGTTGCTGCTACTGGTGGCTTACTGGTTAGCACTGTTGCCTCACAGCAAAAAGGTCCCCGGTTCGACTCCCAGGCCCAGCAGGGTATTTCTGTGTGGAGTTTGCATGTTCTCCCCGTGCTTGTGTGGGTTTCCTCCGGGCACTCCGGTTTCCTCCCACAGTCCAAAAACATGCATGCTAGGTAAATTGATGATTCTAAATTTCCCATAGGTGTGAGTGCGTCTGGTTATTTGTCCGTATATGTGGCCCTGCGATGGACTGGCGACCTGTCCAGGGTGTAACCCCTGCCTCTCGCCTGAAAATAGCTGGGATAGGCTCCAGCTCCGTGACCCTGCTGAATCATTGAAGATTATTGCTGTGGTGTATGGTGCTTCATTCTGCATTGGTGAACATTCTTATCTAAGGCAAATGGATATGTTGAAAAAATAATGTATCACAATCTTACATCTGCATTCTGCCTGTTTTATTTAACAGGTCAGGCTTTATTGGACGTTTTGAATGTCTTTGAACTGATCTAACTGGAGGGCGAGCCAACCCTGAACCTTGAATACCTGCACAAAGGATTTGAGACATTGTTCCAGAACTCAATTAGCAGGCCTCAAGCCTGCCTTGGACTTTCCTGACTTGGCTTGACTGACTTTTACTGTGGTTGAGAACTGAAGTAAAAGTGCACTACTCATTTGGACAACTCTAAATACTAGTATTTGAAATTACTAATCTAGCTACTGTTAAGGCCTGTGTCTTTTGTTTTTTTCTGCTATACGGTGTGTCCTTTTTGTGATTTAATCATTTTAACAATATATTGCAGTTTAATTCAAACCTTGGTCTCAGTGTTTCGTTGTCCTTCAATCAGCTCCTTGAGTCGAGCCTTGCACTAGCCAACACTTGATTGTAGCCTGATTATATGTGCTACAAGTTTATTTAGGAAAGTTTATTTAACATTTCATGAACAAGACAACGCAACTCGGCAGGTGGTTTTCTGTTGACTCCATGTAACTTATAACAGAAGACAATGAATCCCAGAGTGATGGTGGCGAGGAATGAATTACCAGACGTTTGGATTGGAGATAAATAATATGGTAAACTTTTAAGCTCAAGTAAACTGTTTCTCAGGGAGAATAAAATGCACCATTGAGAAGTGAGCTATTAGTTTTTTCTTAAAGGTATTGTGACATCATTTTTAACATGCTTTTAACACTATTAAAAGTCTTGGCCAACATCCCTCAAATGTGTCTAAAAGGGTGTAACAAGAAAAACTTCACTCCAGTACTCCATTCCTGGCTTTTTTTGACGGTGTTTTTTTGCGCCGTGAAAAACGCTTCCTTTTCCCCCTTTCCTGTCAATCATTGCCCCGCTCCTCCTCCAACGCTCACAGCGGTGTCGGAGAGTTAAGCCGGGAGCGACAGGCGAAGCATGCACGGAAAAGCAGTCCACAGCAAACAATCATAAAAATAAAGGCATGCAAGTCAGTGGCCGCGGGTCTTTTTAGCAGTTGTCCTCCGGTGATTAGAACAAAAGAGGCTCTAAACAGCTCCGTGTTAAGCCTGATTTATGGTTCCGCGTTAAATCGACGCAGAGCCTACGCCGTAGGGTTCAGCGTACGGTGCGCGTCGCCGTGTAACCCTACGCCGTAGGCTCTGCGTCGGTGTAACGCGGAACCATAAATCAGCCTTTATGGTGCGCTGGAGAGGAGAGGAGGCAAGGAGCTGGGTGGAGGGGGCGGTGATTTAGCGGGGCGTGACGTCACGTTCCACCACCAAACCAGATGCGCCGTTTTTGCATAGTTATGCGGAAAATCCCAGAAAGCACACAATACACTGAATGTTAAAAGTTTTTTTGGGTGTAATTGATGTCAAGACACCCAACAAAACACACAAAATCAAGAAAAATTTGTTTTTCATGTCACAATACCTTTAATATCTTGTTTGAGAGTGTGACGAGAATGTAATTGCTGAGTTTAAAAAGAGGGAATGTAGAGTCATAATGCCATTGTGCCGAATATATAATGTTATTTTTGTACTTTTGAGCAGGTGTCTGTCTCTGAGTTGTGAGCATTATGTTTATGAATTTTAATTCATGTATTTCAGCTGATGATTCAGATGAGACCCCAGAGAAACTGTTGCGAAAGGTCAGCAGCTAACGGGAATCTAACAAAACAACCAACCTAACAGTCCACAGTTGAACACTTGGTGGATTCTGACCTGAGAGACTCCAGGTGACAGTGTGGACTCTCCAGTCCAGGACACAGGTTCTTCAGTCCTGAATCCTGCAGGTGGTTGTTACTCAGGTCCAGTTCTGTCAGACTGGAGGACTGAGAGCTGAGAACTGAGGACAGATCTGCACAGATGTCCTCTGAGAGGTTACAGCCACTCAACCTGCAGAGGAGATTAAAGAGAGATCATGAGGATATTTAAGAAGTTTATTTAATATTTCAAGAACAAGACAACTCAAACTCGGCAGGTGGTTTTCTGTTGCCTCCATGTAGAATTAACTTAAAACAGAAAACAATGTATCCCAGAGCAATGGTGGCGAAGAATGAATTACCAGATGTTTGGATTGGAGATAAATATGGTAAATTTTAAGAAGCTCAAGTAATTTCTGTTTCTCAGGGAGAATAAAATGCACCATTGAGAAGTTAGCTATTGATTACTTTTTTCTTAATATCTTGTTTGAGAGTGTGATGAGAATGTAATTCCTGAGTTTAAAAAGAGGGAATGTAGAGTCATAATGCCATTGTGCTGATTGTTATTTTTGTACTTTGAGCAGGTGTTCTAGGGTCTGTTGCCTATGAGTTGTGAGCATTTTGATTAAGTGTTTTAATGAATAATGTTGTAGTTCAGCTGATGATTCTGATGAGACCCCAGAGAAACTGCTGTGAAAGGTCAGCAGCTAACGGGGATCTAATAAAACAACCAAACAAACAGTTCTAACGGTCCACAGTTGAACACTTGGTGGATTCTGACCTGAGAGACTCCAGGTGACAGTGTGGACTCTCCAGTCCAGGACACATCTTCTTCAGTCCTGAATCCTGCAGGTGGTTGTTACTCAGGTCCAGTTCTGTCAGACTGGAGGACTGAGAGCTGAGAACTGAGGACAGATCTGCACAGATGTCCTCTGAGAGGTTACAGTCACTCAACCTGCAGAGGAGATTAAAGAGAAATAATCATGTAACTTAAACATTGATTATTTAAAAAAAACAACAAATGAATGAATTTAAATGAATACTGATCAATGCAACTATTAAGTGTTGCTGCACTACAGTCTTGATCAAAGCTGCATTTCTCTTCTCTGCATACAGAGTTTCCTGAGATGAATCATTGAGGAGAACTGGTCCCACATGAACCTGAAATTAGTTGAACAATGGATTTAACTGGTTTCCTCCAAGAACACAACATGTGATTGTAACTAAAACAGATGTGTCTGTGTTCGTTCTTACAGAACTTTCTTGGAGGCTTTGACCACCGGCAGCAGCCTCTGTAGAACCTTCTCTGAAGCTGAGTATTTCTTCAGGTCAAACACCTCCAGATCTTCTGATGACAGTAAGATGAAGACCAGAGCCGACCACTGAGCAGGAGACAGTTCTTCTGTGGAGAGACGTCCTGACTTCAGGGACCGTTGGACCTCCTCCACCAGAGAACCATCGTTCAGTTCATTCAGACAGTGGAACAGGTTGATGCTTTTCTCTGCAGACAGATCCTTACTGATCTTCTTCTTGATGTATTTAACCGTTTCCTGATTGTTCTGTGATCTTCTTTGTTCTGGTTCCAGCAGACCTCGTAGGAGAGTCTGATTGGTCTCCAGTGAAAGACCCAAGAGGAAGCGGAGGAACAAGTCCAGGTGTCCGTTTGGACTCTGTAAGGCCTTGTCCACAGCACTCCGATAGAGGTCAGTGTCTGCTCTTGTTTTAAACCAACAAAAGGTGTATCTTTGTTCCTCCAGGAGGTTGAATCCAGACGTGATGAAGATCCGATGGACATGAAGAGCAGCCAGAAACTCCTGAACACTCAGATGGATGAAGCAGAAGACCTGGTTCTGGTACAGCCTGCTTTCCTCTCTAAAGATCTGGGTGAACACTCCTGAGTACACTGAAGCCTCTCTGACATTGATGCCGCACTCTCTCAGGTCTGCTGTATAGAAGATCAGGTTTCCTTTCTGCAGCTGCTCAAAAGCCAGTTTTCCCAGAGACTCCACCATCTTCCTGCTCTCTGGATTCCAGTGTGGATCCGTCCCATCTCCTCCATCATACTTGACCTTCTTCAGTTTGGCCTGGACCACCAGGAAATGGATGTACATCTCAGTCAGGGTCTTGGGCAGCTCCCCTCCCTCTCTGGTTTCCAGGACTTTCTCCAGGACCGTAGCAGTGATCCAGCAGAAGACTGGGATGTGGCACATGATGTGGAGGCTTTGTGATGTCTTGATGTGGGAGATGATCCTGCTGGTCTGCTCCTCTTCTCTGAACCTCTTCTTGAAGTATTCCTCCTTCTGTGGGTCAGCGAACCCTCTGACCTCTATCACCATGGAGACACTCTCAGGAGGGATCTGATTGGCTGCTGCGGGTCGTGTGGTGATCCAGAGACGAGCAGAAGGAAGCAGGTTCCCCCTGATGAGGTTTGTCAGCAGCACATCCACTGAGGTGGACTCTGTAACATCGGTCAGGACCTCATTGTTGTGGAAGTCCAGAGGAAGTCGACTCTCATCCAGACCATCAAAGATGAACACGACCTGGAACTCTTCAAAGCTGCACATTTCTCTAGTTTCAGTGAAGAAGTGATGAACAAGTTTCACCAAGCTGAACT